>NC_089503.1:257749088-258096588 GCF_036850995.1 Saccopteryx leptura | reverse complement strand
ACCCAGCTCATGCTGTCACATGATCAGGTCTGCTCCCAGTCACCTCAGTGACAAGATAAATGCAAGAATATGGAGCCCTCAGTTAAAACCTGGCCATAGCCCTGGCCAGTTGGCTCAGTGGTAGAGCGTCGGTCTGGCGTGCAGGAGTCCCGCGTTCGATTCCCGGCCAGGGCACACAGGAGAAGCGCCCATCTGCTTCTCCACCCCTCCCCCTCTCCTTCCTCTCTGTCTCTCTCTTCCCCTCCCGCAGCTGAGGCTCCATTGGAGCAAAGATGGCCCGGGCGCTGAGGATGGCTCTGTGGCCTCTGCCTCAGGTGCTAGAATGGCTCTGGATGTAACAGAGCAACGGCCCAGATGGACGGAGCATCATCCCCTGGTGGGCATGCCGGGGTGGATCCCGGTCGGGCACATGTGGGAGTCTGTCTGACTGCCTCCCCATTTCCAGCTTCGGAAAAATGAAAAAACAAAAACAAAAACCCTGGCCATACACTGAGGGGGAAAAAGGCAACTCAGACTGAACACCATCCTTTACTAAGACCTGCCAAGAGATGACGGGACAAGATATAGAAGAAAGGAAAGACATCTTGGTTACAGGCATAGAAGAGATGTCTGAGCAGTGTTACTGGCTGTTCAAGGTGTTCTCCCCCACAAGGAGGGTAATGGAGTGGGGGATGCATAAAAGCAAGAACTCCAGGATCAAAGGGTTGGCTCGCAGTGTGTAGCCATATGGCGTTAGGCTGGTTGCTTCATGGCTCTGAGCCTCCCCATCCTATTCCTCCCTGTTCAGTGTCACAGAATTGGTAAAGAATGGCCTCTCGTGTGCCAATCCAGGGCTCTTCCCTTGCTGAACCTGCACCCTGAATCTCAAAGTTTTGTGAGGGCTTCGAGGCCAGCCACATTCAGGAAGGGATATTAAGAGTGGGTGCAAACGGGGCTCAACCAAGGGGAGATATGAAGCCCCAGGTAAAGCTACATGTAAAA
This sequence comes from Saccopteryx leptura, assembly GCF_036850995.1. NCBI lineage: Eukaryota > Metazoa > Chordata > Mammalia > Chiroptera > Emballonuridae > Saccopteryx > Saccopteryx leptura. Next base: position 258,095,607 of record NC_089503.1, on the reverse strand, counting down.
ATGAGTGGGAAACCACTCCTTTCCCTGCTCCTTTAAACAGCAAAAATATGGAGTCATAGAACAAGGCCAGAGTCCTGCAAAACACAAAGAACCAGGCAACTGTTCTCTGCTCCAGAGTTTTAGCAGCAGACAGATGGGTAGGTCTCACAGGTGTTTCTGAGTGAGGGCAGCCTCCTCTCTGACATACCAGTTTGGAGAACCCATTAAAAACCACAGATGAGGCCCTGGCCGGTTGGCTCAGTGGTAGAGCATCGGCCTGGCATGTAGAGGTCCCGGGTTCGATTCCTGGCTAGGGCACACAGGAGAAGCACCCATCTGCTTCTCCACCCTCCCCCTCTCCTTCCTCTCTATCTTTCTCTTCCCCTCCTGCAGCGAGGCTCCATTGGAGCAAAGATGGCCCGGGCGCTGGGGATGGCTCCTTGGCGTCTGCCCCAGGCGCTAGAGTGGCTCTGGTCGCGACAGAGCGACGCCCCGGAGGGGCAGAGCATCGCCCCCTGGTGGGCGTGCCGGGTGGATCCTGGTCGGGCGCATGCGGGAGTCTGTCTGACTGTCTCTCCCCGTTTCCAGCTTCAGAAAAATACAAAAAAAAAACCCCCAAAAAACACAAAAAAACAACCACAGATGAACTCTTAAGAAATATCATCTGCTCCTTCCAATGACTGCCTTTTATTCTTTTTAAATTACATGAATCAAAACCCCTTTCATAACTGGAGAAGGAACCGAATTTCCCCCCAATGGTTTTTAAGGGCATTCACAAAATTATGCACACTAATTCGAGAACAGTTTCATCATCCCGACAAGAAATTCTATACACATTAGCAGTCAAAGAATTGATTTTTAAGATCATACAGAGGTGCTTGATTTAGGAGTTATCTCAAAAAAAAAAAAAAAAAAAAAAAAAAAGTGAGCAGCTCCTTATGTAGGAGATTATGAATCCTGACAACCACAGTTTGGGCAAATTTTCATCTATCTGGAATTAAAAGAGTTTTGAGATGCATTAATCTATATGGACACATACATATTATATATTTTTGAAAAACTGCTAGTCACTGCTAAGTCATTTGGGGCTCCACCCCTTCCTGCAATCAAAGCTTCTACACTCTACAAAGGATTTACCTTATAAGGTAAAAGAGGCTTGCTAGATACATGTGGCCAAGGAACAGGAAGATGTCGATTAATCACACAAAAATCTAAATGAAACCAGCTGTTGGAGGCAGCCCCAGAAGTCTGCCACACGCCAGCTCTTTGCTTTCTCTACAGGCGACTGAGAAAGAGTTTCTCTTTCCCCCTCTGGGCCTCATTCCTTTGCCTAGGAACCTTTTTCAGGCTTTCCCCCTCCTGACCAAGAGAAGTGCTCTTTAAAAAGCATCTTTTAAGATGTCTGCAACTTTCCAAAAACATCTCTCCTCCCAAATGGACTGTCCCACTCCTGTCTTGGCTTGCGGCTGAGAGCCATTTTTAAGCAGAAGTAATTGTCCTCCAGTGAGATGGCTTGGGATGAGATCAGAGGGAGGATTACACTGGTTCCGTGTGCGAAAGAGGCCAAACCAGCTACTGTTGGAGGCTTACAAGGGGGCCAGAGCAGCCCATAAAGGATTAAAGGCTGAGCCTCAGGCCAACCCCTAAGCAATCTGGGGCTCAATACCCATGGCAATTCCCTCTGGCCGGGCATCTGCACTTCTGGGGTCCCCACCCTGAGAATCCCAACATCCCAGCTCGCAGGATCCCTCAGCTTCCACCATTTCCCCCAACTTTTTGTCTTTGAGTCTTTACACAGTCAGGTGTCCTGTCCCAGAAAATTCTAATTTATTATATAAGACTCTGCTCAACCTCCATTTTAAAGCTCCACAGGATGACCTCTTTTGTGCCTTGTTCTGGTACAGAACAGAGACCCCTGAATGCAAATTAGTCTATGTTGTCTGTCCCCCTTCCTCCATTAGATTGAATTCTTCTGGGTATAGAGGGAGAAGAGAGAGAAAAAAAATGGAGCACCTACTATGTGCCAGAGGCATGCAGGTAAGTTTTACTCCTGGACACCTCCCAACTACCCTTGGAAGTCGGTATTACTATCATCACTACTTTACAGATGGGGAGACTCTCTCCTAGGGATTAAGTATCTAGTGGTAGGAAATAAAATTAAAATCCAGATCTCTACCCTGCCCCAGGAGTTGCTACCATCTGTCCCATTACGAGGGACAGTCAGGGGATGGAGAGAAGGCAGCAAGGCCTCCTCCTCATTCAGCCCCATTATCTGCCTCAGGCCCCATGACCCGCAGCAGAAAGATACAGAAAGATCGAGGGTCTGGGGCTCCATACTAACTTTACAAGCGTCTCCTGGAGGAAGGTGAGGTCCCTCCAGCGGTCCTGGTTCCCGCTGGGACCAGCTAGGGAGCGAAAGACCGACAACTGGGGACTGAACTTCCGCCCCTGGCCGGGGGCAGACACGTCGCAGCCGCGCCCTTAGGGACAGCTGGGAAAGTTCAGCTGGAGCCGGGAAGCCTCAGAAGAGGCGAGAAAGTGCGACGCAACTTCCCCCACCCCAGTCCAAGTCGGCCAGTCCAACTCCAGACAATGGAGCTCGTTTCCACTCTCACTTCCCGCTCTTAGATGCAGGCGCGCCCCCCGCCCCCATCTTCGGACCCGGGTGCCAGCGGGAGTCGGATGGCTGCGCCGTGCCGGTACCCCACTCCAGGATCGCACAAGCCCTTGGCCCCATCCTCCTCCCACCCCCCCCCCCGCCCGCCCATTTCCCGCTCGGCCGGCCCATTCCGACCCCGTTGTAGCTCTCCCTCCCCAGTCTCAGGTCGGGAAAGAAGGAGGGCGGCGGAGGAAAGGGTCTCAGCAGCCAGTCCGGGCCGCTGGGGGTGAGAGGCATTTGCAGGTCTACGATCCCGGGCGGCCGGGCCGAGGGCGCGAAGGCAGGCTAATAGGGGGAGAGGGATGGACAGTAGCTGCTGTGGCTGGCGGGAGCGCGGGAAGCGAGAGGCACGGGGAGGAGGGAAGATAGGAGGACGCGCGGGGCGAGCCGCGGAGCACTGAACCGGAGAGTATGCCGTGCCGGGGGGCGCACGGGACCGGGGAGGGGACCCCCGCGCGGCTCTCACTTTCTCGCGCCGCTCGCGCTCGCCGTCCAGCTCCCGCTGCAAGCCCTGCGCGCGGTCCTCCGCCTCGTCCGCCTGCTGCTGCAGCGCCTGGATCTTGCGTTTCACCGCCTCCAGGGAGTTGAGGCCGGCCATGGCACGGAGGCGCGGGGGCGCACGCAGCGGGCGCTCTGCTTGGCAGGAGTAGGCTTCGGCGAAAGCTGCAGCAGCCGCGCCCCAGCCCCCGAGCCTTTGCCTGCGCCGGTGCCGCCCCCGCCCCGCCCGTCCCCTCCCCTGCTCTCCCCTCCCCTCCCTTGGCCTGGTCGCTGTCGGGGCGATGAGGTCACCCGGCCCGGCAGCTGACGTCAGCGCCGCTGGGGGAGGGCCTGACGTCGGCACCGCTGGCCGCAGCTGTTGGAAAGTGCCCCTTTTCTGGACTTATTTGGAGAAAGCGCGGGGAAGCACCGCCTTCTCTTCTTCCTTCTCCTCCTCCTCCTCTTCCTCCTTCTCCTCCTCTTTTTTCTCCCTCCCTGCCCAGGCTGCTGCGCGGCCCCGCCTCGGGCGGCCGCATTCCAGCACACATACATCCGAGGCCTTCTTCTCCGTCAGCTCCAGCTTCTCTTGTGCGTCCTTAAGGTTCTCTGAATATTTGTCCAGTTCGTCCTCCGTCCCCTTCAATTTCTTCTGGAGATGCGTCAGCTCTTCCTCTACCTGGGGAAAGAAGAGAAACGTGTCAATCTGGGGGCCATGTTCCCCAGAGCGCAAGGGCTTCCCCCACATTCACAAGAGTCCTTTGTCTCCCTCAACCTGTTACCTCACCTTAAAAACGGGATAACAATACTATGAACCACTGAGTGCTACCTGTGAATATGATTTTCACATCCTTTCCTTGTCCTGGGACCAGCTGTGCTTATCTTTTTGAGGGTCCCCCAATATTCTTGGGGAATGGAGTACAGCTTTGGGGAAACGTGAGTCCTGATTCATTTCCCAGAAACACTCTCAGTTTTGCATCCCAGTTTCAGGGTGCAGCCTCCCCTTGATCTGGGTTTAACTGAAAGAGGGAATCTCACACTCTAGGCCTGGATGACCCCTACCACTGTGGTAAGTAAGCAGTTAGATGGACATGAGCAGAGCGAGGATTAATTGCTCAGACACAAAAGGTTACCAGGGCAGAGAGCACCAGGTGCCTAACAATGGGCAAAACTGGGGAAACAAGGACCTTTCCCCCAAGGTAACATTTCCTCAGCCCTGTTGACTTAGGCCCCCTGTTTTCGTATTGATGATCATGAGGCTCGAATCCTCTCCAGACCTTTCCTTCCCTGGCATGTTGCTGGTTATGAAGGTTAGATCCCCTTAGCATGGGAGTGAAGAAGAGGTCCAGAGAATAGCCCTTAAGCATTAAGCCCCCAGGATAATGAAGTTCTGACCCACATTAAATACATCTAGGCCTCAGCTGTGTTTCAGCCACAGGCCCAGAAAAGCAGCAAAAGCAGACAAGCAGTACCAAGGCTGGCAGACCTGCTCCATTGACTAATGGCCCCCTGCTCTAGAGCAGATCAATCAGTAGAGATCAGGACCCTAAAAGGACACACCTGGTTAGTGGATGAATAGCCTCTGAGATCCTCCCTTGGGATCTCCCCTAAATTCCCTACTCTTAAAACCCCTTGGGACTGAGAACCTGGACTGCTCTCCCTCTTGGGAGCATATGCCTGCTTTTCCCTTCCCTTTTCCTCTCTTCTTTCCCAACAGGCACGTAAACTTTAAGGACCCTCACTAGACTTGCAACCAGGGGAGAAATTGGCAGTGGCATCGTATCTCAGGCTAACCCCCTGGTTCTGGCCCCAGCGCCCCCTCTTTCTGAACTGCCAGGGTAGGCTCCCACAGGGTTTCTAGAGAGCCAAGGCAGCCCTGCCCAGGCTCTTCTGTTACTTCTGCTATTCTAGGCCCTTCCTTGTTTCACTGTCCCCAACTTTAATAAACTTACTTTCAAAATCACTTGGACTCGTGTTGTGAAATTTTTCCAGCACCAAGTCAAGAACCCACACTGTACTGGCTGGTCTTAGGCAGACCCAAAGGGCCAGGTTCCCTGTCTGGTAACACCTCCAGCTCAGCCCCCTCTAGTTCTGCACATGTCTCCCCCCACTCCCACCCCAGTCAAAGAATCTTCCTAAGTGTACATTTGTCTTGCCCCTTGCCTAGAACCTGTCATGGTTCTTGACTGCACAAGAGAATAGTTCTCACACTCTCACAAAAATACCCTGAAGAGTTGAAAGGCTCAGATGCCCCTCCATACTCCTGGATTTTGGGGGCTTGGTTAGAAGAGAGCTACCCTTCAAAGACCACTTTCTTCTGAGGCTCAAGTTAAATTCTTGCGCATTTGGCTTATGTTCATTTTAATAAAAATGTCCCCTACATTCCCCAAATTTTGAGTCGTCTTTGTTTATCCTGAGGTTTTGGGCCCCCTCCCAACACCCCTAGTTTGAGAAGGTCAGGACTATGGGATATAAACTACACACTCCTTCACCCCACCATCTCTATTGCTCCCCAGCACACCAGTCAGGTGGCACCTCCCCTGCCCCTAATTCTGGGCTGGGTGGTTAGTCCAACTCACACTTTGATCCAGCTACGTCTTCAGTAGTTTGATCCCTGATACTGTCCAAGCTCCCAGGCAGCCTCCCCTGGGACCCCGGTTCATCCTCCTGCTTCCTCTTCACAGCCAGAAGCCCAGAGTGGTAGCTAACCTCCTCCAGGTCACACAGCACAGGAATGGAAACAGGTCTTCACGCTAGGCCTGCTCTCCTTCATCCCTCCCTGGCTTCCTTCTCTTCCTCCCTGAAGAGGGTATGTGATAAAAGCTGCTGTGCCTGCAACTTTTAGATCAAGCTTAGAATCTGATCTGGGTTCCATGTTCACCCCTGAGATGTGCAAAATGTGGGGATGTGTATGTGCGCATGCTGTCCCAAGGTGCCATCGCCCAGCCACCCATCCTGGGGCCCCTGAGCTGGGGAATGGGGAGGAGATAGAAGATCAGAGGAGGTGGTAGCAGCACATCAGGGTCTATGGGATCTGATCTTGACCTCCAGGCAAGGAGCCCAGAAGCCTGACTCCGAGCCCCAGCTGTGTAATCCCTGCCCCTTTTCTAACCTTAATCCTCTTCTGCAAAATGGAAGCCTTGACATAGTGGTCTCTGCATGCCCCATCCAGCTACAAAAACAATTGGAGTTGTAATAACTTTTTCCAGCAAAGTTTGGACAATAGTTGGAGGCTATGATAAAGTGGGCAGAGGGCTATGAAGAATTTAGAATGTGCCAGGCCCATTACTGAAGGTCCATGGTTTTTGTTTGTTTGATTTTTGTGGCAGAGACAGAGAGAGTCAGAGAGAGGGACAGACAGGCAGGAAGGGAGAGAGATGAGAAACATCAATTCTTCCTTGTGGTTCCTTAGTTGTTCATTGATTGTTTCTCATATGTGCCTTGATCAGGGGGGCTACAGCAGAGCAAGTGACCCCTTGCTCAAGCCAGCGACCTTGGGCTCAAGCTGGTGAGCCTTGCTCAAACCAGATGAGCCCACACTCAAGCTGGTGAGCTCGGGGTCTCAAACCTGGGTCCTCCGCATCCCAGTCCGACGCTCTATCCACTGTGCCACCGCCCAGTCAGGCTGAAGGTCCATGTTATAGAAGGGTAAACTGAGGCCACAATGAGGAAGAGACTTGCCCCAGGCCATACAGAGAGGGAATTTGAACCCTAGTCAGACTGGCTTGTTTGCTTGACCACTAGGCTATGCTGTGCCCACTGCCCAGCACACCCTCTTCCCACAGACCTTCCGCACCCAGTGCCAAAGCCCCCTCCCCTTGAAAGTTTGCCCTGCTGCTCTGGGCAGAGCCCTTGCCACCCCTTTGGACCCTCCAGTCCCTGATCCTCCTAGCCTCGCCCTAACCTGGAGGCCGGGACGTCCCTCTGTGTTTGACTCCATCTCTCTTAGCTTGGGGCTCCAAGGCCACTCTGGGCCCCAGCATCACTCAGCATGGGGCTGAGCGCTCACCATGGAACCCTGAAGGAGGTTCTTGGAATGAATCAATGTCAAACCCTAAATCAGTTCCTTTTCCTCTGAATTTCACAGACAAAGTGTGTGGTGGTATGTGGCACCTTGTTGGGTGAGCAGAGCCTCGCCCTGCCTCTGGGAGGTCTAGGACAAGTCACTTTCTTCTCTGGGCCTCAGTTTCCCTGCCTGTAAAGAAGATAAGCAGGTCATGGACAACATACCTTAGTCCTCATAAATAAGGGCATTGGGCAGGGCTGAGGCAGGATGTGAGGGCAAAGGCCAGTTGTGGCGGATGTCACTGCCCTGGGAGAGGAGTGAGCAGGAAGCAGGCAGGTTGAACCTCTTGGTCCCATTCCCACACTCACAGAACAATGGAAGGAGGGTGACCTGGAATCTGGACTTTGCTGCAGGGTCCCTGAGTGTCAGCCTGGCCCTGAGATCCATGCTCTCTGGCCTCCTCTGAATCATAAGGCTCTATGATAAGGGTGAGTTGAGTCTTTTGTCACCCCCCACCTCTGTTTCTGGGCCGGACTGACCATTGGCTTTTGCTTTCTACCTCTGGAGTCTTGGGTTTCATACCTGGTCATTGGAAGCATCATTTGCCCCATTACTCAGATGAGAACACTGAGGAATTGGGGGTGGGGGGTGGGCAGCAATGTGCCCTGAGTCACAAAGCTAGATGATCCAGCCTGAATTTGAGCAAAAGTCTACTCCAGTGGGAGGCTTTGAGGGGATAAAGAACAGAATGAAAATCCAGCTGGAGGCCAGAGAAATTGTCCCTGCCTCCTTGGCCACACAGCTGCCTGGAGGCTTTGAGGAGCCTTCCCTTTTGACCTTTGTGTCTGCCTTGATATAGCATGCTAAATCAGTCACTCACACCTTAGTAAAAATTAGAGCCATCAAGTTGCTTTTTTCTGCTAAACGCCTCATGGTGAGGGCTAATTTGTGGATGGAAGCAGGCAGGTCAGGGCCAGCACATGATGAATGTCTGTGTTTGTTGGAGTGGGGAATGGGGCAGTAGGAGGGAGGGGCATTTCTGGAAGGGAGGGCTATGGTGAAGCTGACCTGCACTGATGTGTCACAGACCCAGGAGAAGGCGAGGAGCCCAAAGGGAAAGTAGGGAGGAGCAGGAAGCAACCCTGCATTTATTGAGGGCTTACTTTGTGCCAGGTGTGGTGATGAGAAATCTATCTGTATAGTCACCTCTAATCCTCTGGCTGCAAGGGGGTTACCACCGTCACTTCCCCATTTCACACATGAGGCCACCAAGGCACACAGAGAGGTAAAGGCATTTGCTCCAGGGTGCTCAGTGACTAAGCTGTGAACAGGGCCAGTCTGAGCTCAGAGCCTGTGCTTTTACCTGCCAAGCTGGCCTGGTGCCTAGGTTGGGCAAGGCCAGGCACTTGCTGTCACTGTTCTGGGCAGCTCCTAGGGCTTATTTGAGACCCCAGCACTCCTGAGAGCTTGGTAATTGACACTGAGGGTGTGAATGAGCCCCCTTCCCTCTCCTCTCTGGCTGCTCTGGCCACTTAGACTCTGACTTCTGCTCTGTCCCAAGCCGTGGCCTTTAGGACTGCCTAACCCAGACCTCTGCTATTGCCCATTTATTAACTCTCTGATGTACCCTTATGGCCAGAGGCTTCCCTCATCTTCAAAGCCCTGGGTGTCAGGCCCTCTGTCTGCCACAGGCAGCCCTGCTTGCCCTGCCACATTCATAGCAGGGACAGCAGAGGCACCCCAAATAGGCAGAGCCTCATAGAGTCTCAAATCTCCACTCACCCCGGTCTGTAAGACCTTCCCAACCACAGATGGGGAAACTGACCTCTGGGGACGTGAGCTCCATAACCAGCCTTTGGAAAGCATCCCTGGCCTCACCGAACTGCCCCTGCAGCCAGTCATGCCAGCCTGCCTCACACCCACATTTGGCCACCCTCCCAGAACAGTCACCAGTGTGGACTCACAGGCTCACAGTCACACGGGCACAAGGACACCCGCCCAGCAAACACACAGCTTTGCACTGCCACCCTCACCTCAACAGGCACCCACATACAATGACAGAAACAGTAACCCCAGCAAGTACACACAGCCAACCCCACAATGGTCACCTCAGCACACACACTAACCCTGACCCTTGCACGTTTCATTAGCCATGCCAGCTTTTGCACAAGCACACACACAGCCAGCCTCACCCCCATATATGCAACACCGATACCACAATTCACACACACAGTCTCACAAACACACCTACACTCTTTCACACCCACTTTCCAACAGCCATACGCTCAAATCTCTCTGGACACGCTCATTATCGCAGCCACCATCGTCCCTGCACACTCTCCAGCTGAGACACACACACACACACACACACACACACACACACACACACACGACATGTGCACACAGAAAAGCTCCAACACACACAAATACACTTAAACACATACACACAGAGTCCCACAACCACCCTATCCAATACACCCACCCACACTGATGCACTCATCCCAACACACCTACACAAATTCTTACATTTGCACACACACATCCAGCACACACACGCCCCTTCTCTCTCTTACTGATTTGGCTCCCACCAACCCTGTTGGGTGGGTCCTGTCGTCCCTCTTTTTTCCCAGCTCAGAATCCCTCCAGGAAAGACAATGACCCCCCTCACTCCTTTCCGGCTGGAGCATCACCCCCCTGCCCCCTTCCTAACCTTTAGGTACCAAGGTTTCTGAGAACCCCACCCTCAGCCCGGAGCTTCGCCAGCTCAGACAGGGCACTGGGCAGCCTGGTGCAGCCCAGCAGCTGGCCCCTCACCTGCTTGCACTTCTCCTCAGCAGCCTTCTTATCTGACTCGGCCTGCTCGGCCCGGTCGATGGCATTCTCCTTGTCCAGTTTCAGCATCTGCATCTTCTTCTTGATGGCCTCCATGGCTGGGCGGTGAGGGGTGTGGGCGGTGGGGTCTACGGCAGGATCTGTGGCTGGGCTGAGTGAGCAGCAGGGTGGAGTGGAGGCCCTTATAGCCTCCTCAGGGTGTGCCACCCTGCTAGGGCGAGTCTTGGAGGAGGCCCAAGCCCAGGCTGGCCGGGCCAGCCACCACTCGCTCGCTCAGGAGGACTTGGCCAGCTCATCAGCTGCTCGCAGCTCGTACCTTATTTGGGCTTAGGATTTTCTCAAAGGGAAAAAATAAAAAAAGGCCTGACCCGTTTCCATTTTTAACCTGGTGACACAGGTCCCGTGTGAGCTTGGGGGCACGATGCTGGCCCAAGAGGACCCCCTGTGGCCTGCTGGTTGGCCTCAATTTCTCCATCTGTGGTTGGGAGGGCTGAAGAGGGCTCGTAGGTGGGTGCGGAGTGGGCCGGGAAGGCTCCTGTCCTCTCTTCTCCCCTCTGGGTACTGTCTCCAAGAATTTGGGTCAGGCCTCCATTCCACCTCCAGCAGCTGCCCCAGGGGGTCCTCCCTGGGTCACTCCTCCCTCTTTCTGGAGAGTCTCTGTCTCATCTTCCGCCTGCCTCTGTTTCTCTCCATCTCTACCTCTCCTTTTGTCTCTGTGTCTTTCTCCATTTCCCTCCATCTCTCTATCTCTTTTTCTCTTTGATTCTCTCTGTATCTCTCTCTCTCTCTTTTAGCAAGAAATAGAGAGATGTGGACAGGGACAGACAGACAGGAAGCAAGAGAGATGAGAAACATCAACTTGTAGTTGTGGCTCCTTAGTTGTTCATTGATTGCTTCCCATATGTGCCTGGGTCAGTGAGCTCCAGCCGAGCCAGTGACCCTGTGCTTAAGCCGGTGACCTCAGGGTTTCCAACCTGGGACCTCAGCATCCCAGGTTTATAGTCTATCCACCTACTTGTGCCACCACCTGGTCAGGTGATTCTCTGTATCTCTTTGTCTCTCTCCTTCTACCTCATTAGTTTCTTCTCTCTCTCTCTCTCTCTCTCTCTCTCTCTCTGTCATTTCCCCTATCCCCCGTAGATCCAGCTCCCCCGGGTAAGATTGACCTGGGCAGGCCCAGACCAGACTTTGGTGCCCTCCCTCCCCAGCTCAGAGCCAGCTATGTCTCTGCAGCACCCTCACGAACAGGATGCCTTAGCCCAGGGGTCTCAAACTCGTGGCCCGCGGGCCGCATGCGGCCCACCGAACAATTTTGTGCAGCCCGCAGACTAATCCACGAAGTTAAAAATATTTTGGATAAAATTAAGTAAGCCTAGGGGCCTACTTGTATATTTCATTTCTCTAGCATCCTAGCTAGATATTAGCTTAGTTAACAGCAGTTGTGATGCGAACTACAGTTTCTGGTCGTTTTGTGACACTGAGTAAACTGCATGTACGATTGTGCTTGTTGTACTGATTTTTTTTTGTTTTCAACTGCAGTGAGAAAAGTGTTGCGTAACAGTTGCCTTTTGTAGACCTAGTGCGGCCCGCCGAACGGCTGTGATCTTGCTCTGCGGCCCACATGCTGAGTTGAGTTTGAGACCCCTGCCTTAGCCCCTCAGCTTCTCACTCAAGACTCCTGTCCCAGCCTCACCCCACTCCTACCTAACCCAATTCTCCTCAGCTCAGAGCTCAGAGCTCCCAGGCAGGGCTGCCGTCTCCTCCTTCCAGGCCGTTGCAGTTGTGGTGCCCTCTGCCCATGTGCCTTCCCCTCTCTCCTCCAGCTTACTGGGGCAGGGTTTGCTGCCTTTAGAAAGATTTGTTTGCTCATTCGTTCACATGACAAACACAGAGTGCCTTTCACAGGCTGAGCCCCAGCAGCACATGCTCAGAATGTAGGAGTTATTACTCTTACTGTTATTATTTGATAATCATGTTTGGACTGAGCTGCTTTGGGGAAGGCCTGTGCCTTGGTCTCATCTGTGATCTCCCGAGTGCCTGGCATTCAGATGATCAGAAAACCCTTGTCAATGAAAAGGAAGTCCCTTCCAGATACTCACACACTCTCTCTCACACACGCTTCTTTAACTATGAAACTTCTATTCATCCTTCAAAACCCAGATCAGGTGGTTTCTTCTTCAGGAAACCTTCCTGAAGAGAGCCCTGAAACCCCAGCCTGGCATCAAGACTTCTATGTAGGATGGAGGCTTCTGTGTTTCCTGCCCAAGGCCGCAGAGAAAGACTGGGCAGTAGTGAGCACTTCTGGGGAACTTGGGCTCAGGCCAAGAGCCAGAGCTCTCAGCTCCCCTCTGCCCCACCCTGATTCTTCCACTGCCCCTTAAGCTAGCTTTCTTTTCTTTGCCACGGTTAGAATCCACCTCCAAAAATATTGGGGCTGAAATGGTAGCAAACATTCTGAAACTCTTTCATGCTCTTCATGTTGGAAAGCCAAGGATCCTTCCTCAGCTCTGTCCTCCAGTCCCCTCTCCATGTCCTGGCTGTGCCGAGTGCAGAGACAGACCAGGGAATACTATTCTCTGAGGGCCCACCATGTGCCAAACACAGTTCTGAGCACTCGACCTGCAGCACGTCACTTCAGCCTCCTTGAACCTTGAGCCAGAAGACTGTCTTAATCTCATTTTATAGAGGAGCAAGCTGAGGTCCAGAGTGGCCCACCTAGGGACATCCAGCTTGTGATTGACCCAGCTACTCTGGAACAGAGTTGGACACAGGTACTAACAACTCTCCTGCTCCATGATGCCTCAGGCAGAGTCATCAGAGGTCAGTTCCCTCCACCCCTGCTGCCCCTGGGAGACCCTGAGACTGGTGTCACCACAGGTGGCATGGCTAATTCCAGGTCTGACTCCACCAGCTCGAAAAGGGATCCCTCCCCCAGGAAATGCCTGCTCACTCTGTGGCCTTGTAGGGCAGACCCTTGTTTCTGGACAGGCCTCTTGCTCAGGGAGCTCCCGGAGGTGGAATCTGATGCCTGGGAGGGGCAAGAGGACCCGGGACAGCCTTCGAGGTGAGCTGTGCCCTCCCCACTCCTGCCCTGCAGTTTGGTTTTTTAATTTATATTTTATTTATTCATTTTTAGAGAGAGAGGAGAGAAAGAGAGAGAGAGAATGAAGGGGGGAGGAGAGGAGCAGGAATCAACTCCCATATGTGCCTTGACCGGGCAAGCCTGGGGTTTTAAACCAGCGATCTCAGTGTCCCAGATAGACAGGTCCATGCTTTATTCACTGCGCCACCATAGGTCAGGCCTGCCCTGCAGTTTTTTTTTTTGTTTGTTTTGTATTTTTCTGAAGCTGGAAACGGGGAGAGACAGTCAGACAGACTTCCGCATGCGCCCGACCGGGATCCACCCGGCACGCCCACCAGGGGCAACGCTCTGCCCACCAGGGGGCGATGCTCTGCCCTTCCGGGGGTCTCTCTGCCGCGACCAGAGCCACTCTAGCGCCTGGGGCAGAGGCCAAGGAGCCATCCCCAGCACCCGGGCCATCTTTGCTCCAATGGAGCCTTGGCTGCGGGAGGGGAAGAGAGAGACAGAGAGGAATCGGGGGTGGGGGGGTGGAGAAGCAAATGGGCGCTTCTCCTATGTGCCCTGGCCGGGAATTGAACCCGGGTCCCCCGCACGCCAGGCCGACACTCTACCGCTGAGCCAACCGGCCAGGGCCCTGCCCTGCAGTTTTGAGTCTGGCCTCATGGATACCCCAGGAGTCCTGGCCTGGCCTGAAAGGACATCTGGGGTTCCTGGCCCAGCTGTCTAGGCTGTGTGGTCTGGAGTATCAGTCAAGTAGAGCCTGCCATTTATAGTTTGGATGGAGTAAGCCTAGCACTCCAACTAGGGGTTTCTGAGCACCTGAGTGGGAGCAGAGTTACCCATCCTGACCACTTCACAACTGGGAGACTCAGGGTCATTTGTTGAGCATCTACTACATGCCAGGCACTGGACAGGCATTGAAGACACAGAGTGGACATGACTCAGGCCAGTAGGGAGAGACGTCCAATACCTGCAAGCAATTGCAAACTTCATTAGAAGAAAAGGGCAAACTTATGTCTGAGGTTGGGCTCCCTCAAATGCAGACCGAGACAAGAATTCTAGGGCAAGTAATTTATTTCGGAGGTAGCCGGGTAGGGAGTGGGAGATGAGACAGAGAGAAGGGAAGGCAAGTAATTGCGGTAATGAAGCCGGTTGTTTCCACTCTGGACAACTGGGACGCTGTCCCGCCAAGGCCTCTGGGCGGCAGCAGAGAGCACCATCTTTAGAGTCTTCAGAGCGAGGTCCGTGGGAGCTGGGGTGTTTATCCACCAATCCTCATCCTCGTTCCTTGAAGGCTGCTCCCTGGTTGGGCTGCAGGGGAGGGGATAGTTGCTTACTGGCTAGCACTTCTGCCCTGCCTTTTTCCAGGGCCACACCAGTTTCATTCAACAATTAGGGAAAGACTGCCACCCAAAACATGCAGTTGTTGGAAGAAGGAATCGCTGGTAGAAGTGGGGAGGCGTGGGGAGCAGTGGAGAGCGTCGAATAAAAATGTTAATGGAATGTCTAACACAGAGACCTGATGACCCTTGGGTGGAAGTCAGGAAAAGCTTCCCTGAAGAGGTAGCAATTGAGGTGAGATCTGAAGGAAGACGGAAAGGTGTGATGAGGTGGTGGAGATGGGTGTTACATATTCGAAGACCACAGGTGGGAAGGGTTGAGGCTCCAAGGATCAGATGACAGAGGAACATGGGGGGGCCCTCCCACGTCTCTCCTGGTGTTTGAAGCATGCAGAGAGACAGTGGGACCAGAATGAATTTACTGAGTACTGGAGGAAAAGAGCAAAGATGTTCTCAGCTTGTACCCTATGTTGTCTTGCTTACTGACTAATAATATGATAATGACAATCAAAGTGGCCAAGGATGTCCCAGAGTGTGTGATGGGCCGGTCACAGGTGTGCGAGTTGGGGAAATGGGGGGTTCACTCTTCCTTCACCCAGACCCTTGCGCAGTAAGTACTTGGAGATCCCCAGCTGGGAAGTTGCCGGCCAAAGTCACACAGCTGGCACATGGCAAAGGAAGGATTTGAACCTGAGTCTGTTTGAATCCCTGGAACCTGAAACCACCACCACTCCAGCCCTGCAGTCCCACTCATTAAGTCAGTGCGGGGAGGAGGGAGCAAAGAACCCTGGTGTTCTACCGGAATTCTCTGAGACAGGTTCCAAGGGAACTGTGTGGGTTACACAGCTTGCCCAGAAATGTGGAAAAACGAGCATGACCACAACAGCTTTGCAGCATCGTCATGATAATTAATAATAATTATAGTTAGCTCTGACATGGCCCTGAATCTGATTGTGCTGTTCAAATGCTTCACATATATAAGCTCATCATATATTAATTTTCACAATAACCCTATGAAATCGGGGCTGTTATTAATCTCATTTTACAGGAGAAACTGGCGCAGAGAGTTCAAGTACCTTGTTTAAGGTCACCCAGTTATAAAGTGGCAGAACCAGGACTGGAACCCAGGCTGTCGGCTCCACAACTTGCATACTGACCTACACTATACAATATCCTGAACAGCCTCATATGCTTGATTTCCAGCCAAATTAACCTCACAGATTATAGCCACTGCCCTTTGATCTTAGTGCCATCGCTATTGGGACACCATTCTCCCTGAGCTTCTGGTATTTTTGTATAACTCACAGGCAGGGGTGTGGACAACTTCTTGTTCCAGCTATATTTTTTAAAATGTTTATATAGCAAACAGACTTGGAAGGTAAAGAGAGTTTTTACCTGTGGAGCAGAGGGTAGGTTTGTTTACTGTTTATATTATAAAGATTAAAGCCTCCCTGAGATAAAGGGAGAGTAGGTTTGTTTGCAGTCTACTTGAAAAGACTGGGGTTTCTAAGCTTGGAGTTCCTTAACTGTGATGCAAACCCAGTGTCCATCCAATGCCAATCTAGGTTTACCTGCATCATTCACGTGGGACTTGGGAGGAACAGGTAAACCCAAAGTTCATGCTGCCGCTCTGCTGTGATTAATTAAGTCCTTTGTCTCTGACCCTTGAGTCTGGCGTTTTCTGCCAGCATCAGTGAAACCATGGCAGGTTAAATTATCAGCTTGAAAGCAGAGAAACTCCCAGACCCTTTATAGTTCTTGATACCTACTTGCTTTCCCTGTAATGCCACCTGTCACTAAGGTGTTTCTTTTGGGATTCTGGATTTAACCTGTTTAGGTCCCACTTCAACTGCTGTCTTTCTGACCTAGTGCAAGTTGGGGCAGTGAATAGTCACACTGCAGCCTAACGAACACATCATGATTATTCTCATTTTAACCAGAAACACCACAGTTTTTCTCATTTGGAAACCAGAGACACCAGAATTCAAGCCCTGCTTTGGGGTAAGGTTCAGGTTAAACTTGTTTAACAAAAAGACCCAAAATGCAAAGGCTCAAAGTCGTGCTCTCTTGCAAACCAAGCTCATTATTTCTTAGCAATGTAGTTCCTTTGAAAAGCTTAGTTAGGCATCTGGCCTAGGTGCTTCTAGTTAGTTTCATTGCCAGGAACCATATCCAGTGTTCATTTCTAGGCAGAATTCTTTTGCCTATTTAATTTGCAACATTTGCTTCTTTAAACTACCTGCATCATTGTCACGCTCAGTTAATGGGTGTGAAACAATAGCCTTGGGAGAGAGGCAAGATTTCTATTTATACTCTTTTGGGGAACAGGAAACTATTGGCTCTTCTAATCTTGTGATATTTCTGATTCTAAAAAGTGGTCTATTCTTGTCTAAGATCATCTCATTTTTTACAATTTCTTGCTACAAGCAGCAAGGAGCAGACAGCTCACAGTGACATTCTAGCTCTTTCCAATCACTTTTAGAAACACAGGCTGAATAGACACACGATCTACCTCTCAGGTCATCACAGGTGATGGTATTACCAAATGTTCTTTGGCACAAGGGTCACTAGCTTTCCAGCCTGCAATATATGTGTTCTTACCACCAGACCATTAAACTGATGCAACTAATATTTCATTTTTGTGATGGCAGCATCCACTTCTGGTTCCAATTTCTGTATTAGGATAAAGAGCTTACTTGCTGTATTAGTTTTTTAGGACTTCTGTAGCAAACTACCACAGACTAGTGGCTTAAGTAATGAAAATTTACTCCCATGGTTCTGGAGACCAGAAGTCTGAAATCAAGGTGTCGGCAGGTTGGTTTCTGCTGAAGCAGGGATTTTGTTCATTGCCTGCTGGACCCTCAGCCCTTAAAAAAGTGCCTGAAATGTAATAGACACTCACTCAGTAGATGTTGGAAGAATGAAGTAATAAATGAGTCAAGAACAATACGAAGGAAATATCTTAGATTAGGACTGAGCAGGAAAATTCAGGACAGATGAGTATTCTGTGTAGACACTCAGACATCCCAATGCTGTGGTCACTAAATAAAGCTGACTTCCTGCTGACGAGGGCCCCCAAGGCTCCTTTTATGTCACTGTTGCATAGTCTGTAGATGAAGGGGTTAAGCATGGGAGTGATCACAGTGTACATTCCTGCAGCAGCCGTGTATTTCTGGGCCATGTGGGAAGACATGGGGCTGAAATAAGCCCAAAGAACATCCCATAGAACAGCAACACCACAGAGAGATGAGAACCACACGTGGAGAAAGCCTTCTGCTTGCCCTTCGTGGGTGGATCCTCAGGACAGCAGCAAAGATGTGTGTGTAGGAGACCAATATGCTTACCAAGGGGGTCATGATGGGTAAGGTGCCCACAGTGTGCACCATTGCATCGAGAAAAGTGTTGGGGCAGGCCAGCTTCAGCAGAGGGCTAGGGTTGCAGAAGTGGGAGATTGGTTGAAGGTGCAGAAGGAGAGGCAGTAAGCAATACTGTGTGGGTCAGGACATTTTTGAAGGCTAAAGTCCAGGATGTCACAACCAGGAGGCCACCCAGCTGTAGTGTTACAGACATAGCATAGTGCAGAGGGTGAGAGAAGACTGCATAGCAGTGTTGGCCATGGTGGTCAGCAGAAAGCTGTCAATGCCAGTGAATCAGATGAAGAAGAACATTTGAGTCAGGCAGCCAGAGTAAGGGATCCCTTTGTGTCCTGACACGTGGCTGGCCAGCATATTGGGGATGGTGGTGGAGATGGAGCACATAGTCACAAAGGCCAGGCTGGCCAGGAAGAAGTGCATGAGCATGCAGAGCTGGGATCAGTGGTGATGGCCAGGATGATGAGTAGGTTCCCCAGCCTCGTAATGAGGTACATGCGCAGGAACAGTATAAACAGCAGCTGCTGTTGCTTGGGATCTTCTGAGAGGCCCATGAGAAGGAATTCAAAGAGCCAGAGGAGGTTTGCCCTTCCACTGCCATCCTGATCAATCAGAGAGGAAATGGAGGAGCTGTCCATGGTCCTGACCAAGGCCAACCCCTCCATTGCACCCTGGATCTCACCCCCTCTCAATAGTTCACTCATTAATTCTTCCCATTTTCTCCTGCAACAGGATCCCTCCACCAATTTGCTGCATCATTTCCATCAGTGAACACACCACTCATTGCCCACAGCCCACCTGCAGGACGTTCCCTGCAGCTTGGTGCATAGTTCCCAGGTACACTGACCATTTCTCACCTCCACCACCTGTCTCTCTATGCCCCAGGGATTTACCTGGCCACAGGAATGAGCTCAGCTCACACATGGGATAACAAGGAAGTGCTGGGAGTTGACACTTCCAAGATTGAACTTTGAATAACAAGGAACAGGGCTTATTGTGTGACTCTCCTGGTTTTATCACTCTTGAGTAAGGTAGTTCTGGGGTGTGTTTTACAATCTCTCAGAGACCCCTAGAGGGATCACACCTCCATTGACCAGAGTAAGAACCTGCCCATTCACACCTTTCTTTCCCAAATGTTCATTGGGACACCTGGGATTATCTCCTAAATAAACCATTTGTATTCATATCCTTGATTCAGACCCTGCTTTGTAGAGAATCCAAACTAAGACACAAGATCCCCAAATTTCTTCCATCTGTGAAAGAATCCTTTCTTTGTCCCAAATTCCCCTCCAGCTACTGCCCCCTTGCTCTGCTCCATTGGACCTCAACATGCCTCAAAACATTGTCTGTCCTTGCCTGTCAAGAGCAACTGTGACCTTCTATTGTTAATTCAAAGCCAGCATATATACAGAATGCACCAGTACAATCGTTCCATTGCTAAAATTCTGGAAATACTTGGCACAGGCTAGAAAATGCCTTTCCAAAGGATACTAAAATTAATAAACTAAGAATTATAATGTAAACTCAGTATTTCAAAGTAATTGTTGTTGACTATAGTAACAAGCTTTGATACGTTGGCAACATCTGAGAAACAATTGCAAAACTTTTTGCCAATTTGACTCATCGCTGTGAGCAGCATGGCTGTGCATGTACAGGTTGCTCTGGCCTACAGAAGAGGTTCTAGTCTATCATTACCCTCAAATATCCAGGTTGGCTCTGGCTTTAAATAGTTAAGATTCATTTATTTATTTTTATTCTTCATGCTTTGTAATTTTTGTGTAAGTTGCAAATGTACTATGTCTTCATAAATATAAAATCAAAAGTTTATAATGAAACATTAAAGAAAGCATCCAGAATGAAGAGGCAACAAAGCCTGGGTACACTTTTGTTTGTTTATTTAGCAAGAGAGAGACAGAGACAGAGAGAAGGACAGATAGGGACAGACAGACAGGAAGGGAGAGAGATGAGAAGCATCAATTCCTCCTTGTGGCACCCTTGTTGTTCATTGATTGCTTTCCCGTTTGTGCCTTGACCTGGGGCTCCAGCTATCAACTTTAGGCTTTAAGCCAGCAATCTCTGGCCTCAAGCCAGGGACCATGTAGTCATGTCTGTGATCCCAGCTCGTGCCCAAGCTGGTAAGCCCGAAACTGTTAGAGAGGAAATTAAGCAAGACTCATGGAGACAAAATAACTCAGCAAGGCAACTTTAATAATTTCTGCAGAAGGATGTGCTGCCGCTATTGAAAGCCAGCCAGCAAGCACACGGGCAGAGGGCAAATTCTGTTTTTATCCCTAATGCAGTCGCTAGGATGCTGGGTCTTGCTCCACTGGATGGAGTGTTGACTGTACAATCTTGTTTTTTTCCCGATTCACTAGTTTAAATGGCCGCACCAAGGTGGAAGGGAGAAATGGGGACTATCATTAATTAGGTAAGGGGGTTAAGGAATGGTCAGAAACGACCATGACTGGACTGGATGAAGTGGGTTGGGGGATTGGTAAACAAGTTAGCTATTTCTTTTTTTTTTTTATCTTATTTTTATTAATTTTAATACAGTGACATTGATAAATCAGGGTACATATGTTCTGAGAAAACATCTCCAGATTATTTTGACCTTTGATTATGCTGCATACCCCTCACCCAAAGTCAAATAGTCCTCCATCACCTTCTATCTGGTTTTCTTTGTGCCCCGACCCTCCCCCCACCCCTCCCTCTCCTTCCTAGCCCCCTCCCCACCCCTCCATCCCACTCCCTGTTACCATCCCATTCCTGTCCATGTCTCTGAGTCTCATTTTTATGTCCCATCTATGCATGGGTTCATATAGTTCTTAGTTTTTTCTGATTTACTTATTTCACTCCGTATAATGTTATCAAGGTCCATCCATGTTATTGTAAATGATCCGATGTCATCATTTCTTATGGCTGAGTAGTATTCCATAGTATAAATGTACCAAAGCTTTGTAATCCACTCATCCTCTGACACTTGGGCTGTTTCCAGATCTTTGCTATTGTGAGTAATGCTGCTATAAACACGGGGGTGCATTTCTCCTTCTGGAAGCGTTCTATGGTGTTCTTGGGGTATATTCCTAAAAGTGGGATGGCTGGGTCAAAAGGCAGTTCGATTTTTAATTTCTTGAGGAATCTCCATACTGGTTTCCACGGAGGCTGCACCAGTCTGCATTCCCACCAGCAGTGTAGGAGGATTCCCTTTTCTCCACATCCTTGCCAGCACTTATTCTGTGTTGTTTTGTTGATGAGCGCCATTCTGACCGGTGTGAGGTGATATCTCATTGTGGTTTTAATTTGCATTTCTCTAATGATTAGTGCTGTTGAGCATTTTTTCATATGCCTATTGGCCATCTGTATATCCTCTTTGGAGAAGTGTCTATTCATTTCTTTTGCCCATTTTTTGATTGGATTGTTTGTCTTTCTGGTGTTGAGATTTACAAGTTCTTTATAAATTTTGGTTATTAACCTCTTATCAGACGTACTGTCAAATATGTTCTCCTATTGTGTAGTTTGTCTTTTTATTCTGTTCTTATTGTCTTTGGCTGTGCAAAAGCTTTTTAGTTTGATATAGTCCCATTTGTTTATCCTGTCTTTTATTTCCCTGCCCGTGGAGATAAATAAGCAAATATATCGCTGCGAGAGATGTTGGGGAGCTTACTGCCTATGTTTTCTTCTAAGATGCTTATGGTTTCACGCCTTACATTTAAATCTTTTATCCATTTTGAGTTTATTTTTGTGAATGGTGTAAGTTGGTGGTCTAGTTTCATTTTTTTGCAGGTAGCTGTCCAATTTTCCCAACACCATTTGTTAAAGAGGCTGTCTTTACTCCATTGTATTGTCTTACCTCCTTTGTCAAATATCAGTTGTCCATAAAAGTGTGGGTTTATTTCTGGGTTCTCTGTTCTGTCCCATTGATCTATGTGCCTGTTCTTATGCCAGTACCAGGCTGTTTTGAGTACAATGGCCTTGGTAGTATAGCTTGATATCAGGAAGTGTGATACCTCCCCTTTTTATTCTTCTTTTTTAAGATTGCTGAGGCTATTCGTGTTCTCTTTTGGTTCCATATAAATTTTTGGAATTTGTGATCTATATCTTTAAAGTATGTCATTGGTATTTTAATTGGTATTGCATTGAATTTATAAATTACTTTGGGTAATATAGACATTTTAATGATGTTTATTCTTCCTAACCATGAGTATGGTATATGCTTCCACTTGTTTGTATCTTCCCTGATTTCTTTTATCAATGTTTTATAATTTTCTGAGTACAAGTCTTTAGTCTCCTTGGTTAAATGTACTCCTAGGTACTTTATTTTTTTGGTTGTAATAGTGAAGGGAATTGTTTCCTTAATTTCTCTTCTGACTGTTCATTGTTGGTGTATAAAAATGCCTCTGATTTCTGAGTATTAATTTTATATCTTGCCACCTTTCTGAATTCATTTATCAGGTCCAGTAGTTTTTTGACTGAGACTTTAGGATTTTCTATATACAATATCATATCATCTGCAAATAATGATAGCTTTACTTCTTTCCAACTTGAATGTCTTTTATTTCTTTTTCTTGTCTGATTGCTGTGGCTAGGACTTCCAGGACTATGTTGAATAAGGGTGGTGAAAGAGGGCACCCCTGCCTTGTTCCTGATCTTAAGGGGATTGCTTTTAATTTTTGCCCATTGAGTATGATGTTGGCAGTGGGTTTGTCATAGATGGCTTTTATCATGTTGAGGTATGTTCCCTGTATTCCCACTTTGCTGAGAGTTTTGATCATGAATGGGTGCTGGATTTTATCAAATGCTTTTTCTGCATCTATTGAAATTACCATGTGGTTTTTCTCCTTCCTTTTGTTTATGTGATGAATCACATTGATTGATTTGCGAATATTGTACCAGCCTTGCCTCCCAAGAATAAATCCCACTTGATCATGGTGTATGACTTTTTCATATATTGCTGGCTCTGGTTTGCTAATATTTTGTTGAGGATTTTAGCATCTAAATTCATCAGGGATATTGGCCTATAATTTTCTTTCTTTGTGTTGTCTTTGCCTGGTTTTGGAATCAGAATTATGCTCGCCTCATAAAAGGAGCTTGGAAGTCTTCCTTCCTCTTAAATTCTTTCAAATAGCTTGAGAAGGATAGGAGTTAGTTCTTCTTTGAACATTTGGTAGAATTCACTTCTGAAGCCATCTGGCCCAGGACTTTTCTTTGTTGGGAGTTTTTTGATAACTGTTTTGATCTCATTTGTTGTAATTGGTCTGTTTAGGTTTTCTGATTTTTCCAGATTGATTTTTGGAAGATTGTATGTTTCAAGGAATTTATTCATTTTATCTAGGTTGTCTAGTTTTTTGGCATATAGTTCTTCATAGTATTTTCTCACAATATTTTGTATTTCTGTTGTGTCAGTTGTTATTTCTCCCCTCTCATTTCTAATTTTATTTATTTGAGTCCTCTCTCTCTTTTTCTTGGTGAGTCTAGTTAAAGGTTCATCAATCTTGTTTACCTTTTCAAAAAACCAGCTCCTAGTTTCATTGATCCTCTATATTGTTTCTTTAGTCTCTATGTTATTTATTTCTGCTCTGATCTTTATTATTTTCTTCCTTCTACTACATTTAGGCTTTACTTGCTGTTCTTTTTCTAGTTCTTTTAGATGCAGGGTTAAGTTGTTTATTTGAGCTTTTTCTAGCTTCTTAAAGTGTGCCCATAGTGCTATGAACTTCCCTCTCAGTACTGCTTTTGCTGTGTCACATAAATTTTGAATTGTATGCTCATTATCATTTGTTTCTAGGGAATTTTTTTATTTCTTCTTTGATCTCATTCTTAATCCATTCGTTATTTAACAACCTGCTATTTAGTTTCCATGTGTTTGAGAAATTTTGAGCTTTTCTGTTATGGTTGATTTCTAGTTTCATGCCATTGTGATCAGAGAATGTGCTTGATATGATTTCAATCTTCTTAAATTTGTTGAGACCACTTTTGTGCCCTAACATGTGGTCTATCCTAGAGAATGTACCATGAGCACTTGGAAAGAATGTATATTCTGCTGCTTTAGGGTGAAAGGTTCTGTAGATATCTATTAAATTGAGTTGATCTAGTGTGTCCTTTAAGTCTGCTGTTTCTTTGTTAATTTTCTTTCTTGAGGATCTATCTAGTGATGTTAGTGGGGTATTAAAATTTCCTACTATTATAGTGTTGCTGTTGATCTCGCTCTTTATATCCATCAAAGTCTGCTTTATATATTTAGGTGCTCCTATATTAGGTGCATAGATATTTATAATGGTTATATCTTCCTGTTGGATTGCTCTCTTTATCATTATGTAGTGGCCTTCTTTATCTCTTACTATATTCTTTGTTTTAAAGTCCATTTTGTCTGATATAAGATTGCTACCCCAGCTTTTTTTTATTTCAATTTGCATGAAATGTTTTTTTCCATCCTTTTACCTTCAACCTATGTGCATCTTTTCTTTTAAGGTGTGTCTCTCGTAGACAGCATATGCATGGGTCCTGTGTTCTTATCCATGCAGCTACCCTATGTCTTTTGATTGAATCATTTAATCCATTTACATTTAAGGTTATTATTATTATTTTTTTTCCATTTTTCCAAAGCTGGAAACGGGGAGGCAGTCAGACAGACTCCCGCATGCACCCGACCGGGATCCACCCAGCATGCCCACCAGGGGGCGATGCTCTGCCCCTCTGGGGTGTCGCTCTGTTGCATCCAGAGCCATTCTAGCACCTGAGGCAGAGGCCACAGAGCCATCCTCAGTGCCCGGGCCATCTTTGCTCCAATGGAGCCTTGGCTGTGGGAGGGGAAGAGAGAGACAGAGAGGAAGGAGAGGGGGAGGGGTGGAGAAGCAGATGGGCACTTCTCCTGTGTGCCCTGGCCGGGAATCGAACCCGGGACTCCTGCACGCCAGGCCGACGCTCTACCGCTGAGCCAACCGGCCAGGGCAAGGTTATTATTGATATGTAGTTGTTTATTGCCATTTTATTCTTTAAAGCTGCATTCCTCTTTTGCTATATTCTTTTCCCACTTTGATCTGTTTACACCATGCCCCTTAACATTTCCTGCAGCATTGGTTTGGTTGTCATGAATTCCTTGAGGGTTTTTTTGTCTGGGAAACTTTTTATTTCTCCTTCAATTTTAAATGATAGCCTTGCTGGATAAAGTAGTCTTGGTTGTAGGTTCTTGTTCTGCATTACTTTGAATATTTCTTACCATTCCCTTCTGGCTTCAAGTGTTTCTGTTGAGAAGTCTGATGTCATCCTTATGGGGGCTCCTTTGTAGGTGATAGCCTTTTTTTTTCTCACAGCTTTTAATATTTTCTCTTTATCACTTAGTTTTGGTATTTTAATTATGATGTGTCTTGGTGTAGGTTTCTTTGGGTTTCTTTTTAGTGGAGTTCTCTGTGCTTCTTGAATTTGTGAGAGTTTCTCCTGCATTAATTTAGGGAAGTTTTCAGCTATAATATGATTGAACAAAGCCTCTATCCCTTGCTCTTTCTCTTCTTCTTCAGGAACCCCTATGATGCGGATGTTATTTCTCTTTATGTTGTCACAGAGCTCTCTAAGTGTTTCCTCAGACTTTTTTTTTAATAAATAAAATTTCATTTTAATGGGGTAACATCAATAAATCAGGGTACATATAGTACATATATTCAAAGAAAACATGTCCAGGTCACCTTGTCATTCAATTCTGTTGCATACAATTAACCCAAAGTCAGATTGTCCTCCATCACCCTCCATCTAGCCCTCTTTGTGCCCCTCCCCCACCCCCTCCCCCTCTCCCTTTTTCCCTCCTCCCACCCCCCATAACCACCACACTCTTGTCCATGTCTCTTAGTCTCGTTTTTATGTCCCACCAATGTATGGAATCTCACAGTTCTTGTTTTTTTCTGATTTACCCATTCCACTCCGTAAAATGTTATCAAGATCCCACCATTTTGTTGTAAGTGATCCAATGTCATCATCTCTTATGGCTGAATAGTATACCATGGTGTATATGTGCCACATCTTCTTTATCCAGTCCTCCATTTTTTTTTTACAGTGATTAAAAGCCTTTAAGCAAACTCTTGGCCAATCCAGCAAGAATCCATAAAAGAGTAGTGTCCTTAACATGTTCACCAAGTCCAAGTTGGCCCCAACACCATGCCAAATCCCTGAAAAATGCAACCCAACCACAGTTCAGTCTGTTAGGAGCTGTCACAAGGAGCAGGAGTCCAGGAAAAGTCCACATCCAGGAAAAGTCCGCATGGCACTGGAATTGTTGTCACAATTCTATACTTTGCAGCTCACGTCCAAGTCCCAGTGACCACTGCTTCTAGCTAGTCATGATTCAGGTAGACTGGAAAAGCCATCTGCAGCATGTGTGGAGATGGAGCTTCTGTTCCTCTGCCTGGAAAGATGAGACCAGGTTGCTTTCCCCTGGAGCTCTTTGACTGTGGTTTGGTAAAGAGAACCTTAGGATACACTAAGCTGGGTGGCAGAGGTAGATTCATAATAGAAGTTGGCAAAAGGGGGAAAGAGAGCTCTAAATTAGGAGTAGGTCCCAGCCTGAAATATGAGTGGGGCATTGAAGTAGGAGGAATAAAGGAAACACTATATATTAAACAAAGCAGCAGAAAATAGGGCTATCAACACCCACAACAGAGATCTTTGAGGAAAGAATAAAAAACCTGACTATTCAGGCAAGACATAGTTAAGTGGCCCTTGTGCCAATGAGATCAGTTTACCTGCTTCTTGGAAGAAATACCCTAGGCTCGTCCACAGTGTCATAGATAGGGCCGATGGCCCTGGGCACCTTCAGCCTTCAGAGGCAAACCCCAGCATTCTGGGCAAGGTTAGGTCATAGGTGGCTGGAGCAGGGCTGAAAGAGACTGAACCCTCCCTTAGAGGAGCGAGGGAGAAGCCTACCTTCCAGTGTCCCTGTTTCCTCACAGCAGAGGTGTGTGAGTCTGGCAGGCTTTAGCTCAATGACCTTCCTTTCCACTATTGAAGCAGGACCTAGATGGCATCCTATGAGACCCCTTTGGGACATTGGAGCCTTTAAGGGCATATCCTAAAAGCTGGTAGCTCCCCTGATCTCTATTGGGCTTTTTCTGCCTCTTGGTATCTTAAAGGCCATGCTCAGAAGATCTCGCTAAGGGGTTTGAGGATCCCCATCGCCGATATAAATCTTTTCCATATATCTGGAGCTATTTGGAAAAAGACAAAACAGTGTTATTAGCTGGATCAAATAAAGAAGGTAGTAGTTTTCAGGAGAAAAAGATTTGGCATCTCCTGTTCATCAGCATTCAAAAGAAATTAAAATTTTTTTTAAGTAAAAAGCATGATATGGTAGACCTGTAGGAGTTCCAAGATATGACTCCCCCCTTTAAAATTTTTTTTTAAATTGACCTTAAAATATTTGCTGGGTACACTTTAATAATAACTTGACTTTGAAGATTGTAAGAATGACAAAATACAGTAAATGCTTTTGCTCCATATGCAGGAGCATTGTCAGTTTAACCAGTTTAGGAAATCCAATAATAGAACAATACATACAGACAATGAGCTATAACATGCTTAGCAGCCTCTTCTGTTCTGACAGAGGTTACTATAAATCCAGAATATGTATCCACTGTAACGTGGACATAGGACTGTTTGCCAAATGAAGGTATATGAGTAACATCCATTTGCCAAAGTTGTCCTGGTATGGGTCCTTGAGGTTTAACTCCAAATGAAGGGGCAGATTGTCCTCAGACTTTTTGAGTCTCTTTTCTTTTTTTTTCTCTGCTTTCATGCCTTCATTCCAGTTGTCCTCCAACTCGCTGATTCGATCCTCAGCTCTATCCATCCTGTTTTTAATTCCTTCCATTGTGGTCTTCATTTCTGATATTGTATTTGTCATTTCTGAGTGATTCTTTTTTAATATTTCAATATCCTTTTTATACTTGTTATTTCTTTATTTAGGTATTCATGATGACCATCCATTGTTGTTCTAAGATCCCTAAGCATCTTTACAATCATTATTTTAAACTCCGCATCTGGAAGTTTGATTATTTTCATATCACTCTGTTCATCTCTTCAAGGTTTCTCTTGTGGTTTCATTTGGATTGCACTTCTTTGTCTTCTCATTATGTGGGTGTTTGGGTGTTTTCTTTGTAGAGTTGGTTGAGTCTAGGCTTGGTGTTGTCTGCCTCCAGTTTTTACTTGTGTTGTTTCTAGGTCTTCTTGGGTTGGCATCAGCTATTATTTGTAATCCACTTTAGGATTTGGGCCACTTTGAGGTCTTGATTTGTTTGTTTTCTTAACAGGTGATTGTCTTGTTTGCTGATCTCAGCAGGGGGCTTATTTGAAACTGTATCCAGGAATGCGGTGGGTGTGACCTGAGGCTCTGAAGTCCTCTTCTGCCAGTTAATCTCTGTGGGGGTGGGTTGCTTTCTCAGCTTCAGTAGGGGGAGGTGTATCTCAGATCTCCATAGAGACCTGAGTTACTGCCCCTCCTCCCCACTTCTTGTTTTCAGCTGTGTCTTGTTGTGCTGATTGGCGCTGGAGAGATGTCTGTATTTCTGTGACTTGGAAGTACTTTTGTATTTTGTTTTGTGGAAGTATCAGCCCCTCCCCCAGTTATGGCCGCCTCCAGCACTGAATGAGTCAGCTTTTCATGTCATCACCTATATTCCTCTCCCCCTCACCATCCATCTCTCTCTCTCCTTTCTTTTTGGAAGACAAGCGGGCCCTTTCAACACATCTCATTCTCTGGTTGCCAGGCAAGTGGGTGTGAGCAGTATTTACTGCTCTTTTCCTTGGAGTGAGAGCCCAACCTCACCGCCCCCCCCCCTCTGTTCCTGTAAGCAGGGGAGATTCAGGTGCTCCCTACCAGGTTTGTTGTGGCTGCTTCTTTGCTCCTTGGTTTTTGAAAGCTGTTCTTGTAGTCCAGATTTGGTTTTTCATGCTGATTGTTCATAAATTAGTTTATAATCCAGTTCGGTGGTGTGAGCTGGGAGTCTGTGCATCTGCCTACTCCGCTGCCATCTTCAGGTCTTGTCCAAGTTAGCTATTTATCATTCTATTCCCCTGGTTGGTGGAGTCCAAGTGAAGGGGGTTGGGAATTAGTTGAATAAAAGAATATGAGTTAAACATTTCCTCCAATCCTCCCTATTCTTTATATGTTTTCATTCTTTTCTTCAAATCCGGTGAGCAGACGTTGGCTCTAATCATTGGTGTTCATTACTAGCATCTGGTTAGTGTAAGGGGGAGGGCTCTGCTTGGTTATGGCCATCTCAGTCAGTCTCTGACTTAGGCCTCAAACACATGGGATGATGCAACATCCTGTAAGAATCAAAACTTCAACAATTACCAGGGAGGAGCCTGACCAGGCAGTGGCGCAGTGGATAGAGCAGTGGACTGGGATGCAGAGAACCCAGGTTTGAGACCCTGAGGTTGCCAGCTTTAACATGGGCTCATCTGGTTTGAGCAAAGCTCACAAGCTTGGACCCAAGGTCACTAGCTCAAGAAAAGAGGTTACTCAGTCTGCTGAGGGCCCACGGTCAAAGCACATATGAGAGAGCAATCAATGAACAACTAAGGTGTCGCAACAAAAAACTGATGATTGATGCTTCTCATCTCTCTCCCTTCCTGTCTGTCTGTCCCTATCTATCCCTCTCTCTCTGACTTTCTCTGTCTCTGTAAAAAAGAAACAAACAAACAAGCAAACAAAAAACAAAAAAAAACCCCCAATTACCAGGGAGGTAAATACAGAGGTCATTAATCCTTTCCATTTTCTGAACCACTGTTCAATTAAATCAGTGAAGGGGTCATTTATACTTGAGTTTTCTTTTTTTCTTTTTGTGACAGAGAGAGAAACAGATAAGGACAGATTGACAGGAAGGAAGAGATGAGAAGCTTCAATTCTTTGTTGCGGCTCCTTAGTTGTTCATGATTTTCTTTTTCACATGTGCCTTTACCAGGGGGCTACAGCAGATCGAGTAACCCTTTGCTTAAGTCAGCGATCTTGTGTCCAAGCTGTTGAGCTGTGCTCAATCCAGATGAACCCACACTCAAGCCGGTGACCTCAGGGTTTCTGAACCTGGGTCCTCTGCATCTTAGACCAGTGCTCTATCCACTGCACCACCGCCTGGTAGGCTATACCTAAGTTTTTGGCTAACTCATCTGCTAGGATGGTCAGTCCATGTAAGACTTTGGCTGTCTGAGACTGTGTTATTGGGATGTAGGTACAATATCGGGTTTCTTTTTCTTTTTTTTTTTTCTTTTTGTATTTTTCTGAAGCTGGAAACGGGGAGAGACAGTCAGACAGACTCTCGCATGTGCCCAACCGGGATCCACCCGGCATGCCCACCAGGGGTGACGCTCTGCCCACCAGGGGGCGATGCTCTGCCCCTCCGGGGCGTTGCTCTGCCGTGACCAGAGCCACTCTAGCGCCTGGGGCAGAGGCCAAGGAGCCATCCCCAGCGCCCGGGCCATCTTTGCTTTAATGGAGCCTTGGCTGCGGGAGGGGAAGAGAGAGACAGAGAGGAAGGAGGGGGGGGGTAGAGAAGCAAATGGGTGCTTCTCCTATGTGCCCTGGCCGGGAATCGAACCCGGGTCCCCCACACGCCAGGCCGACGCTCTATCGCTGAGCCAACCAGCCAGGGCCACAACATCGGGTTTCATCATAACACACACTCCTCCCTTCTCTGCTAGCGTCATATCTAAAGCTAGTCTATTTTCCCAGGCCATTCGGCTGGTAGGGCCAAGTTGCTGTGCTATTCCCTTAATCTCATCTTGTAATGTAATGTAATCAGCAAGTTCCACAGAGACACCAAGGTAGGTGACAGAAGAAATTTTAGAAGTTTTATTATTAAGCACGTGGCACATGGAGCATAATCCCAAATCATGCAGCCAAGAATACAGTTCTGAGGCTGCTTTTCTCTTTTAAAAATTATTTTTATTTATTTATTTTAGAGAGGAGGTAGAGATGAGAGAGAAAGAGAGAGAGAGAAGGAGAAAAGGAGGAGGAACAGGAAGCATCAACCCCCATAATGTGCCTTGACCAGACAAGTGCAGGGTTTTGAACTGGCGACCTCAGCATTCCAGGTCAACGCTTTATCCACTGTGCCACTACAGGTCGGGCCTGAGGCTGCTTTTAAAGACAAAATCACATACCAGTTGGGGGGGGGGTAGGAGGGGGAGCATGATACAAAAATCATTAATCTTAGTAACAAGCTCATTGAATTTTGCTGTCTTGTTACAACATTTATCTATAGGCTCTATCAAAAGGAAAAAAACATTCCTACACACTAAGACCATAAGATAACACAGTAGTGATGAGTATTTTACACACCTGGCAAAGACATTTCCAAACATTCTAGGATTTACAACCTATCCCTGTCGCCACAATAGTGGGAAATGTTTAGTTTAAGATAAGGAGAGAAGCTAAATGAAGTTACTTTTGCAAAGAGTGTTGAGGTTAGCTTATTAGGAAGTCTAAAGCTAGTCCTCACTTGCTTAGTTTACAAGTTTTGTACATACACTGTACTAAGAATTTCAAAATGATGATTATTAGAAAGCATTACAGAATACAGGTTTTCATGCAGGGGTAGGGGACTCGTGATCCCTTTGTCTAGAGGTATATGTCATTCTTATGACTCCAGTATGGGAGGGTGAGTCAGGATTAGTGTAGGAATTTTTTATTAAGGTACATAAACATTGATTCCTAAAGGCCTCCAAGAAAGGAGATGAGAAAAGAGTTTTCAGATAGGTTCTATCTTCTTTGCTCTGTCTAGCAAGCGGAGTCAGTCCTTACAGAGAACTATAGAAAATAGTTAAACTATGACAAGCTGACTTTTGCCCCTGTAAGCTCTTTTTCTTGCATTCTTCTTAATTTTTCTTCCTCAGAAAGAAGGGGTAAGGGGGGTCTGACTCTTCCTTTTAAAATACTAATGTTAACAATTTTGCAGTTCCTTGGCATCTTATCATAATCTCTAATGTAATTGACAAAGCTTTGTTGATTATAATATATATGGTTTATTCAATCTACTTTCTTGTTTATAGTTACCTACCAGAATGAGGCTGATTCAAATCCAGCTGCTGTTTGATTCCATGCCTTAAACTCATTGGGACCTCACCCCCACCTCACCTCGTAGAACTGCAATAGAATTTATATATATATATATATATATATATATATATATATATATATATATATATATATATATATAAAACCCACATGGAGTTATTAGACTTCTTTTATTTCACTTCTTTTGTGACAAGTAAGGAGGGCAGGCAGGGGAAGTGAATGCCATGATAAAAGGAATGGCCAATTTTATTAGGGAGCAAATGCCGCCCTAGTTGACTAGTAGTTTCATCGATTTTTGTCCCACAATATTATCAGACATCAGCGCTGGGGATGACAAGAGCAGATTGGTTTGTCAGCCCTGTAAGCAGTCATCTTTTACTGTACTGAGTTAGATTTCTTACAAAGGTCAAATTGTCCCCCCACCTTGAGAGTCATGAAGAGAAATTGACCATAGGAATAGGAATTCTGATAGCCCATGGGAGCTGACCCACAGGGCCTCTTCGGAAATAGCAGTGATAACTACCAACATGACTTGTTTTGCCAGGCAGTGGCACTTTGGAACAGGACTACCATGCAGTTCATCCCATCAGGGTCCGAGGACCACCCAAGTGGAAATGGGACTAACAGAGCCTCCAGTCTTCCTATAGCACAAACGTTAACAGTTGCTTTTGTTTAGGGTGCTGACAGAATATTTGATCCATTCTACCCAGGTAGTTACATCTTGGTATCCTGTTTCTATTGCTAGGGTTTGTTTTAAATCCTTCACTTCTACCATGGTTACTATATATAGAGAGGCCTGGATCTCCACCCCCCTCCCCTTTTCTTTTTTTTTTTTTAATTTTATTTATTCATTTTAGAGAGGAGAGAGAAAGGGAGAGAGAGAGACAGAGAGGGAGAGAGAGAGGAAAGAGAGACAGAGAGAGAAGGTGGGGAGGAGCTGGAAGCATCAACTCCCATATGTGCCTTGACCAGGCAAGCCCAGGGTTTCGAACCGGTGGCCTCAGCATTTCCAGGTCGACGCTTTATCCACTGCGCCACCACAGGTCAGGACCCCCTCCCCTTTTTCAATTTGGAGTCCTAGTCCTAATCTTACCATAAATCTCTTCCTAATAAACTGGTCCTACCTCTAAGTTCACAATATGGGTGGGACCCATGGGAGTAGAAGAACCCCAGACCCCCTATTCTTCATCGAATGTCAGGAGGGGAAACAGGTTTTTCTCTTTATCCCATTCTGGGACTCTCTCTTAAAATGACCCGACTTTCTACATTTAAAACATTTGTTCTCTCCCTTCCCTCCTCCTTGTCCCTGTCGACTTGCCTTTTATTTTTTCCTTTCAAAAGTATCTCCATATCTTATACCTTCTATCATTAAAACCATACAATTTCTTTCCAATAAATCAGAATTCTCTTTCTAAAACCCTTAACTTTCAGTGAGGACTGTTAGTAATTAGCAATTTTAGATTGATACTTTTATGAACTGTGAAAAAAAAATAAAAGACTGGGCCATGAACTAAAACTGGTAAGCTCAGACGAGCCCTGCACAATGGCCCTGCAAACTCAGAGTCCCAAAGTAAACACTCAGGGTGGTCTAAATCAAACCCTTCTAGCCATAGGTAGTTTATGGCAGGCAGTCATTTTCTAGGGAGGTATTCCCTCTCAACAAGGTCAATGCTCACCTCTACTCAAGCCTGTTTGTTGTCCTCTGCATCTAAGACAATATACCTGATAACATGTCTTTGAAGTGAGGGTCAATTTTTCCCCCACTAGGCCATACATCCCACCAGAGCAGGAGCCAAGAGACCCCACATTGTTATCGTTATGTGAACCATTAACTGTTGACTATGTTGTTCCTCCCGTGTAAAAGAAAATTTTTATACTTTACTTTTTACCTAATCCTATTTTTAAATGTGAGACAACCCAAGTATTTCATTGTCGGTAAAGAGATTCAGAACTTGTCCCAGAACATAAAGTATATTATCTACATATTGGGTTGGAGTGAAATCTCTGGAAAATTCTGCACTATTCAAGTCCTAATAGGTGGGACTCCTTATATACCTCTGGGACATTACTGTCCAACTAAACTTATAACCTTCCCAGGTGAAAGCAAAGAGGTGTTCCTGTACTTTTATTTTTCAGACATGCTCAAACAGGCACTACATGACTTTATTATCATTGAAAAATATTAGCAATCCACAGGAATAGCTGGTAAGAGATTATGTGGATTTGGAACCACAGGATGTCTGAGAATAAGTTATTTATAGCTTTGAGATTCTGTATACATTTACTTGACTGAGAAGCTAGAATTACAAGGGCTTGTAGATAGAATTATAGATCCCCCTCTTAGATAATATAATATAATGGTCTTAATTCCAGCTACTAATGCATCAGATCTTAAAGGATATTGGCAAATCTTGCCAATATCTGTACTGAAAAAGGTCCAAAGTTGCATTGGAGTGTCCTACAACAAAACTTCAGTCTCAAGATTATTTTCCTTTCATGGAAATTCCTTTAAAATTATTATTGTAGTAATATAATGTTATAATAATTGAAAGGTTGGTTGGCAATGGGGGAAGGTCACGTGAGGAATCAGGCCCAGGAATTTGGCTGGAACCACCCACACCCATACCTGCCAGAAGAAACTTCCCAGGAGCCCTTTGAAAAAGAATGACTGTCTGTCAGCCAATGAAATTTTGCTACGTCATATCAGCCCAACTATCCTACCAACCCTATAAATTACCCTCCCGGACAGGGGAGGCTGTGCGACTTCTCTGGCCCTGTTTTGTGGACCAGAGAACCTCATCTGGGATGCACTCTACTAAATAAAGCTTTTGCTATTCCACACTTGGTGGCTATGCCCTTCTTTCTTCCTCAGCGTGGAAATACCTTACAGTAATTAAATATATAGAAATATAAAAAACAAAAATATGGAAGATATATAAAAGTAATTAAGATATAATATTAAAAATCATTAAGGAAGTTAAATAAAGTTATGCCATCTGGATAGGAATTAATATAGTGGGTACAGATGTGATAAACAGACTCTGACTTCTGAGCAGGACCCAGTTAGTGTGTGTGTGAAGTTATACATAGATAAGAAGTGGCTTGATGTCATAACTCAGTAATGTGCCTGACCAGGCAGTGGTGCAGTGGATAGAGTGTCGGACTGGGATGCGGAGGATCCAGGTTCTAGACCCAGAGGTTGCCAGCTTGAGCATGGGCTTATCTGGTTTGAGCAAAGCTCACCAGCTTGGACCCAAGGTTGCTGACTTGAGCAAGGGGTTACACTTGGTCTGCTGTAGCCCCACGGTCAAGGCACGTATGAGAAAGCAATCAATGAACAACTAAGGTGCCACAATGAAAAACTGATGATTGATGCTTCTCATCTCTCTCTGTTCCTGTCTGTCTGTCCCTATCCCTCTCTGACTCTCTCTCTGTCTCTGTAAAAAACAAAACAAAACAAGACTCTATAATGTAATAAACAGACTGATTTTCGAGCAGGGCCCAGTTAGTGTGTGTGTGAAGTTATATATAGGTAAGAAGTGGCTTGATGTCATAACTTTGTAAGTTAACATAAATAAGAAGCTTCCCTAGGAACATCTTAAAAAGTGGTTTGATGTAACATTTCAGTAGATTAACATAAAAGGGGTTCCCTGCGAGGAACTCCCAAAAAGGTGGTTTGAGGTGAGAATCCTGTAGATTGACACCTGTTAGAAGGCGTTGGCCAAAAAAGGTACTAAAGCTGAGGGGCCCCCTGCTGCAGTAGTCGCCCAGACTCCAACGTGAACTGTCTCCACACCGCTCTGACCAAAGGGAGCCAAGAGGAGCACACCGGCGGGGCCCCTTAAGCTGTACCCAGACTCGCCAAGAGGATTTGTGAGTAATAAACTGTGTGATTCTTGCAACTAACTTGTGTGTTGGTTGTGTTTTTCCTCCGGTGGCAGTTAGTGTTGGCACTTATCAGTAGCATCCTCATAGCTGCTTCAAGAGTAGTCTTGAAGAGGCTGCCAACCCTGCTGATAAGCAGGAGTGTCCCACTGTGCAGGGAAGTCAAATCAGGGACGGCTGATCGACATAGAGCTTGGGTTCTACTGGGACATATTATTTTCCCAACTGGTGCAGTATTTGACTTACTTCTAAATACATTTTACCCTATTAGGTAAACTGGGACAAACCTGATTAATAAAATATATATCACCCCTCAATATTCCCTCATTGAAGGGACAGATTTTGATTTATCATTGGTTGATTACATATTCCTACCATTTGCACATAAGCTTTACTCTGAAGTAACGAATAGATGAAATTTTTTCTCAAAGAATTTATTTGTTCTTCTCCCAGAAGCTTCTATTTCCAATCAATGTCTGCTTTACGTTTATTTAATATTAGCTTTAGAGCTGGCATTTTCTAATTGAGTGCAGAAAAAATTACTTCAGAGGGATCACAATTTACCCCCCTTTGGGCACTTCAAGCTGAAATTTTCCATTTCAGTGGATACTTGCAAGTTAACCTGCAGAATTATTAATGGGGGGCTGGTGTTTTGGGGCTTGTTGACCTTAAAGGTATGACTTCCCATGTTAATTTTTGTTTTCTTTGTATGTCTGCAGAATCTGACCAAATTTCTAGGGATATTGTGTAGTGGGTTCAAGTGTGCTGCTTGTGGGTTGAGCTCCAAAGGAATTTTACCTCCCAAGTCATCTCAACCCTCTTACATGTCTCGGTTTCTCTCCCCGGCTGCCTAATACAGCCGTGAGAACTCGGAACACTAGGTAACCAGCCTTCATGTGCACATCCCCAGATGAGTCAATTATTCAATTACAGGTGAATTTGGAAGTCCCTGTGGGGCAGCCTACATGTCATGAGGGATGCCCTCTCGACACCTCCACAGAGATTCTTAGTCACCTAGGAATACTCGATTCGGGCTAGACGGAGGAAGAGCCCCTTATCTTCAGAGCTGAACAAGTCCAGGCTCTCATTTATCCAGCAAAGGTTTTCTTTGTTCAGACATAGTTAAGTAATTCCTTTTGG
Source organism: Saccopteryx leptura (assembly GCF_036850995.1). NCBI lineage: Eukaryota > Metazoa > Chordata > Mammalia > Chiroptera > Emballonuridae > Saccopteryx > Saccopteryx leptura. The sequence continues at coordinate 258,058,783 of NC_089503.1, read as the reverse complement.
AAAAGGCCAAAATTAAAACAAGCCATTCATTATTTATCCCCCTGTCCTGCCTTAACCTAGGTCCTCAAACCTTAACCTTTAAGTTCACTTTGAGAATTTCCAAAAACAGCTCAAATAAGAACCGCCCCCCACCCCGCCCGGCCTGAACCAAGAAGCTTCAAGAACATTTTATGTTTTAGGCCAAGCATTCAGAGATATTTTGTAAAGGACACTTTGTAATTGTTGAAATTGTATGACTGTAATGTACTTCATTCCCAGCATTTGAATGCCAGTGTAGATAGAAAAGCAAGCAAAAAGGATAGAATATTGGCCAAATAAGTTTGTAAAATATGATTTTTATACTTGTGTGTGATTTACAAGGAGGGCCAGGCAACACCAGCTAAAAATGGTCAGTGAAGTTACAGATTGCCTTCCTGCTTGGGAAGGGCTATTATTTTGCTAATGGAGAGGTTTTCATACTAGAAAGTTTGAAAGAAAGAAGGAAGGAGAAATCAGAGTGCCCCCTCTTCACTAAGGAAGAAGAGAAGCAATGAGGAATGCAGGAGGGAAGGGAGCTCACAGGAGATTATCTGGATAACCCCTTCCTCTCTCCTTTCCTTGAAAGTTTTTGAGACCTTAATGGGCGAATTCCAACACTTATTCTCTGATCTCACCTAAACCTCCTCCCATCCTGGAGTCGTGTGATTGATGTGTACCTCTAGACCAGGGGTAGGAAACCTATGGCTCGCAGACAAATCTTTCATAAAAAAAAATAACGTTAAAAATATGAAACATGGACCTGGCTGGTTGGCTCAGTGGTAGAGCGTCGGCCTGGTGTGCAGAGGTCCCGGGTTTGAATCCCGGCCAGGGCACACAGGAGAAGTGCCCATCTGCTTCTCCACCCCTCCCCCTCTCCTTCCTCTCTGTCTCTCTCTTCCCCTCCCGCAGCTGAGGCTCCATTGGAGCAAAGATGGCCCGGGCGCTGGGGATGGCTCCTTCGCCACTGCCCCAGGCGCTAGAGTGGCTCTGGTCGCAACAGAGCGATGCCCTGGAGGGGCAGAGCATCGCCCCCTGGTGGGCAGAGCATCGCCCCCTGGTGGGCGTGCCGGGTGGATCCCAGTCGGGCGCATGCGGGAGTCTGTCTGACTGTCTCTCCCCGTTTCCAGCTTCAGAAAAATACAAAAAAGAAAAAAGAAAAAAAAAATGAAACATTCTCATGTATTACAATCCATTTATTTCCTACCAATTATGTTCATAGTTGCGGATGGCTGGATCCAATCACAGCTGTCCTCCAGGACAACACCAAATTTTTATTGGATAATGCATAATGTACACAGGTCATTGTGAAGTCAGGAAGTAAACTTCCCTCCTTTTAATCAAATAGTCAGCTAGCTAATTGCAGAACCCTTTTGATAAAGAAGATGGCTAAAAGAAAAAAAGATGAGGAGTATCGTACTTTTCAGCAGGAATGAACAGAGGAATTTGCCTCTGTGGAGAGAGCAGGTTCTGCAGTGTGTCTAAAATTGCATCAATAAAGCGGCACTTTGACACATGTCATACTACATTTGCATCGAAATATCCAGCGGGGACAGCAGGAAGAAAGTATGTCAAGAGCTACTGTGCAGAGTGCAAGCTAGTCAGCAGCAACTCCGTGTTTGGACCCAACAAGGTGACTGGAATTCGGCTAGCTGGTGCTTTAGCAATTGTGAGAAATGGAAAGCCATTCACAGATGGGGAGTATGCCAAAACATTCATGCTTGATGTTGCCAATGAACTTTTTGACGACTTTTCGGATAAAGACAAGATAATCAAATGAATAAAAGACATGCCTCTGTCAGCAAGAACTGTTCACAATCGTACCATCATGATGGCAAATCAAATTGAGGCAACACAAGTGAAGGACATAAATGCAGCACCATTCTTTTCTCTGGCTTTGGATGAGTCAACAGACATAAGCCATTTTATCCCAGTTCAGCGGGATTGCAAGGTATACTGTCAGTGACACACTATGTGAGGAAAGTCTTGCTGTTTTGCCTATGAAAGAGACAACAAGAGGGGAGGATTTATTCAAGTCTTTTACTGAATTTGCTAAAGAAAAAAATTTACCGATGGATAAACTTATTTCGGTGTGTACTGATGGTGCTTTGTGCATGGTGGGGAAAAACAGAGGATTCGTAGCACTTCTTCGTGAACATGAAAAGAGACCCATTCTAAATTTTCATTGTATCCTACATCAGGAGGCTCTTTGTGCTCAGATGTGTGGCGGGCAGCTTGGTGAGGTGATGTTGCTGGTCATTCAGGTGGTCAATTTTATTTTTTGTTGCCCGAGCTTTAAACGATCACTGCTGGATGAAGTGGGGAATAATTATCCTGGTCTGCTTCTGCACAGCAATGTGCATTGGTTGTCAAGAGGGAAGGTGCTCAGTCGTTTCGCGGCTCTTCTGAGCAAAATCTGGATTTTTCTTGAAATGAAAAACATCGAGCATCCTGAGTTAGCTAACACTGAGTGGCTCCTGAAGTTCTACTATCTCGTGAACATGACTGAACATCTGAACCAGCTCAATATGAAAATGCAAGGCATTGGAAATACAGTCTTATCCCTTCAACAAGCAGTGTTTGCATTTAAAAACAAGCTGGAACTCCTCATTGCCGACATTGAAACAGGTCGTTTACTACACTTTGAAAAACTGGGAGGGTTTAAAGATGCATGCACAGCAAGTGACCCTGCTCAACATCTTGATCTCCAGCAGCTAGCGGGCTTCACATCTAATCTCCTGCAGTCATTCAAAGTGCGCTTTGGAGAATTTCGTGAGCGCACTCGTCTTTTTTAAGTTCATCACCCATCCACACAAGTGTGCAGTGGACAGCGCCGACCTGAGTTACATCTGGTGTCTCCATCAGAGATTTTGAGCTACAAGTTGCTCACCTGAAGGCCTCAGACATGTGGGTGAATAAGTTCAAGTCACTGAATGAAGATTTGGAAAGACTTGCACAACAGCAAGCAGAGTTGGCGAGAAAACACAAGTGGGGAGAAATGAAAAACTTCAACTCGTGGACCAGCTGATTGCCAAAACTTGCAACGTGCTTTCTGTCACATACCACACACTGCAGCGTGTGAGTATTGCTGTACTGACAATGTTTGGCTCTACGTATGCATGTGAACAGTCTTTCTCACATCTAAAGAACATTAAGACCAACCTCCGATCACATTTAACAGATGGAAATCTCAAGCCTGCATGAAGCTTAACCTCACCACATGTCAACCAGACTACAAAGCCATCAGCAAAACCATGCAGCACCAGAAGTCGCAGTCATGGTAAGAAGTACTTCATTCATCATTGGTTAGCAACAGCATGACAACGTTATTAAAAAGAATTCAGAGACTTATTGTACTTTAAAAGTGTTGGTCTGACATAAAATGCACACATTTACTTGTATTTAGTGTTAAACATATTTTATGGCTTTCACGGAATTACATTTTAAAATATGTGGTGTTCATGGCTCTCTCAGCCAAAAAGGTTCCCAACCGGTGCTCTAGACAAAAGGATCACGAGCCCCTTGCATGTGAGCTTGTGTTCTGTAAAGGGTATATAGGATGTAAGAAATCTAATTTGGGGGAGCACGTGTCTTTGGAGCCACTAGCCCTGTGTGCTCTGCTGGCTTTTTAATCAATTCTCTTTTCCTCTCATAAAGTGTTTGAGTGTCCTCTGTTGGGTCGCTCTCCTGCAACAGGGTTTGGTGCGTTGGCTGGGAAGCAAGGAGGAAAAGACACCCGCGTATGGCAGAATTCGGGTACCCCACTGGACACCCCCAAACTGTCCTGTAGTTGTGCTCACTGAGTGTGCATCGGGCAATTTCCCTGTGTGGATGCCTCACAGGGCAGAGAAGGGAATTCACATCTGCAGGTCCCAGCAAGGTTCAGGTAACAGAGGAGCGAGAGCAGGGATGTGTCTGAAACACGGTAAGGTATGCCGGGCCAGGGAAGCTAGCTGAGGCCCTGTCCTACCGGGCAGAAGGGAGGCCTGATCACCCTCCAGAGAGTCACTAGTTGCCCTCCATAGGTTAGGAGCAGTGACTGTGCCCTCTTCCCAGGTGTGGGGAAGGGGCCTCACATGTTAAGATGGTGACTTGTCACCCTCTACTGGTGTGTGGGGGGTTGTGTGGAAGAGAGTGAGTGTGGAGTGAATGAGACGGACACCAGGAGAGGGTTCTGATTCTCTCCCACAGGGCCGAAGCGAGTGTTGGGTCCAGAATGAAGGTTCCACAGGGTGCCTTGTACAGCCAAGAAGGCAGAATGGTGAGCTGACGATTTATATCAGCCTGCCATAAGCCAACGGGGCCCACTATTCCTGTGAGGGGAGCAGCCGGCGATAGACTGAAGCGAGTGATGTCTCCTCCAAGTTTCCCCTTCCCTTCCCCATATCCTGGGTGTGGCGTGATTGTTGTTTGTCGTGGGAGGTATGGGAGGTTCTCAGGGGAAACCCACTCCTTTAGCCATGATGGTCAAGAATTTTAAGAAAGGGTTCTCGGGGGATTACGGAGTTACTATGTCCCAGTGGAAATTTAGAACCTGGTGTGAAGTAGAGTGGCCGCCTTTGGTGTAGGTTGGCCTGCAGACAGAAGCTTAGATAGGTCTGTTGTACAGAAGGTGTGGGCAGGTAATCACTGGAGGTCCAGGCCACCCTGATCAGTTTTCCTACATAGACACTTGGCTTACACTAGTTTTGCACCCACCCACTTGGCTTAGAGGTCAGGCTTCTACAGCATTGGTAGCACAGGCAGAGAAGCTTTCCACCAGACCTAGATCACTGCTGCAGTGGCCGGTGCCAGAAACTGTAACCTCTAGTGAGCCAGAAGAAGCAGAAGCTCTGGTGTGGTAAAGTGCCATGGAACTGTAAAACTTAGTATTAGCAACGCCATTTTAAAGAGGATAAGTCAGGCCTCTTATCTCCTCCTTTCTGTGGAGAAAGGAAAGAGAAGAATGCAGGAGCTTTCTGGCTTTCAAGGGCAACTGGGTCAGATAAGTCGTAATTTAACTACAGAGCAAGGAAGATGGAATTTACCTGAGAATCTTTTCACTTCTCTTTTCTTAAAAAACCTTTAGAAAAGAATGTTTATGTACCTTCATCAAGAATTCTTATACTTGGACTCACCCTAAAGTCATGAGAATAACATATACCTCTAGACAAAGGGATCACGAGCCCCTCCTTACCCACCCCAACCAGTATGTGATTCGGTCTATAAAATCAGCCACAGAATTGTAGGGACTTTCTACATGATTTGGGATTGTGCCCCATGTAGCTAGCCAGCTAATTAATAAACTCCTCAAAAATTCATTTGGACCTGGTGTCTCTGTGTAACCCACGGATTGCAGTACTTTATAACACTGGCTCCCCCACCTTACGTGCAGGCAAGCCTTTATCCTTCCATACCGGACTCTCTGTCCACCCCAGAGACTGCCTCTGAATCAGGCCCGTCACTGCCAGATTTATCAAGTCCCAGCATAAGCTCACCGGAGCTGGAGGTAACTCCCACTGCTCAGTCAGAATTGGGTCCTGGCTCTCCTCCCCTAGCTGGGAGGCTACGCTCAAAAACAATGTCTGGTATGCAGATGCCTCTGAGAGAAGTAAGAAATACAGTAATAAATGAGCAGGAAAATATAGTAGAATGGCAGGTGCTGGTGTATCAACCTTTCATCACCACAGAGCTTCTCAATTGGAAGCACCACACCCCCTCGTATACAGAAAAGCCTCAGGCTCTAATAGATCTGATGCAATCCATATTTCAGACCCACAATCCTACATGGGCAGATTGCTATCAATTACTCCTCACTCTGTTCAATACAGAGGAAAGGTGCTGGATAATACAGGCAGCAATTAAATGGCTAGAGGAGAATGCTCCTGAGGACACCAGAATTCCCAGGAATTTACAAGGGTCCAAATGTCAGGAGAGGATTCTAAGTGGGACCCGAATGAAGAAAAGGGCTTGGGACGGCTGAGGAGATACAGAGAGGCACTCCTCCAAGGCCTGCGAAGCGAGGCCAGAAGGCTACTAATATCAACAAGGTGGCAGTGGCTTTGCAGAGGAGGAATGAAAGTCTGGGTGACTTATGAGATTGTGAGAGACTTGCAGAATGTATACCCCTTTTGATCCAGAGATCCCAGAGAACCAAAGAATGGTTAATATGGTCTTTGTCAGCCAGAGCACATGAGATATAAAAAAGAAACTCCAGAAATTAGAAAGCTTTGTGGGAATGAACATAACCCAACTCATGGAAGTAGCCAATAAAGTCTATGTGAACAGGGAGGAGACAAGAAGAAAGGAAGATGAGTGCCAAATGCAGAGAAAGCAGAATTTATAGTAGCAGCCTCCAACAGAAGGGGAAAGGAAAATCTCTGTTCAAAAAAGGGAAGAAAACAGGCAAGGGCAAGAAAAGGCAGTCAGGCAGAGCTCCTCTGCGATGTGATCAGTGTGCCAGCTGCCGGGGAACTGGTCATTGGAAAAATGAATGTCCTAATCGGGACAAGGGGGAGGTGCACCTGCCAACCACATCCCAAGGGGTAGGCGCACTATTCAACATAGCTGGGGAGTCCCTCTTGGACTGAGGGTGACCGGACTCAGTGGCCCCCACTGAGTCTATGGTCCTCATGGTGGTAGGGGCCAGAAGATAGACTTTCTGATTGGTACAGGGGCTGAACACTCGGTGGTGACTCGGCCAGTAGTGCCACTCTCTAGGGTGGAGAGTGTAGGAGGAGAGTGTAGGAGTCATCGGAAAACAGGCCGAGCAGGTGTTCTGTCTGCCCTGTAAATGTACAGTAGGAGGTCATGAAGTTATGCATCAGTTTTTCTACATGCCCGACTGTCCAGTGCCCTTGTTAGGACACTGCTGAGCAAACTAAGGGCTACGATATCCTTCACTGACAATGGCCGGCTGGACTTGCAGCTGCCTAAGCCTAGGCTTGTCTTATCTCTAACTGTTCCTAGAGAGGAGGAATGGAGGACTTTTGCTACCGAGTCTGGGTTTGCTGAGCCAAAAACTAATTCAAAAATACTCTGGAGTCTGGGCTGAAGAAAATCCGCCGGGGTTGGCAATAAACCAGTGCCAGTGTGGATAGACTTAAAGCCTGGGGCACTGCCTGTTAACCCAAAACAATACCTGATTCCTAGGGGGGGCTTAGAAGGAATCCAGGTGCACCTACAGAGGTTCGAGGAGCACAAAATTATTATCCCACGCCAGTCACCCTGTAATACTCCTTTGCTCCCTGTTATGAAACCAAGGACCAATAATTATCGGCCAGTACAGGACTTAAGGGTCATAAATGAGGCAGCAGTGACTCTGCACCCAACAGTACCAAATCCTTACACACTCCTAAGCCTCCTCCCTGCTCAAGTCTAATGGTTCATTTGCTAGAAATTGAAAGATGCCTTCTTTAGTATAAGACTGGCTCCTAAAAGCCGGAGCTATTTGCCTTCCAATGGGAGGACCTGGCTACAGGGGCAGAGGCGCAGTACACCTGGACTAGGCTCCCTCAAGGGTTCAAGAACTCCCTTACCATCTTTGGGGAGGCCCTCGCTCGAGACTTCCAGAAGTTTCCTGCACAGGACATCGGGTGTGTTCTCCTTCAGTATGTGGATGACCTGTTGCTGGGTCACGAGACTCTCCAAGGATGTGCTCAAGGAACAGATGCACTTCTACGTCACCTAGAGAAAAATAGATATAAGGTATCGAAGAAGAAGGCCCAGATCTGAAAAGGTAAGTAAAATACTTGGGAGTCATTCTCCAGCAGGGGGAGAAGAGGCTAGGAGTGGAACAGAAACGGGTTATTCAGAACATCCCAGTCTCCATCACAAGGAGACAAGTCAGAGAGTTCCTGGGTGCAGTAAGATTCTGCCATTTGTATATCTCCAACTTTGCAGTATTGACCAAGTCCCTCTATGAAGTCACAAAGGGAGAGAAAAAGAGCCCATGGACTTGGGGCCAGAACAGGACTGTGCTTTTTGGACTCTTAAAAAGGAATTACAGCCTGACCAGGTGGTGGCGCAGTGGATAGAGCGTCGGGCTGGGATGCGGGAGACCCAGGTTCGAGACCCCGAGGCCACCAGCTTGAGCGTGGGCTCATCTGGTTTGAGCAAAGCTCACCAGCTTGGACCCAAGGTTGCTGGCTCGAGCAAGGGGTTACTTGGTTTGCTGAAGGCCCATGGTCAAGGCACATATGAGAAAGCAATCAATGAACAACTAAGGTGTTGCAAGGAAAAACTGATGATTGATGCTTCTCATCTCTCTCTGTTCCTGTCTCTCTGTCCCTATCTGTCCCTCTCTCTGACTCTCTCTCTGTCTCTGAAAAAAAAAAAAAAGAATTACAAGTTGCCCCAGCGCTAGGTCTTTCTAACCTGGCAAAACCTTTTGTACTGTATGTCTCAGAAAGAAACAAGACAGCAGTAGGTATATTAACCCAGGATATGGGGTCATGGCCTAGACCAGTAGCCTACCTCTCCAAGGAACTAGATGGGGTTGCAAAGGGCTGGCCACCATGCTTGAGAGCCCTAGCTGGTGCAAGAGGCAGACAAACTAACTTTAGGACAAAACCTAAAAGTGCAGGTGACACATGCTGTAGTGACTCTGATGAATGCCAAAAAACATCACTGGCTCACAAATGCCAACCTCACTAAGTACCAGAATTTATTATGTGAAAACCCAAGAGTAATAATAGAAGTGTGTATCACTTTAAATCCAGCAACACTGCTCCCAGTGACTGAGGGAAAGCCGCAGCACAGTTGCTTGAAAGTGCTTGATGCAGTGTACTTACTCTTCAGCCGCCTGGACTTACTAGATCAACCCTTAAGGGAGCCTGACTGGGAGCTGTAAGTAGATGGAAGCTGCTCCGTCAACTCAAGGGGAGAAAGGCAGGAGGGATATGCAGTAGTGACTCTAACAGAGGCTGTAGAGGTGTGGCCTCTACCCCAAGGCACCTCTGCTCAGCGGGCAGAACTGATTGCCCTGACTCGAGCCTCAGTGAAAAGAAAAGGGTGAATATTTATATAGGTTCCTGGTTTGCCTTTCTCACTCTCCAAGCACATGGGGCAATTTACAAAGAGAGAGGACTCCTGACTGCTGGGGGCAGAGATCTTAAATATCCAGGAGAAATTCTCCAGCTTCTGGAAGCAGTCTGGAAGCCAAAACAAGTAGCAGTTGACCCTCTGCCAAGGACACCAGAGGAGGAACAGTAGAAGCCCAGGGGAATGCCAGAGCAGATGCAGAGGCAAAGCGGGCTTCTACCCTGCCCGACCTTAAGGGTACTATAGCCCCTCTCATCCCGTGGGCACCAGAACTTGCACCCAGATATTCCGAGGGAGAGAAAAGGTGGACAGATAAAGAAGGGGCCAAAGAATTAAAGGAGGGCTGGATACAACTTCCAGATGGTAGAGTTGTCATTCCCCACCCTCTGGTGCCAGCAGTAGCCCAGGCTTTGCATGCTGCCTCCCATCTGGGACAAGAAAAGACAGAAAAACTGCTAGGGAGATATTTCTACATCCCTCTCTTGGCATTTATAGCCAAGAAAGTCAGCCTGCATTGTTCAAACTGCTGTCAGAATAATGCAAAACAAGGACCTTCAGTGCACCCTGGTATCTAGTCCCAAGGGGCAGCCCCTTTGAGGATATACAGGTGGACTTCACTGAGATCCCAAAAGTCAAGGTTACCAGTACCTGTTGTTGTTAGTGTGCACCTACTCAGGATAGGATAGAAATCTACCCCACCCAGACTAAAAAGGCTAGAGAAGTAACAAGGGCATTGCTCAGAGAAGTCATTCCTAGGTTTGGACTGCCACTCTGGATAGGCTCTGACCACGGCCCAGTCTTTGTGGTTAAGGTAGTACAAGGAATGGCTCAAGCATTGGGCATCACCTAGAAGCTTCACGCAGCGTACAGACCTCAGAGCTTGGGGAAGGTGGAGTGCATGAATAGGACTCTGAAGTTAGGGCTTAGCAAATTATGTCAGGAAACAGGTCTTAAGTGGGCGCAAGCTTTGCCTTTAATATTATTTAAGATTTAGTGCCCTCCCTCCAAGAACACCAGGTATTCACCTTATGAGGTGTTATACAATAGGCCTCCTCCAGTATTATGTAATTTGCCAGGGACTCCCTGAGAAATAGAAGAAACAGAAGTACGTAGACATTTAGAAGGTTTAGGCCAGGTGGCGGGTACCATATCCAAATGGATACTAGATAGGACTATGATCAGTTTGTTTGCTCCTGTATCATTCTTTTTCTCCAGGAAACCAAGAGTGGGTCAAGGATTGGAATCCAGCTCCCCTCTGACCCAGGTGGAAGGGACCTTACACTGTAATCCTGACCATTCCCACTGCTGCCAAGGTAGAAAGCATATCCACCTGGATTCACCTCAGCTGGCTGAAGACTGCAGCCCCAGTGGAAATGCCCTCATGGACAGCAGAGACTGACCCTTCCAATCCTTGTAAGTTGACCCTGGGAAGGACAACATGCTCTACTCCAGCCACAACCGGAAGCTGGCTCTTCCACATAGTACTGAAGCCTGAGGAACCTCGGTGTGGGGCTCCTTATTGTTGGACCAGGGGGGCAGGGGAGCTAAGGTCAAAGGAAAGCCAGGACAAGTCGCCTGAAGGTTTGATGCATGTGCTGCTATGAGTCATACAGAAAGAGGTTTAAGTCCCTTGGCTGGGAGAGAAGCTATATGGTAAATGAAAAGTATATATGTGCTCATAGCTACCACTGTGGAATGACCTGTGAATATTGATCATGTGTCCAATAGGCTACTTGGAAAAGGACACTTTTGAAAGAAAAAAGTATATTTTAAAAGAGGACTACTTGTTACTTAGTCCTCACTAAAGGTATAAAGTATAGAAGTACTTTAAAAGTTAAAGGTTTCTAAGTTACAGAAAGTTTGTGCAGGTTATAGAAGGTTTACTCAGAAAAGAAAAGTAATAAGGTGAGACTCCAGTATAATAAATGAGGTTCTGGAGATCTCAAAGGGGGGAATAAGGAAGGAAGCACCCCCCCCCCCCGAACCAAGAAGCTTCAAGGACGTTTTATGTTTTAGGCCAAGCGTTCAGAGATATTTTGTAAAGGACACTTTTTGTAATTGTTGATTGTAAAGGACACTTTTTGTAATTGTTGATTGTAAAGGACATTTTTTGTAATTGTTGAAATTGTATGACTGTAATGTACATCATTCCCAGCATTGGAATGCCAGTGTAGATAGAAAAGCAAGCAAAAAAGATAGAATGTTGACCAAATAAATTTGTAAAATATGATTTTTATACTTGTGTGTGGTTTACAAGGAGGGCCAGGCAACACCAGCTAAAAATGGTCAGTGAAGTTACGGATTGCCTTCCTGCTTTGGAAGGGCTATTATTTTGCTAATAGAGAGGTTTTCATACTAGAAAGTTTAAAAAAAAAGAAGGAAGGAGAAATCAGAGTGCCCCCTCTTCACTAAGGAAGAAGAGAAGCAATGAGGAATGCAGGAGGGAAGGGAGCTCACAGGAGATTATCTGAATAACCCCTTCCTCTCTCCTTTTCTTGAAAATTTTTGAGACCTTAATGGGCGAATTCCAACGCTTATTCTCTGATCTCACCTAAACCTCCTCCCATCCTGAAATCGTGTGATTGACGTGTACCTCTAGACAAAGGAATCATGAGCCCCTTGCATGTGAACTTGTGTTCTGTAAAGGGTATATAGGATGTAAGAAATCTAATTTCGGGGAGCACATGTCTTTGGAGCCACTAGCTCCGCGTGCTCTGCTGGCTTTTTAATAAATTCTCTTTTCCTCTTATAAAGTTATCTGAGTTATCTATTCTCTGTTGGGTCACTCTCCTGCAACAATATAACAGAAATTACAGGAACTTTTTGTAAACCCAGGCAAAAGAAACATATTTTCTGTTAAGAACTTTAAAAGGCATTAATTAAATTAAACTAGTAGTAGTATTAAATGCTTTCTAGACCACCTGGTTAAAAAACATTCAGAATAACTTGTATTTTATAGTATTATTAATCGTTGCAGAGGAGGCAAAACTTCTTATCTGTTCTTGGGAGCCTACTGAGCCTCAACTTGGACTTTAAAAGTGCCCTTCTTTTCCTCTACACTGAGGTCCTAGAGGACCCTCCCATTCTCACAGATGTTAACTCCCCTGTTGTTCTCAGAACCACAAGTTTTTAGACCTCCAGAAAGAGGCTTTAAGATATTTAAATAGCCTGTTTTCTCTTTTCTGAGTTTTACTGTCTGGAAAGGTGGGGTGAGATCTCCCCCCTGCTTTGAATTATTAACTTATTTATTTTCCACATATAATAGTAAGAATTTCAGACAGACAGACAGACAGATGAGACAGACGAGGGCCCTCAAACTGAAATTGATTCTCCTGGATCACAGACCTGAGTAGTTTTACATACAGACAAGACAGTTACAGTACAGAGACATGAGCATGACACATAAACAAGTCTGATGAATCCTAATAGAGTTGCTACTTGGCACTTAACTCTGAAGACAAAGAACACAGAGAATAGCAGTTAGTGCAGCAAGACCTTACAGAGTCCAGACCAAGAAACAAGTTTAGGATCCAAAATTCCATTCTATTTAAGTTTAAATGAGCGCTCCTTACATTTCTCATTTTAAAGCAACAATACCCAGAGTATTTGAATACAGGAATGAAACTATCTTATTTAGTTTAATATTAGAGCCGGCATTTCCAATTTTGCATGCAAGAACTTGGTTTAGGCATCAAAAGAGCCACATCTTGGCTCTCCTAGGTAGATAGAGTTCATTCATTGCTTCTTTTTTCCAGTCGTTCAGGAATTATCATCCCAATAAGTGGGCATTTGGCCCGGTGAAACATTGTGAGGTATTTTTGTGTGTGTGTGTGTCTGGTACCATTTTTGTCTCTTGTTGCTATTTTAGAGGTACGACTTCCCATCCTAACTGTGTGCGGCTCCTGAGGGAGGCTCAACCCCTCTTACTGGAGGTTTCTTGCTTCCTGTTCCTGATTAAGGAGTACTACACCGCACTGCGGCTTTTCTTACCTTGGTCCCTGCTTGGAGTTCCCTGGTTGCCGTGGTAACTTCTTTTAGGGCCCCTCCCTGCGTTGCCCAGAGTCCGGGTTTGTTCGCTGCCTGGGCTGAGCTCTGCTCCTAGCCGAGGGCCACCGCAATGGAGCAGCGGATGGGTCTCTCGACAAAAGTCCTGGGACCCCTCCTGAGGTGAATGAGGGTCCTGGACGAGCCCCTAGATTGTTAGAGATGAAATTAAGCAAGACTCATGGAGACAAAATGCCTTGGCAAGGCAACTCTAATAACTTCTGCAGAGGGGTATGCTGCTGCTTTTCAAAGCCAGCTAGCAAGCACACGGGCAGAGGGAAAATTCTGTTTTTATCCCTAACGCAGGCCCTAGGATGCTGGGTCTTGCTCCGCTGGCTGGACTGTTGACTGTACAATCTTATTTTTTCTCGATTGGCTAGTTTAAATGGCCACACCAAGGTGGAAGGGAGAGATGGAGATGTTATTCACTAGGTAAGGGGGTTGAGGAATGGTTGGAAACAACCGGATAACCAGACAAAGGGGGCTGGATGGAGGATTGATAAACAAGTTAGCTATTTCTCATCGTATTCTTCTGGTCAGAAGAATCCAGATGAAGGGTGTTGGGAATTAGTTGAAGAAAAGAACAGTGAGTTAAACATTTCCTTCATGCTCAAGCCAGATGAGCCCACACTCAAGCTGGCAATGTTGGGGTTTCGAGCCTGGGTCCTCTGCATCCCAGGCTGATGTTCTATCCACTGCACCAGTGCCTGGGCAGGCTGGATAAGCATTTTAATTAAATATCATGAACAACATTCTGTTTTATTTATGGGAGGACAGATACACTTTGTTTTGGGACTAAAAAAAGTTTAAATAAAAATATGGATAGTTTATTGTTACATTAATGTAATGTTATAGTAAATATATAGAAATATAGAAAAGATATAGAAATAAGTTAGGATATAATATTAAAAGCCATTAAGGCAAGTGAATAAGGTTATGCCATGACCAGGTGGTGGCGCAGTGGATAGAGCGTCGGACTGGGATGCGGAAGGACCCAGGTTCAAGACCCTGAGGTCGCCAGCTTGAGCATGAGCTCATCTGGTTTGAGCAAAGCTCACCAGCTTGGACCCAAGGTTGCTGGCTCGAGCATGGGGTTACTCGGTGTGCTGAAGGCCCGCGGTCAAGGCACATATGAGAATCAGTGAACAACTAAGGTGTCGCAACACGCAACAAAAAACTAATGATTGATGCTTCTCATCTCTTGATTCCTGCCTGTCTATCCCTCTCTCTGACTCTCTCTCTGTCTCTGTTAAAAAAAAAAAAAGATTATACCGTCTGGGCAAGAGCTAACCTAGTGTGTAGAGATGTGATAGGCAAGGCCATGCCCTCTGTGCAGGGCCCAGTCAGTGTGTGTGTGAAATGATATGTAGATAAAAAGAGCTCCCTGCTAAGAACTCCTCAAAAGTGTCTTGATGTGATAATCCTGTAGATTAACACCTGTTTGAAGGTGTATGCCAGAAAGGGTACTTAAGCCAAGGGGGCCCCAGCTCCAGTCAGTCATCCAGACTCCAGTGTTGATGTGGACTGTCTCCACGTCGCTCTGACCAAGGACACCCGAGAGCAGCACGCCAACAGGGCCCCCTTAATCTGTACCCAGGCATGCCATAAGGATTTGTGAGTAATAAACTGCCTGTGTGATTCTTGCAACTAGCTTGAGTGTTAGTCGTGTCCTTCCTCCAGGGGCGATACGTCTCAGTACCAATAAGTAGAATTCCTCGTAGCTGCCCCAAGAGTAGTCTTGAAGAGGCCGCCAGCCCTGCCGTTAAGGAGTGTCCCACTGCACAGAGAAGTCGAATCGATGACACCTGATCGATGTAGGGCTCGGGCTCTACTGGGACAGCTATATACTTGGCACAAAGTACAAGTAAGCAAACTCAGTCTGAGTGCCCTGTCTATTGGAGTCTTAGGAATTATATACTCTTAGCTTCGAGGCTTTGTTTCCCTGTTACCAGAGCTAATAATGGACAGGGTTTCAAGGTTTCCTTTTGTAGTTTTTCTTGTAACTATTGGGATACTTTGTTATCTTGTTTTGTCCAAACTGTTGATTCCCTTTTTCAGTGGATGAGATAAGCCCCCTTGTTCCCCTTCCCCTTTTCCTGCCATGATAATTGTCTGTCCTGCCTAACAGTGAGCCAGCTCTTGCTATGTGAGCATCCTGGGCCGAGTACAACACGGAGGCAGGTCTGGGGCCCTGAAGGAAGGCGCACAAGGACCGGGCAGAGCCCAGTTTACCCTCCATCTTTGCAGTTCAGGTTCAGTCTCTTATGTCTTGTTAGGGCACCTGCTAATTGTCCATCCCACGCTCTATCCTGCCGAGCCTGCATTTTGGGGGAAGAAGTGACCAGAGCTTGTTCTGGGCTCTTTCTTCCACTCCTGAGCCTGGGGTGGTGGGGGGTGAGGCCTCTTTACAGGACCCCCTGTGGGGTCTGGACCCAGTGGAATTCCCCCAGCTCTGCTGGACCTGCCAACCACTGGGGTTATGTTCATGGATCCTCACTGCTGGAGCAATGGCCTCCTAACATTAATTTTTTTTTTTAAATTGAGGTGAGATTCACACAGCATAAATTAATCATTTTAAAGTGAGCAATTTGGTAGCATTTAGTATATTTACAATAATGTGCAACCATTACCTCTATCCAGTTCCAAAATATTTTCATCACCCCAAAATAAAACTGTCCCCATTAGCAGCCACTCCCATTTTCTCTTTCCCCCACCCCCTGGCAGCCACCCTTCTGCTTTGTCTCTATAAATTTGCCTGTTTTAGACATTTCATAGATATGGAAATATACAATATGTAACCTTTTGTGTCTGGCTTCTTTCACTCAGTGTAGTGTTTTCAAAATTCACCCACATTGTAGCCTGTGTCAGAGCTCCATTCCTTTTCATGGCTGAATAATATTCCATTGCTTGGACAGATTACATTTTGTTTCTCTGTTTATCCATTCTTTGATGGGCATTTGGGTTGTTTCCACCTTTTGGTGATTGTGAATAGTGCTGCTATGAACATTAGTGTACAAATTTCTGTTAGTCCCTGTTTTTCAGTTCTTTTGGGTATATTTCTAGGAGCAGAATTGCTGGACCATGTATATACTTTCTGGTGAGGTGTTCAAATGTTCAAGTCTTTTGTCCATTCTGTAATTATTATTCTTTTAATAGTTTTTAGAAGATAAAAATGAACATGAATGTAAATTCTTCAGTTTTTTTTTTTCTTTCCTGAAGTGCCCTATATGGCATAGTTCCTGTGTGTGTATGTGTGTGTGTGCATGCCTGCATGTGTGTGCAAGCACACACCACCCTTCCCATTGCAGTCTGTGTGAATGGAATCCCTCGGAGGTCAGTGCAATGTACAACCTGCTCCACTGTTTTCCTAGCAGTCCTATATGATTCTCATTGCAACAGCTTGCCTGCCTTGCCTGCTCTACTTTGACAACAGCTGATGCTGGTCTATCCTCTTGCTGTGAGATGTAGTCCAACCTCACCTGGTTGGCATCAGGATCGTTTACAACAGAGCTTCAGTTGACCTTGTCGGTCTCCTCTATAGTTAGTTCCCATCCCCTCTCTATCCTAAAATCATGCTTTCTCAAGCCCCAGGACCTTTGTATATTCAGTCCCTCTGCTAGGAGTACTCCCATCCTTCCAGATTAATGATTCCTCATATTCTGCTCTCCAGGCCAAGTCCAAGGCTCTTCTTTTCTTCAAGACATTTGGCCTTCTCTGCTGACCAACCCCAGAACCCTCATTTTGTCCCATCCTTAAACATCTGGGCTGGAAGTGTCTGTGTCCAGCTTCGTGCTCCCACTCTGACTAGAACTTCTCAAGGGTAAGGTCTTGAATGGAGCTTTCTCTGCTCAGCATGGGGCTGGACACAGATGGCTGGCAGGAGGACAGGAACTGTTGTTGAAATAATAAGCATGAGTTTCAAAAAGGACCATGTGAGCCAGTATTTATGTTTTTGTGATGAGATCATATGAATTTTGAATTGAATGGAAAGACTCCACAAGAACAGGCCTACCTGCTCAGGCAGGCACCTGTTTCTTCATTCATTCACTCATTCAATTATATTGAGCATCTACTACGTGCCAAGCCCTGGGTCACATAAAGAAAATATCTTGCCCCTCACTCAGCTCACAGTTGACAGACAGAAATCCAGATTTGTACAAATCATATATTTATGATTATAATGTGACCAGGGTTATGAATATGTGATGCTAAGAGACAGGGTAATGGTAGCCCAATTTGTGGTCAGAGAAGGTTTTACTGAAAATGTGATACTGAAATGAGACACGAAGAATGAACAGGAGTTTAGAGGGGCAAAGTGGTAAGGGAAGTGAAGTGATTCAGGTCAAAGGAACAGTATTTGCAAAGGCAGGAGACTGGGTGGGGCATCCCTGGGCACCTGCACTCTTGGGAGCTCTTTCCTGCCTCATAGCAACCATATTAAAAAGCACCCATATTGTATCTATTTCTTCCTCTGTTTAGAAAGAGTAGAAAGAATAGTTATACTCTTTCTTTTGCAATTATGTCGTTGCCATGAAAACCTCATTTACTTATTGCACATCTACAGGAATTCTTGCAAATGGAGAATGTCCACAGATAACTTTTCAAAGTAATAACCTTTTGGGGAAATGTTTATTTTTAAAAATTTTATTGAATTTATTGGGGTGACATTGGCTAGTAAAATTGTACAGGTTTCCGGTGCACAATTCTACAGTACATCATCTGTATATTTTAGATTTTTAAATTTATTCATCTTTAGAGAGAGAGATGAGAGAAGGAGAGAGGTGGGGTGGGGAGGAGCAGGAAGTATCAACTTCCTCATGTGCCCCAAACAGGCTAGTCCAGGGTTTTGAACCAACGACCTCAGTGTTCCAGGTCCACGCTCTACCCACTGCGCCACCACAGGTCAGGCTACAGAACATCATCTGTATATGGCAGTGTGTTCACCACTCTAAGTTAAGTCTCCCTCCATCACTGTCTATCCTCCCACGACCCTCTTTCACTCCCCTCACCCATCCCTCCTGCAATTTTGGGAAATGTTCAAGTCAACACTGAATGAAGTTGACATCATGTTAGCTAAAGAAGAGATTTCATTCAAATGTTTGCTTTTGATTTATCAGCCTTGTTTTTATATTTTCAAGCATCACGCTGTTGTTTTAAATTATTTCCTGGTCTTGAAAATTTCAGAGTATTTATTGGAAAACCTACTGGCGTGGCAGTATGCCAGCGCCCCACAGTGTCCAAACTGGGAAATGCACCCTGTGGGGCTGTAGATCAAACCCAACTTGGGGCTGCAGAGAAATCAACTTAAAGCTATTGATAGCCACCCCCTCGTTTTTTACTCATAGTTGTCCCATTTCCACCAAACTCAACTTAGAATTAGAAGAAAGTGCCTTTCTCCCCTGACACCCACTTGTCTGCAGTGGTGGGATTCAAATAATTTAACAACTGGCTCCTCTGCCCTAATGACCATTTTAAGTATAAAAATAGACACACCAGAAGGTAGTTTATTATTTCATGCATTTAATACTTAAATAAGAACAATAAAAGAGGTAAAAAAATTAGATTATGTTATAAGAAAGAGTTTTAAAATATTAATGAAAAATATTAAATAATACCTGACAGAAAACAATAAAACTGTTAAAGATATTTCCATATTGCTTCTTGATTGGTGTCCTCACTTGCAGTTTTTTCACCTATGGGTGGATTGAACATTACTACAGGGGCTTAGAATACACTGTTGCATAGATGAATGTTAAAAAACAGTAAGGGAGCCTGACCTGTGGTGGCGTAGTGGATAAAGTGTCGACCTGGAATGCTGAGGTCACTGGTTTGAAACCCTGGGCTTGCCTGGTCAAGGCACATATGGGAGTTGATGCTTCCTGCTCCTCTCCACTTCTCGCACTCTCTCTGTCTTCTCTCTAAAATGAATAAAAATTTTAAAAAAGAGTAAGGGATGTAAATTTGTGATTTCCACATTGGACGGCTGTCCAGACGCCCACCTTAGAGAGAACCCTGATTCCAAGTATCATTTTAACAACTGGTCCGCCGAACTCAATAAAAAATTAGGTATCGATTCTGCTGAACCGGTGTGAACTGGCTGAATCCCATCACTGCTTCTCTGCCTTTGCACCCAGAGTTTCCTCACCATTTTTAAAAAAATTTATTTTTGTTGATTTTAGACAGAGGAAGGGAGAGAGTGAGAGAGAGACAGGAACCTCAATCTGCTTCTGCATGTGCCTTGACCTGGGATTGTACAGGCAACCTCTGTGCTTTGGAACAATGCTCACTATCTGGTCAGGGCTAACTATTCTCTTTATTTTGCCATTACTCCTGTTTTTTAGAGGAAGACTTAGAAGCACAAGGAAGTGAAATCACTCAGGTCTTTTTGGTTTCAAAGCCCATTCTTATCAAACATTATGATTTTGGAACATGGCCTACAAATATGAAGACTTTCTGATCCCATTTATACAATATGTAGATTAATTAGTCAGGGTTCAGAGAGGCAAAGTCACTTGTCCAAGGTCACACAGCAGGTCTGGTTGATTCCAGAGCTCCTGCTCTTTCTTTTAGCGCCCACCTGTTTACCTCTCTCCCCACTTATCTGGCTATGATGTCAGGCACTAAGCCCAGGGTGGCACATATATTGATAGTTCTCCTTTCTGGGTCTGGAGATATCTGTTGAGTGGTGAGCTGGATTCCATGGAGAATGGAGTCTGGGGCTTTGAATGATAGGAAGGTAGGTCTCTTGTCCCTCAGGAATGAACTGTAGCACTCACATCCCAATCCCTATGCTCTGGGCTTGGCCATGAGTGCCTTGTTAGAGATCCAAATACCAAATAATTGTCTGCCCTAGATGAAACCACTGCTAGCTATGGCCTCTTGGGGAAAGCAAGCAACACTCATCAGTTCTTTCTTGTCCTTTTTGCTCCACTTCTGCTGATCCTGGGGTGGTGAGAGACCCTGGTTTCTGAGGCACTTATCCTGGGGAGAACTTTCCTTGAGAGCTCTAGAAATGGTAGAATTCCCAGTGGTAAAATATGCCTCTGGAGAATCTTAGAACCAACTTACTTGATTTTGAAATGCTAGGGCCCCCTAGCTATTGGTTTGGAATACTTGCCAGAGAAGAGTCAGGGATTGAAGAATGAATTCATCTACATTTATATCTTCTTGATGAATTGACCTTTTTATCATTATGAAATGTTCTTTTTAAAGTTAATTAATTTTTTTTTTTGTATTTTTCCGAAGCTAGAAGTGAGGAAGTAGTCAGACTCCCGCATGCACCCAACTGGGATCCACCCGGCATGTCCACCAGGGGGCAATGCTCTATCCATCTGGGGCATTGCTCCCTTGCAGCTGGAGCCATCCTCAGCGCCCAGGCTAACTTTGCTCCAATGGAATCTTGGCTGCAGGAGGGGAAGAGAGATAAAGAGGAAGGAGAGGGGGAGGGGTGGAGAAACAGATGGGTGCTTCTCCTGTCCCCTGACCAGGAATTGAACCTGGGACTTCTGATGCTCTACCTCTGAGCCAACCAGCCAGGGCAAAATGTTCTTTTTTAACTCGGACAATTACTCTTACTTTCTTTCTTTATTATTATTATTATTGATTTTAATTTATTGTATTTACATAGATTCAAGTATCCCATTGAATATATCTCCTTCTCCACCCACCTCCATGTACCCCTTGATACCCACTTTGCCCCCTACCCCAATGCCCTACCCCCTTCCCTCCAGGATTTGCTGTCCTGCTCTCTTTGTCTCTGTTATGTATACATGATTTCACTAATCCCTTTCCCCTCTCTGATCCCATCCTCTTTTCCCCTTTCCCTCTGGTCCCTTTGACCCCGCCTCTGCCTCTATTCCATTCCTTAATTCACATTGTTCATCAGATTCCTCATATGAGTGAGAGCATATGATATTTTTCTTTCTCTGCCTGGCTTATTTCACTTAGCATAATAAGCTCCACGTCCATTCATGTTGTTGCAAAAGATAAGATTTCCTTATTTTTCATGGCTGCATAGTATTCCATTTTGTATATGTATGACAGCTTTTTAATCCATTCATCCACTGATGGGCACTTGGGCTGTTTCCAGACCTTGGCTATTGTAAACAATGCTGCAATAAATATGGGGGTGCATGTCTTCTTTTGAATCAGTCATTTGGTATTCTTAGGATATATTCCTAAAAGTGGGAGAGCTGGGTCAAACGGTTGATCCATTTTTAATTTTTTGATGAAACTCCATACTGTTTTCCACAGTGGCTGCACCAGTCTGCATTCCCACCAGCAGTGCAGGAGGGTTCCCTTTTCTCCACACTCTCACCAGCACTTATTGTGTGTTGATTTGTTAATGAGCACCATTCTGACTGGTGTGAGGTGGTATCTCATTGTGGTTTTAATTTGCATTTCTCTAATGATTAGTGATGTTGAACATTTTTTCATATGCCTATTGGCCATCTGTATGTTCTCTTTGGATAGAACTGTATGTTCTATTCAGTTCTTTTGCCCATTTTTTTGGTTGGATTATTTACCTTTCTGGTGTTGAGTTTTATAAGTTCTTTATAACTTTTGGTTATTAACCCCTTCTCAAACGTATTGTCGAATATGTTCTCCCATTGTGTGGTTTGTCTTTTTATTTTGTTCATATTGTCTTCAGCTGTGCAAAAGTCTTTTAGTTTGATATAGTCCCATTTGTTCATCCTGTTCTTTATTTTACTTGCCCTTGGAGATAAATCAGCAAATATATTACTGCGAGGGATGTTGGAGAGCTTACTACCTATGTTTTCTTCCAAGATGTTTATGGTTTCATGACTGACATTTAAGTCTTTTATCCATTTTGAGTTTATTTTTGTGAATGGTGTAAGTTGGTGGTCTAGTTTCATTTTTTTGTATATACCTGTACAATTTTCCCAACACCATTTGTTAAAGAGACTGTCTTTACTCCATTGTATGCTTTTACCTTTTTTGTCAAATATCAATTGACCATAAAGAACGTGGGTTTATTTCTGGGCTCTCTGTTCTGTTCCATTCATCTGTATGCCTGTTCTTATGCCAGTACCAAGCTGTTTTTGAGTACAATGGCCTTGTAGTATAGCTTGATAACAGGGAGTGTAATACTCCCCACTTTATTCTTCTTTTTCAAGATCACATGAGGCTATTCATGTTCTTTTTTGGTTCCATATAAATTTTTGGAATATTTATTCTATATCTTTGAAGTATGCCATTGGTATTTTAATAGGAATTGCATTGAATTTATAGATTGCTTTGGGTAGTATAGACATTTTTATTCTTTTTATCCATGAACACAGTATATGCTTCCACTTGTTTGTATCTTCCTTGATTTTTTTTATCATTGTTTTATAATTTTCTGAGTACAAGTCTTTAACCTCGTTGGTTAAATTTACTG
Organism: Saccopteryx leptura; assembly: GCF_036850995.1. Classification (NCBI taxonomy): domain Eukaryota; kingdom Metazoa; phylum Chordata; class Mammalia; order Chiroptera; family Emballonuridae; genus Saccopteryx; species Saccopteryx leptura. The sequence continues at coordinate 258,036,303 of NC_089503.1, read as the reverse complement.
CTAGGTACTTTATTTTTTTTGTTGCAGTAGTGAAGGGGGGATTGTTTCCTTAATTTCTCTTTCAGACAGTTCACTGTTGGTGTATAAAAATGCCACTGACTTCTGAATATTGATTTTATATCCTGCCACCTTACTGAATTCATTTATCAGGTCCAGTAGTTTTTTGACTGAGAATTTAGGGTTTCCTATGTACAGCATCATGTCATCGGCAAATAATGATAGTTTTACTTCTTCTTTTTCAATTTGCATACATTTATTTCTTTTTCTTGTCTGATTGCTGTGGCGAGGAATTCCAGAACTACGTTGAATAAGAAGGTGAAAGGGGGCACCTCTGTCTTGTTCCTGATCTTAAGGGGATTGCTTTTAATTTTTTCCCATTGATTATGATGTTGGCAGTGGGTTTGTCATAGATGGCTTTTATCATGTTGAGGTATGTTCCCTGTATTCCCACTTTGCTGATAGTTTTGATCATAAATGGGTGTTGGATTTTATCAAATGCTTTTTCTGCATCCATTGATATTATCATGTGATTTTATCCTTCCTTTTGTTTATATGATGAATCACATTTATTGATTTGCGAATATTGTACCAGCCTTGCCTCCCCAGAATAAATCCCACTTGATCATGATGTATGATTTTTTTCATGTATTGCTGGCTCTGGTTTGCTAATATTTTGTTGAGAATTTTAGCATCTAAGTTCATCAGGGATACTGGCCTATAGTTTTCTTTGTAGTGTCTTTGCCTGGTTTTGGAATGAGGATTATGCTCCCCTCATAAAAGGAGCTTGGAAGTCTTCCCTTCTCTTGAATTATTTGAAATAGCTTGAAAAGGATAGGAATTAGTTCTTCTTTGAATATTTGGTAAAATTTGCCTGTGAAGCCATCTGGCCCAGGACTTTTGTTTGTTGGGAGTTTTTTTGATAACTGTTTCAATCTCATTTGTTGTAATCGGCCTGTTTAGGTTTCTGATTCTTCCAGATTGATTTTTGAAAGATTATATGTTTCAAGGAATTTGTCCATTTCACCTAGGTTGTCCAATTTTTTGACATACAGTTCTTCATAGTATTTTCTTACAATCCCTTGTATTTCTGTTGGGTTGGTTGTTATTTCTCCACTCTCATTTCTAATTTTATTTATTTGAGTCCTCTCTCTTTTTTTCTTGGTGAGTCTGGTTAAAGGTTCATCAATCTTGTTTACCCTTTCAAAGAAACAGCTCTTGGTTTCATTGATCCTCTGTATTTTTTTTTTAGCCTCTATATGATTTATTTCTGCTCTGATATTTATTATTTCCTTCCTTCTACTTCCTCTGGTCTTTATTTGCTGTTCTTTTTCTAGTTCTTTTAGATGCAGGGTTAAGTTGTTTATTTGAGTTTTTACTTGCTTCTTTTTTTTAATTAATTTCATGGGGTGACATTGGTAAATCAGGGTACATATGTTCAGAGAAAACATCTCTAGGTTATTTATTTATTTATTTATTGTATTTTTATGAAGCTGGAAACAAGGAGAGACAGTCAGACAGACTCCCGCATGTGCCCGACCGGGATCCACCCGGCATGCCCACCAGGGGGCGACGCTCTGCCCACCAGGGGGCGATGCTCTGCCCCTCCGGGGCGTCGCTCTGTTGCAGCCAGAGCCACTCTAGCTCCTGGGGCAGAGGCCAAGGAGCCATCCCCAGCACCCAGGCCATCTTTGCTCCAATGGAGCCTCGCTGCGGGAGGGGAAGAGAGAGACAGAGAGGAAGGAGAGGGGGAGGGTGGAGAAGCAGATGGGTGCTTCTCCTGTGTGCCCTGGCTGGGAATCGAACCCAGGACTTCTGCACGCCAGGCTGACACTCTACCACTGAGCCAACCGGCCAGGGCCATCTCTAGGTTATTTTGACATTTGATTATTCTGTATTCCCATCACCCAAAGTCCAATTGTCTTCCGTCACCTTCTAATTTTCTTTGTGCCCCTCCCCTCCCCCAACTCCCTCCTTCTTCTCCCCACCACCCTATAACCCCCACATCTTGTCCATGTCTCTGAGACTCATTTCTATGTCCCACCTATGTATAGGATCATATAGTTCTTAGTTTTTTCTGATTTACTTATTTCGCTCAGTATAATGTTATCAAGGTCCATCCATGTTGTTGTAAATGATCCGATGTCATCATTTCTTATGGCTGAGTAGTATTCCATAGTATATATGTACCAAAGCTTTGTAATCCACTCGTCCACTGATGGACACTTGGGCTGTTTCCAGATCTTCGCTATTGTGAACAATGCTGCCATAAACATGGGAGTGCATTTCTTCTTTTCAAACAGTGCTATGGTGTTCTTGGGATATATTACTAAAAGTGGGATAGCTGGGTCAAAAGGCAGTTTGATTTTTAATTTCTTGAGGAATCTCCATACTGTTTTCCACAGTGGCTGCACCAGTCTGCATTCCCACCAGCAGTGCAGGAGGGTTCCCTTTTCTCCACATCCTCGCCAGCACTTATTCTGTGTTGTTTTGTTGATGAGCGCCATTCTGACCGGTGTGAGGTGATATCTCATTATGGTTTTAATTTGCATTTCTCTAATGATTAGTGATGTTGAACATTTTTTCATATGCCTATTGGCCATCTGTATGTCCTCTTTGGAGAAGTGTCTATTCATTTCTTTTGCCCATTTTGGATTGGATTGTTTGTCTTTCTGGTGTTGAGATTTACAAGTTCTTTATAAATTTTGGTTATTAACCCCTTATCAGATGCATTGTCAAATATATTCTCTCATTGTGTAGTTTGTCTTTTTATTCTGTTCTTATTGTCTTTAGCTGTGCAGAAGCTTTTTAGTTTGATAAAATCCCATTTGTTTATCCTGTCTTTTATTTCACTTGCCTGTGGAGACAAATTGGCAAATATATTGCTGCGAGAGATGTCAGAGAGCTTACTGCCTATGTTTTCTTCTAAGATGCTTATGGTTTTACGGCTTACATTTAAGTCTTTTATCCATTTTGAGTTTATTTTTGTGAATGGTGTAAGTTGGTGGTCTAGTTTCATTTTTTTGCAGGTAGCTGTCCAATTTTCTCACCACCATTTGTTGAAGAGGCTGTCTTTACTCCAATGTATGCTCTTACCTCCTTTGTCAAATATCAGTTGTCCATAAAAGTGTGGGTTTATTTCTGGGTTCTCAGTTTTTTTCCATTGATCTATATGGCTGTTCTTATACCAGTACCAGGCTGTTTTGAGTACAATGGGCTTGTAGTATAACTTGATATCAGGAAGTGTGATACCTCCCACTTTATTCTTCCTTTTCATGATTGCTGAGGCTATTCGTGTTCTCTTTTGGTTCCATATAAATTTTTGAAATATGTGTTCTATATCTTTGAAGTAAGTCATTGGTATTTTAATCGGTATTACATTGAATTTATAAATTGCTTTGGGTAATATAGACATTTTAATGATGTTTATTCTTCCTAACCATGAGCATGGTATATGCTTCCACTTGTTTGTATCTTCCCTGATTTCTTTTATCAATGTTTTATAATTTTTTGAGTACAAGTCTTTAATCTCCCTGGTTAAATTTATTCCTAGGTACTTTATTTTTTTTGGTTGCAATAGTAAAGGGGATTGATTCCTTAATTTTTCTTTCTGATAGTTCATTGTTAGTGTATAAAAATGCCTCTGATTTCTGAGTATTAATTTTATATCCTGCCATCTTGCTGAATTCATTTATCAGGTCTAGTAGTTTTTTTACTGCAACTTTAGGGTTTTCTTTTTTCTTTTTTATATTTTATTTATTGATTTTTTTAGAGAGAGAGGAGTGAGAGAGAGAGAGACAGAGAGAGAGAGAAGGGGGAGGAGCAGGAAGCATCAACTCCCATATGTGCCTTGACCAGGCAAGCCCAAGGTTTGGAACCGGCGACCTCAGTGTTCCAGGTCGACACTTTATCCCACTGCGCCACCACAGGTCAGGCAAGGGTTTTCTATATACAATATTATAGCATCTGCAAATAATGATAATTTTACTTCTTCTTTTCCAATTTGGATACATTTATTTCTTTTTCTTGTCTGAATGCTGTGGCGAGGAATTCCAGAACTACGTTGAATAAGAGTGATGAAAGGGGGCACCCCTGCCTTGTTCCTGATCTTAAGGGGATTGCTTTTAATTTTTGCCCATTGAGTATGATGTTGGCTGTGGGTTTGTCATAGATGGCCTTTATCATGCTGAGGTATGTTCCCTGTATTCCCACTTTGCTGAGAGTTTTGATCATGAACGGGTGCTGGATTTTATCAAATGCTTTTTCTGCATCTATTGAAATTACCATGTGGTGTTTCTCCTTCATTTTGTTTATGTGATGAATCACATTGATTGATTTGCGAATATTGTACCAGCCTTGCCTCCCAAGAATAAATCCCACTTGATCATGGTGTATGACTTTTTCATATATTGCTGGCTCTTGTTTGCTAATATTTTGTTGAGGATTTTAGCATCTAAATTCATCAGGGATATTGGCCTATAATTTTCTTTCTTTGTGTTGTCTTTGCCTGGTTTTGGAATCAGAATTATGCTTGCCTCATAAAAGGAGCTTGGAAGTCTTCCTTCCTCTTGAATTTTTTGAGATAGCTTGAGAAGGATAGGAGTTAGTTCTTCTTTGAATATTTGGTAGAATTCACTTGTGAAGCCATCAGGCCCAGGACTTTTCTTTTTTGGGAGTTTTTTGATAACTGTTTCAATCTCATTTGTTGTAATCAGCCTGTTTAGGTTTCTGATTCTTCCAGATTGATTTTTGGAAGATTATATGTTTCAAGGAATTTGTCCATTTCATCTAGGTTGTCTAGTTTTTTGGCGTACAGTTCTTCATAGTATTTTCTCACAATATTTTGTATTTCTGTTGTGTCAGTTGTTATTTCTCCACTCTCATTTCTAATTTTATTTATTTGAGTCCTCTCTCTTTTTTTCTTGGTGAGTCTGGTTAAAGGTTCATCAATCTTGTTTACCTTTTCAAAGAACCAGCTCCTGGTTTCATTGATCCTTTGTATTGTTTCTTTAGCCTCTATGTCATTTATTTCTGCTCTGATCTTTATTATTTCCTTCCTTGTACTAGCTCTAAGCTTTATTTGCTGTTCTTTTTCTAGTTCTTTTAGATGTAGGGTCAAGTTGTTTATTTGAGCTTTTTCTAGCTTCTTGAGGTATGCCTGTAATGCTATGAACTTCCCTCTCAGGACTGCTTTTGCTGTGTCCCATAAATTTTGAGTTGATGTATGCTCATTATCGTTCATTTCTAGGAATTTTAAAATTTCTTCTTTGATCTCATTGTTTACCATTCATTATTTAATAACATGCTATTTAGTTTCCAAGTGTTTGAGTATTTTTCAGTTTTTCTGTTGTGATTGATTTTTAGTTTCATGCCATTGTGATCAGAGAAAATGCTCGATATGATTTCAATCTTCTTAAATTTGTTGAGACTGCTTTTGTGCCCTAACATGTGGTCTATTCTAGAGAATGTACCATGAGCACTTGAAAAGAATGTATATTCTGCTGTTTTAGGGTGAAAGGTTCTGAAGATATCTATTAGATCGAGTTGATCTAGTATGTCCTTTAAGTCTGCTGTTTCTTTGTTAATTTTCTTTCTTGAGGATCTATCTAGTGATGTTAGTGGGGTATTGAAATCCCCTACTATTATAGTATTGCTGATGATCTCGCCCTTTAAATCCATCAAAGTCTGCTTTATATATTTAGGTGCTCCTATATTAGGTGTGTAGATATTTATAATGGTTATATCTTCCTGTTGGATTGCTCCCTTTATCATTATGTAGTGACCTTCTTTATATCTAACCATAGTCTTTGTTTTAAAGTCTATTTTGTCTGATATAAGTATTGCTACCCCAGCTTTTTTTTCATTTCCATTTGCGTGAAATATTTTTTTTCATCCTTTTATCTTTAGTCTATGTGCATCTTCTGTTTTGAGGTGGGTCTCTTGTAGACAGCATATGTATGGGTCCTGTTTTCTTATCCATGCAGCTACCCTATGTCTTTTGATCGGATCATTTAATCCATTTACATTTAAGGTTATTATTGATATGTAATTGTTTATTGCCATTTTATTCATTAAAACTGTATTTCTCTTTTGCTACATCCTCTTTCTCCTTTGATCTGTTTACAACATGCCTCTTAGCATTTCTTGCAGCCTTGGTTTGGTTGTAGTGAATTCCTTGAGTTTTTTTTTGTCTGGAAAGCTTTTTATTTCTCCTTCAATTTTAAATGATAGCCTTGCTGGATAAAGTAGTCTTGGTTGTAGGCTCATGTTCTGCATTACTTTGAATATTTCTTGCCATTTCCCTCTGGCCTCAAGTGTTTCTGTTGAGAAGGTGGAAGTCATCCTTATGGGGGCTCCTTTGTAGGTGATAGTCTTTTTTTCTCTAGCAGCTTTTAATATTTTCTCTTTATCATTTAGCTTTGGTATTTTAATTATGATGTGTCTTGGTGTTGATTTCTTTGGGTTTCTTTTTAATGGAGTCCTCTGTGCTTCTTGAAAATGTAAGATGTTTTCCTGCCTTAATTGAGGGAAGTTTTCAGCTATGATATACTTGAACAAAGTCTCTATCCCTTGTTCTTTCTCTTCTTCTTCAGGAACCCCTATGATGCGGATGTTATTTCTCTTCATGTTGTCACAGAGCTCTCTTAGAGTTTCCTCAGACTTTTGAGTCTCTTTCCTTTTTTTTGCTCTGCTTCCGTGCCTTTATTTATCGTGTCCTCTAACTCGCTGATTCTATTCTCAGCTTCATCCATTCTACTTTTAATTCCTTCCATTGTGTTCTTCATTTCTGATATTATATTTGTCATTTCTGACTGATTCTTTTTTATTATTTCAATGTCCTTTTTTATATTTGCTATCTCTTTATTTAGGTGTTCGTAATGACCATCTATTGTTGTTCTAATATCTTTGAGCATCCTAACAATCGTTATTTTAAACTCTGCATCTGGTAATTTGGTTATATCTGATTCATTCAGGTCCTTTTCTGGGGATTTCTCTTGATTCATTTGTGTTGCATTTTTCTGCCTTCTCCTTTTCTCTGTGTAAGGGAAGGTTTTGGCCACTGGAGTCCACTGGGTGTGGCCTCTGTTCCCTAGGTATGGTCTGTCTGCAGGCCCGCCACCCCCTCTGCTGTTGCTGCCTAGGGCATTTGGGTATGGGCGTTGCCAGTGCTTGCCCACTGGGGCTGTTGCTGTGGTTTCCACCTCTCCTTCACGGGAGTGGCTGTGATCACGTGCTCGAGTATAGAAGCCTTGGTAGCCTTGGCCTTTGCCCTGCCTCCGTGGGTGGCGTTATGCTCGGCCCTGAGGGCAGTGGCGAGCACCTTTGCTCAGCTGCAGGTCTCCGTCTGTTTCCGGGCTTTCACCCCGCCCTTGCAGGAAGAGCCCACTCGTGGGATGGCTTCAAGCCTTGGCTCCACAGGCCAGGTGGGACTGCATGCCCACGCTCAGTAGCAATACTCTGCTTGTTCTGGGTTTTTGGCTCCACCCCCATGGGAGGAGCTGGCTCCCAAGTCAGGCCACAAGCCTCGTTTCTGCTGGCAGGACAAGGCTGTGCTCCTGCGCCCTTGCTCAAGAGCAGATCTCCACCCTGTCCTGGGTTCCCACCCTTCCCCTGCTGGCTGGATTGCAGGCTGCCGGCAGCTGGACTTGACCGCTTTTGCACACCCCCTCCTCCCCAGCCGGGCAAGACTGAGCTCGTATCTGGGCCCAGTGGTGGCCACCCGGCTTCTGCCCTTGCTGACAGAACCGCGCTTCCGTGTCCCGCCGCCGCCCACCCTCCGGTGAGCCCTCAGCCATGTGGGGTGCGGGCACTGCAGCTCAGACCCTAACATTCACTACTCGCTGCTGCTATTTCTAATGGTGGGAAACAGCACCCATAGCACAGGCCCTCACCTCTCCCGGCCTCCCCCTCACTTATCTCAGTAATGATGGTCAATTAGAAATCCACGACACCCCAGAACAGTAGATTGGATGATGGTTGCTGTAGTTATGTGGTTGCTGATGATGGTGATCACAGGGCCCCCAGAGATGCGTACCCCACGGCATTCTGCTGCTCCCTGCTTCGCTGGCCGGAAATGAGGTCAAAGATCCCCTAACGGCCTAACTGGAAGTCCCAGAACTAGATGCTCTGTGCCAGAGTTCTGTTGTTTTGGCCTACAGACCTCTGGCACAGAGTGTCTACACTACAGCAAATGTTTTATCCTTGGCTACTGCACCTGGCCGTGCAGAAGCTGAGGATGAAACGTCTTTCTCAGCATGTGGCCCCATACTTCTCTGGTATGCGGCTGCATGTCATTGAAAATGGCTACGTGTGTCAGTGCTGACATGTGTGTCATAGGTTCACCATCACAGTCCTAAGTCCAATCTCTCAGCAGTGATCAAGAGCTACCAGTCTTCCCAGTTCGGCAGCTTCTAGGCAAGTTCAAGTATGAACTTTAAAATAGATGACCTCCCCTGGCATGCTCAGACTTGTGGCAGTGCTGATCAACTGAGATAAAACAAATGGTCATAAGAATAAGAACAATCTATAAATGTTCTCCCTCCAAATGCCTGCATATAGTCAAACTCAGTGTAATTATGAAAATGAATGATAAAACTATCAATTCCTGGGTTTTTTTTTGCCACTAATACCTTCCCTCTAATCGTGCCCAGAACCCAGAAAGCCTCACAAGCAGTGGGGTTCCAGACTTTCACCTATATTTGCCAGGGTCTGAGAGAACACCTCTGAGTCCCTACTCACATTTCAATTCTTATTTTTTTTTAAGCAAGAGAGACAGATAGAGGGAAAGATAGGGATGGACAGGAAAGGAGAGATGAGAAGCTTCAATTCTTTGTTATGGCACCTTAGTTGTTCATTGATTGCTATCTCATATGTGTCTTGGCCAGGGGGTACAGCCAGTGACCCTTTGCTCAAGCTAGTGACCTTTGGGCTCAAGCCAGTGACCATGGGGTCATGTCTAGGATCCTACGCTCAAGCCAGTGGCCCTGTGCTCAAGCCAAATGAGCCCAAACTCAAGCTGGCAACCTTGGGGTTTCAAACCTGGGTCCTCTGCATCCCAAGCCGAGAGTCTATCTGCTGCGCCACCGCCTGGTCAGGCTCACACTTCAATTCTTATCCTGGGACATTTTCTTGATAAAACCTCCCTGGACCCTGGCCGGTTGGCTCAGTGGTAGAGCATTGGCCTGGCGTGCAGGAGTCCCGGGTTCGATTCCCAGCCAGGGCACACAGGAGAAGTGCCCATCTGCTTCTCCACCCCTCCCCCTCTCCTTCCTCTCTGTCTCTCTCTTCCCCTCCCGCAGCCAAGGCTCCATTGGAGCAAAATTTGCCCAGGCGCTGGGGATGGCTCTGGGGCCTCTGCCCCAGGTGCTAGAATGGCTCTGATTGCGGCAGAGCGACGCCCCAAGATGGACAGAGCATTGCCCCCTGGTGGGCATGCTGGGTGGATCCCGGTCAGGGGCGCATGTGGGAGTCTGTCTGACTGCCTCCCATTTCCAACTTCGGAAAAATACAAAAAAACAACAACAACAACAACAACAAAAAAAAAACACCTCCCTGGAATCCAGCACCTTCGGTGAGTGAATCTTGCCTTGGTCAATGGGATGAATGGCAAAACTGTCCGTGGATAGACGCTCTGGGGGATAGCGCTGCATCAGAAAGCTTATTTTTTATCTCCCCATTTTTGTCTGAAAGAAAATTAACAACTATGGGAGCGAAGGGCCTTGAGATTGGAATCACACTGGAGACACAGTTTTCAACAATCAGCCAGGAAAGTGGGAAGCACTGTGGTGAATAATTAAACTTTTCAGAGAAGCTATACTTAAACAATTGTGTCAGGCAATTCAAAAGTCTTTCTTTCTCCTTTTGGGAAAAGGGGTTGTGTGAGATATATTCTTTTTTTTTTTACCATGGACACACATGCACACACACAAAATTTAACATTACTGGTCTTCAGAGAATCTCTCCTAAATGAAATGACGCTGTGATGTTGGAATAGCCAAAAATGGGCCAGATTCCTGATGTTGCCTATTATTAGTAATTCCCTTCTCAAATCTATATTCTCTGAGGTGCTCACAGAATTCACACACGAGAGAAAGTGGTAAACACCAAAAGTACTGGTGCCCATGAGAATCTTTGCAAGGTCACTAAAGAAGTGGAAGGGGTCTTAGTGTGTATCTCTAGAGGGCACATCAAGTAAAATGGGGAGAAAAGCCAGGCACCTGGCGCTGAAGAGTGTGAGCCATAGCCTCACGAAACATGACTGTCTGTCCAAGGTTGTGGATATACACTAATCACCTAGACTGCTTCCCGCACACCAGGTACATCTAAGTTCTGATCAGCTTAGCCTTTGATTTGTAAAAATACACTTATGAAATCCAGTAAAACCATATGTCTGTATGTATGGGGGTCAGTACTATTCGCGGTTTCAGACATCCACTGGGGGTTTGGAATATATGCCCTTGGATAATGGGTGAACACTGTATTTGTCTTTATGGTTCCATGAACTTGCCTGTGCCTCACAGGAGACAACACCAAGTATATCGAGAGATGTTGATCCTTATGCTGAACAAGGAGGAAAGAGTGATTGATGTAGGGAGTTTCCTTTCAAGGGCTGGGGAAGAAACTGTGCCAAGTGGGCGCAGCTCAGAGCAGAGCTGGCTGCAGCCTGGTCTGAAGGCAGGTGTGCGGCTGGAGGACTGCACAGAAGCTCCAGGTCCTGAGGCCTAACTTCCACCCAGACTGCAGAAAGCAGGCGGGACAAGGAGTGAGGCAAGGAAGACCTTTCATCCCCTCACCAGGCAGGCCTCTGGCCTGGTGCTCTGACTGCAGGAGAGGAGTGGTCCACTCCTTTGATCCCATTAGCCTCCATGCCCAACAGAAAGGAAAGTTTGTAAAGTATTTTAAATTCTCAACATAAATGATGCTTCAACCTAGAATCCCTCTAGAGTCCAGGCAGGGGATAGTTGTGGGAAACAGCTTTCTCCTCTGGTCCTGCAGGGAGAGACCCAGCATCAGACAATTTAACTCTGTGGGGAACTGAATGGAATCTGACTTCACCAAGGAACATCGTAAGATGTGACGATGCATTGTCAGGGGGAACAGAGGAGGTACTGATGAAGAATAATGAAGAGAGGATGTATGAGTGAGTTTCACATAAATATGTGTTATGTGAACCTGGGACTTTTAAAAATTGAGATATAACTGACATGTAACATTATATCAGACTGCTCACAAAAATTAGGGGATATTTTATCGCTTCATATTTTTTTGAAATATCCCCTAATTTTTGTGAGCAGTATAGTTTCAAGTGTACTACATTCAATTTATATATATATTGTAAAATGATCACCACAGTAAGTCTAGTTAACATAAGTCACTACATATAGATACAGAATTTTTTCTAGTGTTTTTTTTTTTTTAGTGAGAGGAGAGAAGATAGTGAGACAGACCCCCACATGCGCCCTAACCAGGATCCACCTGGCAACACTCTCTGGGGCCAATGCTTGAGTACTGAGCTATCCTCAGCACCTGATACCGACGCTTAGACCAACTGACCTATCCTCAGTGTCCGGGGCTGATGCTCAAACCAATCGAGTTACTGGCTGCGGGAGGGGAAGAGGGAGAGAACAGGAAGAGGGAGGGGGGAGAAGCAGATGGCTGCTTCTTTGTGTGCCCTGATGGGGTATTGAACCTGGGATGTCCATATATCTGGCCAATGCTCTATCCACTGAACAAATCAGCTGGGGCCCAGAATATTTTCTTGTGATGAGGACTTTTAAGATTTACTCTCTTAGGAACTCTCAAATATGTAATAAAGTATTATTCACTATAGTCACCATGCTGTACTTTATATCCCATGACTTCTTTATTTTATGACTGAACCTGGATTTGTTTTAATCAGGTATGGTAAGGCACACAGACAGGGACATGACTGTTATCAAGGAGGATTTTAATCACAGTTTCTTAGAAGCAGGAGGCAAGGCACGCCATGCAGGGCCACATGGGGAAGTGCCGGAGTCACTTAGGAGGCAGAGGAAGAGAGAGGTAACATGGGCAAAAGCCTTTAACATGGTCTCTGTGGGAAGGCACAGGCAAGGTAGGGTGAACAGGCTTAGCGTTGGGTAATTGGAATAATTTTGGTAGGCTCTGGGGTAATTGTTCCTAGTTGTCTATCACCTGCTCCTAGACAGTGGTTGGCAAACTCATTAGTCAACAGAGCCAAATGGCAACAGTACAACAATTGAAATTTCTTTTGAGAGCCAAATTTTTTAGATATAGGTAGGTACATTGTTATTAACTTAATTAGGATACTCGCCTGCACGTGGTATTTTGTGGAAGAGCCACACTCAAGGGGCCAAAGAGCTGCATGTGGCTTGCAAGCCGCGATTTGCCGACCACTGCCTGAGGATGATTCAGGAAGGTGGATAGTGGCCCAAAGTGTAAGGGCCCTTAGAACAGGTGGTTGGGGTTATAGGATGATTTGCATACAAAAGACATGCTCCTGGGTGAGTTTGGGCTAGCCTCTAGAAATTGGTTAATTTCTCCAAAATCCTTAATAGATGCCAAAACATAAGGAAATAAAGAAAATGAAAAGGCATGACTAATATAAAATACCAGTGCAAATTCAATAACTACTAATAGCCCTTGTCGGGTAGCCCAGTTGGTTAGGTCATTGTCTTGATATGACAACGTTGTGGGTTTGATCCCCAGTCAGGGCACATGTAAGTATCAGCTGATGAATGCACAATAATTAGAACAACAAATTGATTCTCTCTCTTTATTTCTTCCCCCCCCTTCCTCTCTCTCTAAAATCAATCAATAAATTTTTTTTTAAAAGTAACTGCTGACTGTTTGCTAAAAGGAGGAGGATGTGTATTAGCTGGAGCTTTAATTTTGTATAAACAAAGCTAAAAATCTACTATAATTTTGTACCCCCTTGCTGGCTACATGTGTTTATTCTGGATTTTTTAATTTTTTAATTATAAATTTAGCTAATTCTCTATTTATAAATTAGCATGTTCTTTGGGTCTTGTTTTTTATTCCCTAACTTTTCCAAGTGGCCAGACAGTGAGTCAGGGTACATGGAGTCTTGGTCTTTACCGCCAACATTCCTTGAATCATTTCTCCCCATGTTGGTGGAAACCACATTGATAGGAATTATTTAGAAGTCCATATTACCCAATATCAGCCTGAAAAAGATTCTGAATTGGTAGTTACATAAAAGCCAACTGTGTTGTGTCAAAATAAGATGACATTGTTATTATGTTGGACTAAAGAATAGACCCCTAGAAAATGCTGTTTGATCGATAAAGCTCAAGTAGGTCATCCAAATTGAAAAACTCATCTGTTTTCACATTTGATCACAAAAAGCAAAAGAGGGTGCTCTGGCTAGCTGACTCAATGGTAGAGCATTGGCCCGGTGTGTAGATGTACTGGGTTTGATTCCTGGTCAGGGCACAAAGGAGAAGTGACCATCTGCTTCTCCACCCTTCCCCCTTACCTTTTCTCTTTCTCTCTCTCTCTTCTCTTCCAGAAGCCATGGCTTGAATGGTTACAGCAAGTTGGCTCCGGGGAATTAAGGATGGCTCCATGACCTCGCCTCAAGTGCTGAAATAGCTCAGTTGCTGAGCAACAGAACAGTGGCCCCAGATGAGCAGAGAATCACTATAGGGGGCTTGTCAGGTGGATCCCAGTCAGGATGCATGCTGGAGTCTGTTTCTCTGCCTCCCTGCCTCCCCACCTCTCAGTTAAAGAAAAAAAAAAAGGACAATGAAAACCCTTACCCCATTAGTATATATATTATACTAATGTGTATATATCTATGTTGATCTATATCCATATACATCCATATATATTATGTACATAATGCTTAGCAATTATATAGCAGTTCAACTTTGCAAAGAATTTTTGTATCCCTTAGAACATTTTTACCTTTTATTGTGAAATACAATGCACATGCAAAAACATATAAACTTATGTTTATAGATAAGTATATAATTATAATAATGGGTGGGTAATTATTATGTAATTATAATAATGGATAATTATTATATAATTATAATAGTGGATAATTATAGAATGAATGTTCACACACCTACAACCCAGGCACACACAGCAAAAGATGTTTGTCAGACCCAGAAACACTCCCATGTATCTCTCTCCCATCATGTGGGTGGAAGTCTCCAGACTTCTCTATTATCCTGAGGTTGTTTTTTTTTAATCAATTTTACTAGGGTGACATCAATAAATCAGGGTACATATGTTCAAAGAAAACATGTCCAGGTTATCTTATCAATCAATTATGTTGCATACCCATCACCCAAAGTCAGATTGTCCTCTGTCACCTTCTATCTAGTTTTCTTTGTGCCCCTCCCCCTCCCCTATTCCTCTCCCCCCCCACCCCACCCCCGTAACCACCACACTCTTATCAATGTCTCTTAGTCTCGTTTTTATGTCCCACCTACGTATGGAATAATACAGTTCTTGGTTTTTTCTGATTTATTTATTTCACTTCGTATAATGTTATCAAGATCCCACCATTTTGTTGTAAATGATCCGATGTCATCATTTCTTATGGCTGAGTAGTATTCCATGGTGTATATGTGCCACATCTTCTTTATCCAGTCTTCTATTGAAGGGCTTTTTGGTTGTTTCCATGTCTTTGCCACTGTGAACAATGCTGCAATGAACATGGGGCTGCATGTGTCTTTACATATCAATGTTTCTGAGTTTTGGGGGTATATACCCAGTAGAGGGATTGCTGGGTCATAAGGTAGTTCTATTTTCACTTCTTTGAGGAACCACCATACTTTCTTCAATAATAGTTGTACTACTTTACATTCCCACCAACAGTGAATGAAGGTTCCTTTTTCTCCACAGCCTCTCCAACATTTGCTATTACCTGTCTTGTTAATAATCGCTAATCTAACAGGTATGAGGTGGTATCTCATTGCAGTTTTGATTTGCATTTCTCTAATAACTAATGAAGATGAGCATCTTTTCATATATTTGTTGGCCATTTGTATTTCTTCCTGAGAGAAGTGTCTGTTCATGTCCTCTTCCCATTTTTTTATTGGATTGTTTGTTTGTTTGTTGTTGAGTTTTATGAGTTCTTTGTAAATTTTGGATATTAGGCCCTTATCTGAGCTGTTGTTTGAAAATATCATTTCCCATTTAGTTGGCTGTCTGTTTATTTTGTTGTCAGTTTCTCTTGCTGAGCAAAAACTTCTTAGTCTGATGTAGTCCCATTCATTTATTTTTGCCTTCACTTCCCTTGCCTTTGGAGTCAAATTCAAAAAGTGCTCTTTAAAACCAAGGTCCATGAATTTAGAACCTATGTCTTCTTCTATGTACTTTATTGTTTCAGGTCTTATATTTAGGTCTTTGATCCATTTTGAATTAATTTTAGTACAAGGGGACAAACTGTAGTCGAGTTTCATTCTTTTGCATGTGGCTTTCCAGTTTTCCCAGCACCATTTGTTGAAGAGGCTTTCTTTTCTCCATTGTGTGTTGTTGGCCCCTTTATCAAAAATTATTTGATCATATATATGTGGTTTTATTTCTGAACTTTCTATTCTGTTCCATTGGTCTGAGTGTCTATTTTTCTGCCAATACCATGCTGTTTTGATTGTCGTGGCTCTATAATATAGTTTGAAGTCAGGTATTATAATGCCCCCAGCTTCGTTCTTTTTCTTTAGGATTGCTTTGGCTATTCGGGGTTTTTTATAATTCCATATAAATCTGATAATTTTTTGTTCCATTTCTTCAAACAATGTCATTGGAATTTTGATGGGAATTGCATTAAATTTGTATATTGCTTTGGGTAATATGGCCATCTTGATTATATTTATTCTTCCTATCCAAGAACAAGGAATATTCTTCCATCTCATTGTATCTTTTTCAATTTCCCTTAACAATGGTTTGTAGTTTTCATTATATAAGTCCTTTACATTCTTTGTTATGTTTATTCCTAGGTATTTTATTTATTTTTTGTTGCAATTGTGAAGGGGATTATTTTTTTGAGTTTGTTCTCAAATGTTTTTTGTTTTTTTTTTTTTTTTTTATATAATTTTATTTTTTTAATGGGGTGACATCAATAAATCAGGATACATATATTCAAAGATAACAAGTCCAGGTTATCTTGTCGTTCAATTATGTTGCATACCCACCACCCAAAGTCAGATTGTCCTCTGTCACCTTCTATCTTGTTTTCTTTGTGCCCCTCCCCACCCCCTATCTCTCTCCCATTCCCCCTTCCCCCCCCGTAACCACCACACTCTTATAAATGTCTCTTAGTTTCACTATTATGTCCCACCTATGTATGGAATAATACAGTTCCTGTTTTTTTCTGATTTACTTATTTCGCTTCGTATCATGTTATCAAGATCCCACCATTTTGCTGTAAATGTTCCGATGTCATCATTTCTTATGGCTGAGTAGTATTCCATAGTGTATATGTGCCACATCTTCTTTATCCAGTCGTCTATTGATGGGCTTTTTGGTTGTTTCCATGTCCTGGCCACTGTGAACAATGCTGCAATAAACATGGGGCTGCATGTGTCTTTATGTATCAATGTTTCTGAGTTTTTGGGATATATACCCAGTAGAGGGATTGCTGGGTCATAAGGTAGTTCTATTTTCAGTTTTTTGAGGAACCACCATACTTTCTTCCATAATGGTTGTACTACTTTACATTCCCACCAACAGTGTATGAGGGTTCCTTTTTCTCCACAGCCTCTCCAACATTTGCTGTTACCTGACTTGCTAATAACAGCTAATCGAACAGGTGTGAGGTGGTATCTCATTGCCGTTTTGATTTGCATTTCTCTAATAGCTAAAGAAGATGAGCATCTTTTCATATATCTGTTGGCCATTTGTATTTCTTCCTGGGAGAAGTGTCTATTCATATCCTCTTCCCATTTTTTTATTGGATTGTTTGTTTGTTTGTTGTTGAGTTTTATGAGTTCTTTGTATATTTTGGATATTAGGCCCTTATCTGAGCTGTTGTTTGAAAAAATCATTTCCCATTTAGTTGGCTTTCTGTTTATTTTGTTATCAGTTTCTCTTGCTGAGCAAAAACTTCTTAGTCTGATGTAGTCCCATTCATTAATTTTTGCCTTCACTTCTCTTGCCATTGGAGTCAAATTCATAAAATGCTCTTTAAAACCCAGGTCCCTGAGTTGAGTACCTATGTCTTCTTCTATGTACTTAATTGTTTCAGGTCTTATGTTTAGATCTTTGATCCATTTTGAGTTAATTTTTGTACAGGGGGAGAGACTGTAGTCCAGTTTCATTCTTTTGCATGTGGCTTTCCAGTTTTCCCAGCACCATTTATTGAAGAGGCTTTCTTTTCTCCATTGTGTGTTGTTGGCCCCTTTATCAAAAATTATTTGACTATATATATGTGGTTTTATTTCTGGACTTTCTATTCTGTTCCATTGGTCTGAGTGTCTATTTTTCTGCCAATACCATGCTGTTTTGATTGTCGTGGCCCTATAATAGAGTTTGAAGTCAGGTATTGAAATGCCCCCAGCTTCATTCTTTTTCTTTAGGATTGCTTTGGCTATTCGGGGTTTTTTATAGTTCCATATAAATCTGATGATTTTTTGCTCTATTTCTTTAAAAAATGTCATTGGAAGTTTGATGGGAATTGCATTAAATTTGTATATTGCTTTGGGTAATATAGCCATCTTGATTATATTTATTCTTCCTAGCCAAGAACAAGGTATATTCTTCCATCTAATTATATCTTTTTCGATTTCCCTTAACAATGGTTTATAGTTTTCATTATATAAGTCCTTTACATTCTTTGTTATGTTTATTCCTAAGTATTTTATTTTTTTTGTTGCAATCGTGAAGGGGATTATTCTTTTGAGTTCCTTCTCAGTTGTTTCATTGTTGGCATATAGAAAGGCTATTGACTTCTGTATGTTAATTTTGTATCCTGCGACCTTACTGTATTGGCTTATTGTTTCTAGTAGTCTTTTTGTGGATTCTTTGGGGTTTTCGATGTATAGTATCATATCATCTGCAAAAAGTGATACCTTTACTTCTTCTTTTCCGATATGGATGCTTTTTATTTCTTTGTCTTGTCTGATTGCTCTGGCTAGAACCTCTAGTACCACATTAAATAAGAGTGGAGAGAGTGGACAACCCTGTGTTGTTCCTGATTTAAGGGGGAAAGCTTTCAGTTTAGTGCCATTTAATATGATGTTAGCTGATGGTTTATCATATATGGCCTTTATCATGTTGAGATATTTTCCTTCTATACCCATGTTCTCAAATGTTTAATTGGCATATAGAAAGGCTATGGACTTTTGTATGTTAATTTTGTATCCTGCGACCTTACTGTATTGGCTTATTGTTTCTAGTAGTCTTTTTGTAGATTCTTTGGGATTTTCGATGTATAGGATCATGTCATCTGCAAAAAGTGATACCTTTACTTCTTCTTTTCCGATATGGATGCCTTTTATTTCTTTGTCTTGTCTGATTGCTCTGGCTAGAACCTCTAACACCACATTAAATAAGAGTGGAGAGAGTGGACAACCCTGTCTTGTTCCTGATTTAAGGGGGAAAGCCTTCAGTTTTGTGCCATTTAATATGATGTTAGCTGATGGTTTATCATATATGGCCTTTATCATGTTGAGATATTTTCCTTCTATACCCATTTTGTTGAGTCTTAAACATAAAATTGTGTTGTATTTTATCAGATGCCTTTTCTGCATCCATTGATAAGATCATGTGGTTTTTGTTCTTTGTTTTGTTGATATTCCGCTATAAGTGATCCGATGTCACCATTTCTCCTAGCTGAATAATATACCATGGTGTATATGTGCCACATCTTCTTCATCCAGTCCTCTATTTTTTTTTTACAGTGATTAAAAGCCTTTAAGCAAACTCTTGGCCAATACAGCAAGAATCCATGAATGAGTAGTGTCCTTAACATGTTCCCCAAGTCCAAGTTGGCCCCATCACCATGCCAAATCCCTGAAAAATGCAACCCAACCACAGTTCAGTCTGTTAGGAGCTGTCACAGGGAGCAGGAGTCCAGGAAAGTTCCCCACAGGAAAAGTCCGCATGGCACTGGAATTGTTGTCACCATTCTGTACTTTGCAGCTCATGTCCAAGTCCCAATGACCGCTGCTTCTAGCTGGTAATGATTCAGGTAGACTGGAAAAAGCCATTTGCAGCATGCGTGGATATGGAGCTTCTGTTCTCCTCTGCCTGGAGAGTTGAGACCAGGTTGCTTTTCCCTGGAGCTCTGTGACTGTGGCCTGGTAAAGAGAACCTTAGGATACACTAAGCTGGGTGGCAGAGGTAAATTCATAATACAAGTTGCCAAAAGGAGGAAAGAGAGCTCTAAATTAAGAGTAGGTCCCAGCCTGAAATATGAGTGGGGCATTGAGGTAGGAGGGATAAAGGAAACACTATATATTAAGCAAAGCAGCAGAAAATAGGACTATCAACACCCACAACAGAGATCTTTGAGGGAAGAATAAAAAACCTGACTATTCAGGCAAAACATAGTTAAGTGGCCCTTGTGCGAATGAGATCAGTTTACCTGCTTCTTGGAAGAAATACCCTAGGTTCATCCACAGTGTCGTAAATGGGGCTGACGGCCCTGGGCACCTTCAGCCTTCAGTGGCAAACCCCAGCTTTCTGGGCAAGGTTAGGTCATAGTGGCTGGAGCAGGGCTGGAAGAGACTGAAGCCTCCCTTAGAGGAGCGAGGGGGAAGCCCACCTTCCAGTGTCCCTGTTTCCTCACAGCAGAGGCGTGTAAGCCTGGCAGGCTTTAGCTCAATGACCTTCCTTTCCACTATTGAAGCAGGACCCAGATGGCATCCTATGAGACCCCTTTGGGGTGTTGGAGCCTTTAAGGGTGTATCCTAAAAGCTGGTAGTTCCCCTGATCTCTATTGGGCTTTTTCTGCCTGTAGGTATCTTAAAAGCCATTCTCAGAAGATCTCGCTGAGGGGTTTGAGGATCCCCTTCCGCCTATATAAATCTTTTCCATATATCTGGAGCTATTTGGAAAAAAGACAGAACAGTGTTATTAGCTAGATCTAATAAAGAAGGTAGTAGTTTGCAGGCGAAAAAGATTTGGTGTCTCCTGTTCATCAGCATTCAAAAGAAATGTAAATTTTTTTTTTTTAAGTAAAAAGCATGATATGGTAGACCCGTCGGAGTCATTGGCCTGGTGTGCAGGATTCCCGGGTTCGATTCCCGGCCAGAGCACACAGGAGAAGCGCCCATCTACCTCTCCACTCCTCCCCCTCTCCTTCCTCTTGGTCTCTCTCCTCCTGCCCGCAGCCAAGGCTCCACCGGAGCAAATCCACCCTGGACCCTAAGGATGGCCCCATGGCCTCCGCCCCAGTTGCTAGAATGGCTCCGGTTGTAACAGAGCAATATCCCAGATGGGCAGAGCATTCCCCCCGGTAGGCATGCCAGGTGGATCCCAGTCAGGCGCATGCAGGAGTCTGTCTGACTGCCTCCCCATCCCCATCCTCAGAAATATACAAAAAATAAATAAATAAAAGAAAAAATACTAAAAAAAAGGGGGGGGGGCATTCCCTTGTGCTAAAGCACCAGGGAGCATGGAGTGAGCTTGAGTATGTCCTATGAAACATGGAGCTCTATGTTTACATATAAGTCTTTGAAGAAGGAGGAACTGCTGAAATAGTTTATCAGCATTTGTCCCTAAGACAGCAGTCTTTATAGTGGGAACACCATACGTAAATATTTGCTGTCTGTCTATAGATTAAGGGGAGAATATGGCAAATGCTGAAAAGCCATGATCTTTGTGCCCCTCCCCTCCCCCCACCCTGTAACCCCAACACTGTTGTTCATGTCTCTGAGTCTCATCTTTATGTCCCACCTATGTATGGAAACATATAGTTCTTAGTTTTTTCTGATTTACTTCTTTCACTCAGTATAATGTTATCAAGGCCCATCCATGTTGTTGTAAAAGATCCTATGTCATCATTTCTTATGGCTGAGTAGTATTCCATAGCATATATATACCAAAGCTTTTTAATCCACTCGTCCTCTGATGGACACTTGGGCTGTTTCCAGATCTTTGCTATTGTGAACAATGCTGCCATAAACATGGGGGTGCATTTCTTCTTTTCAAACAGTGCTATGGTGTTCTTGGGGTATATTCCTAACAGTGGTATAGCTGGGTCAAAAGGCAGTTCGATTTTTAATTTCTTGAGGAATCTCCATACTGTTTTCCACAGTGGCTGCACCAGCCTGCATTCCCACCAGCAGTGCAGGAGGGTTCCCTTTTCTCCACATCCTCGCCAGCACTTATTCTGTGTTGTTTTATTGATGAGCACCATTCTGACTGGTGTGAGGTGATATCTCATTGTGGTTTTAATTTGCATTTCTCTAATCATTAGTGATGTTGAACATTTTTTCATATGCCTATTGGCCATCTGTGTGTCCTCTTTGGAGAAGTGTCTATTCATTTCTTTTGCCCATTTTTGGATTGGATCGTTTGTCTTCCTGGTATTAAGTTTTACAAGTTCTTTATAAATTTTGGTTATTAACCCCTTATCAGACGCTATGTCAAATATATTCTCCCATTTTGTAGTTTGTCTTTTTATTCTGTTCTTATTGTCTTTAGCTGTGCAGAAGCTTTTTAGTTTGATAAAGTCCCATTTGTTTATCCTGTCTTTTATTTCACTTGCCTGTGGAGACAAATCAGCAAATATATTGCTGCGAGAGATGTCAGAGAGCTTACTGCCTATGTTTTCTTCTAAGATGCTTATGGTTTCACGGCTTACATTCAAGTCTTTTATCCATTTTGAGTTTATTTTTGTGAGTGGTGTAAGTTGGTGGTCTAGTTTCATTTTTTTGCAGGTAGCTGTCCAGTTTTCCCAACACCATTTGTTGAAGAGGCTGTCTTTACTCCATTGTATTGTCTTACCTCCTTTGTCAAATATCAGTTGTCCATAGAGCTGTGGGTTTATTTCTGAGTTCTCTGT
The DNA here is from genome assembly GCF_036850995.1 of Saccopteryx leptura. Taxonomy (NCBI): domain Eukaryota; kingdom Metazoa; phylum Chordata; class Mammalia; order Chiroptera; family Emballonuridae; genus Saccopteryx; species Saccopteryx leptura. Next base: position 258,014,324 of record NC_089503.1, on the reverse strand, counting down.
TCTGTTCCATTGATCTATGTGCCTGTTCTTATGCCAGTACCATGCTGTTTTGAGTACAATGGCCTTATAATATAACTTGATATCTGGAAGTGTAATACCTCCCGCTTTTTTCTTCCTTTTCAGGATTGCTGAGGCTATTCGTGTTCTTTTTTGGTTCCATATAAATTTTTGGAATATGTGTTCTATGTCTTTGAAGTAAGTCATTGGTATTTTCATTGGTATTGCATTGAATTTATAAATTGCTTTGGGTAATATAGACATTTTAATGATGTTTATTCTTCCTAACCATGAGCACGGTATATGCCTCCACTTATTCATATCTTCCCTGATTTCTTTTATCAATGTTTTATAATTTTCCGAGTACAAGTCTTTAATCTCCTTAGTTAGATTTATTCCTAGGTACTTTATTTTTTTGGTTGCAATGGTAAAGGGGATTGATTCCCTGATTTCTCTTTCTGACAGTTCATTATTAGTGTATAAAAATGCCTCTAATTTCTGAGTATTGATTTTATATCCTGCCACCTTGCCAAATTCTTTTATCAGGTCTAGTAGTTTTTTGACTGAGACTTTAGGGTTTTCTATATACAATATCATGTCATCTGCAAATAATGATAGTTTTACTTCTTCTTTTCCAATTTGGATGCCTTTTATTTCTTTTTCTTGTCTGATTGCTGTGGCGAGGACTTCCAGAACTATGTTGAATAAGAGTGGTGAAAGGGGACACCCCTGCCTTGTTCCTGATCTTAAGGGGATTGCTTTTAATTTTTGCCCATTGAGTATAATATTGGCTGTGGGTTTGTCATAGATGGCCTTTATCATGTTTAGGTATGTTCCCTGTATTCCCACTTTGCTGAGAGTTTTGATCATGAATGGGTGCTGGACTTTATCAAATGCTTTTTCTGCATCTATTGAAATTATCATGTGGTTTTTCTCCTTTCTTTTGTTTATGTGATGAATCACATTGATTGATTTGCGAATATTGTACCAGCCTTGCCTCCCAAGAATAAATCCTACTTGATCATGGTGTATGATTTTTTCCATATATTGCTGGATCCGGTTTGCTAATATTTTATTGAGGATTTTTGCATCTAAGTTCATCAGGGATATTGGCCTGTAATTTTCTTTTTTTGTGTTGTCTTTGCCTGGTTTTGGAATCAGAATTATGCTCGCCTCATAAAAGGAGTTTGGAAGTCTTCCTTCCTCTTGAATTTTTTGAAATAGCTTGAGAAGGATAGGAGTTAGTTCTTCTTTGAATATTTGGTAGAATTCACTTGTGAAGCCATCAGGCCCAGGACTTTTCTTTTTTGGGAGTTTTTTGATAGCTGTTTCAATCTCATTTGTTGTAATTGGTCTGTTTAGGTTTTCTGATTCTTCCAGATTGATTTTTGGAAGATTATATGATTCAAGGAATTTGTCCATTTCATCTAGGTTGTCTAGTTTTTTGGCGTACAGTTCTTCATAGTATTTTCTTACAATATTTTGTATTTCTGTTGTGTCAGTTGTTATTTCTCCACTCTCGTTTCTAATTTTATTTATTTGAGTCCTCTCTCTTTTTTTCTTGGTGAGTCTTGTTAAAGGTTCATCGATCTTGTTTACCTTTTCAAAGAACCAGCTCCTGGTTTCATTGATCCTCTGTATTGTTTCTTTAGCCTCTATGTCATTTATTTCTGCTCTGATCTTTATTATTTCCTTTCTTCTACTAGCTCTGGGCTTTACTTGCTGTTCTTTTTCTAGTTCTTTTAGATGCAGGGTTAAGTTGTTTATTTGAGCTTTTTCTAGCTTCTTGAGGTATGCCTGTAATGCTATAAATTTCCCTCTCAGGACTGCTTTTGCTGTGTCCCATAAATTTTGAGTTGATGTATGCTCATTATCGTTTGTTTCTAGGAATTTTTTAATTTCTTCTTTGATCTCAATGTTAACCCATTCATTGTTTAATAACGTGCTATTTAGTTTCCAAGTGTTTGAATGTTTTTCAATTTTTCTATTGTGGTTGATTTTTAGTTTCATGCCATTATGATCAGAGAAAGTGCTCGATATGATTTCAATCTTCTTAAATTTGTTGAGACTGCTTTTGTGCCCTAACATGTGGTCTATTCTAGAGAATGTACCATGAGCTCTTGAAAAGAATGTATATTCTGCTGTTTTAGGGTGAAAGGTTCTGAAGATATCTATTAAATCGAGTTGATCTAATATGTCCTTTAAGTCTGCTGTTTCTTTGTTAATTTTCTTTCTTGAGGATCTATCTAATGATGTTAATGGGGTATTGAAATCTCCTACTATTATAGTATTGCTGTTGATCTCGCCCTTTAAGTCTATCAAAGTCTGCTTTATATATTTAGGTGCTCCTATATTAGGTGCGTAGATATTTATAATGGTTATATCTTCCTTTTGGATTGCTCCCTTTATCATTATGTAATGACGTTCTTTATCTCTAACTATGGTCTTTGTTCTAAAGTCCATTTTGTCTGATATAAGTATTGCTACCCCAGCTTTTTTTTCATTTCCATTTGCGTGAAATATTTTTTTCCATCCTTTTATCTTCAGTCTGTGTGCATCTTTTGATTTAAGACGTGTCTCTTGTAGACAGCATATGTATGGGTCCTGTTTTCTTATCCACGCAGCTACCATATGTCTCTTGATCGCTTCATTTAATCCATTAACATTTAAGGTTATTACTGACATGTAATTGTTTATTGCCATTTTTTTTCTTTAAAACTGTTTTTCTCTTTTGCTATATTCTTTTTTTTCCTTTGATCTGTTTATAACAGGTCCCTTAGCATTTCTTGCAGCCTTGGTTTGGTTGCAGTGAAATCCTTGAGTTTTTTTTTGTCTGGAAAGCTTTTTATTTCTCCTTCAATTTTAAATGATAGCCTTGCTGGATAAAGTAGTCTTGGTTGTAGGTTCTTGTTCTGCATTACTTTGAATATTTCTTGCCATTCCCTTCTGGCCTCAAGTGTTTCTGTTGAGAAGGTGGAAGTCATCCTTATGGGGGCTCCTTTGTAGGTGATAGTCTTTTTTTCTCTAGCAGCTTTTAATATTTTCTCTTTATCGTTTAGCTTTGGTAATTTAATTATGATGTGTCTTGGTGTTGGTTTCTTTGGGTTTCTCCTTAATGGAGTTCTCTGTGCTTCCTGAACATGTGAAATGTTTTCCTGCCTTAATTGGGGGAAGTTTTCCGCTATAATATGTTTGAACAAAGTCTCTATCCCTTGTTCTTTCTCTTCTTCTTCAGGAACCCCTATGATGCGGATGTTATTTCTCTTCATGTTGTCACAGAGCTCTCTTAGAGTTTCCTCAGACTTTTTGAGTCTCTTTTCTTTTTTCTGCTCTGCTTCCGTGCCTTTATTTATTGTGTCCTCTAACTCACTGATTCGATTCTCTGCTTCATCCATCCTGCTTTTAATTCCTTCCATTGTATTCTTTATTTCAGATATTGTATTTGTCATTTCTGTCTGATTCTTTTTTATTATTTCAATGTCCTTTTTTATATTTGTTATCTCTTTATTTAGGTTTTTGTAATGGCCATCTATGGTGGTTCTAATATCTTTGAGCATCCTAACAATCGTTATTTTAAACTCTGCATCTGGTAATTTGGTTATATCTGATTCATTTAGGTCCTTATCTGGGGATTTCTCTTGGTTTATTTGTGTTGTATTTCTCTGCCTCCGCATTTTCTCTTCACAAGAGTGGCTGTGATCACGTGCTCAGGTGCACAAGGGTTGGTGGCCTTGGCCTTTGCCCCGCCCCCGTGTGTGATGTTATGCTCGGTCCTGAGGGCACTGGCAAGCACCTTTGCTCAGCTGCGGGTCTCCGCCTGTTTCTGAGCTTTCGCCCTGCCTTTGCAGGATGATCCCACTCAAGGAAAAGCTGCTAGCCTTGGCTCTACCACCAGGCAGGGCTGCTTGCCCAGGCTCAGCTTCGTAGCGGAACTCCGCCTCTTCTGGGCTTTTGGCTCCACCCTCGCGGGAGGAGCAAGCTACCAAGTCAGACCGCAAGCCTGGGTTGCACGGGCGGGGCAGGGATGTGCTCCTCTGCCCTTGCTCCGGGGCTGGTTTCTACCCTTTCTGGGTTTCCCGCCCTTCTCCCGGAGGCTGGATTACAGGCTGCCGGCAGCTGAGCTTGGCCGCTTTTGCACGCCCCCTTCTCCCCAGCCGGGCAAAGTTGAGCTCACACCTGAGCCCAGTGGTGGCCAGCTGGCTTCCACCCCTGCCAGCAGAACCACGCTTTTGTCTCCTGTTGCCGCCCGCCCTCCGGCGCGCCCTCAGCTGCGTGGGTGGGGGCGTTGCAGCTCGGACCCTAAGACTCACTACTGTAGACCCGAAAGCTCCCTCCTTCTATGCGACTCTGCTCTGAATGCTGCGGGGGAGCCTGTTTGGCTGCTCTCCTGCTTCCCTTTGCTGGTATTGCTGTTTCCGGGGGAAATATTCACTTCAGCTTTGGGGAGTGACTCGTCCCGGGGGTTAGGGTGGCTATCTCCCAAAATGTTTTTCCCTATGCCTCCTAGATTGCACTCTCTTCCTGTTACTGTGGTTCTCTCCCCTCTCCCTCCGTCCCCAGGAGCCCCGGGTGAGTGTTTGTGAGAGAGATGTTCTGCGTGGTCCCTTTAAGAAGGATCCTGGGTCTGAGAAATCAGACTCTCTCACAAACAGTATCCTGACTTGTTTCCAGCTAAATACTGTCCTTACGCTTCTTCTGGGCTCTGGGGCTGCAGGCTGGGGCTTTGTTCCTGGGGCTCAGGACCCTTTCCCCTCTGCTAAACTCACTTCCCGCCACGCGAGTCTCTCCCTGCTGCTGTTCGCTCCGAGAAGCTGGGCAGCCCTCTCCGCGTTTCCGCGTTTCCGCTTTCCCTACCAGTCTCTGTGTGGCTTCTTCAGAGTTCCTTGGTTGAAGAGTCCTTTTAGTTTAGTCCAAAGTTGGTTTTTCCAGCTGATAGTTCATAAAATTAGTTTGTAATCCACATTGGTTCTGGGAGGTAGATGCTGGTACGTCCGCCTACTCCAGCGCCATCTTGTCTCTCCTGTAGTTTTCTTTTTTTGTGCTGTCCTTGCCCGGTTTCGGTATGAGGGTTATGTTGGCCTCAGAAAATGTGTTTGGAAGTATTGCTTCTTCTTCAATTTTTTGGAAGACTTTGAGTAGAATAGGAACCAAGTCTTCTTTGAATGTTTGATAGAATTGGCTAGTATAACTGTCTGGGCCTGGACTTTTATTTTTGGGGAGGTTTTTAATAGTTTTTTCTATTTCTTCCCTACTAATTGGTCTGTTTAGGCTTTCTGCTTCTTCTTGACTCAGTCTAGGAAGGTTGTATTGTTCTAGGAATTTATTTATTTCTTCTAGATTGTTGAATTTAGTGGCATAAAGTTTTTCATAGTATTTTACAATAATTCTTTGTATATCTATGATGTCCATGGTGATTTCTCCTCTTTAATTTTGGATTTTGTTTATATGAGTTCTTTCTCTTTTTTCCTTGGTAAGTCTTGCCAAGGGTTTGTCAATTTTGTTGATTTTTTAAAGAACCAGATCCTCGTTCTATTAATTTTTCTATAGTTTTTCTGTTCTCTATTTCATTTATTTCTGCTCTGATTTTTATTATCTCCTTTCTTCGGCTGGTTTTGGGTTGTCTTTGTTCTTCTTTTTCCAGTTCCTTAAGGTGTGAAGTTAAGTGGTTCACTTGGGCTCTCTCTTGTTTGTTCATATATGCCTGAAGTGATATGAACTTCCCTCTTATCACTGCTTTTGCTGCATCCCATAGATTCTGATATGTCGTATTGTCGTTTTCATTTGTCTGTATATATCTTTTGATCTCTGCACTTATTTCTTCTTTGATCCATTCATTTTTAAAAAGTATGTTGTTTAGTTTCCACATTTTTGTGGGTTTTTTCCCCTCTTTTTTGCAGTTGAATTCTAGTTTCAAGGCTTTATGATCAGAAAATATGCTTGGTACAACTTCGATTTTTCTGAATTTGCTGATGTTGTTTTTGTGGCCCAACATATGGTCAATTCTTGAGAATGATCCATGTACACTGAAGAAAAATGTATACTCTGTCACTTTAGGATGAAATATCCTATAGATGTCTATCAAATCCAGGTCCTCTAGTGTTTTGTTTAAGACCAATATATCTTTATTGATTCTCTGTTTGGATGATCGATCTAGAGCCGTCAGCAGTGTATTGAGGTCTCCAAGTATGATTGTATTTTTGTCAGTTTTTGTTTTAAGGTCAATAAGTAGCTGTCTTATATATTTTGGTGCTCCTTGGTTTGGTGCATATATATTAAGAATTGTTATGTCTTCTTGATTCAGCATCCCCTTAATCATTATGAAATGACCATTTTTGTCTCTGAGTACTTTTTCTGTCTTGTAGTCAGCATTATCAGATATGAGTATTGCTACGCCTGCTTTTTTTTGGATGTTATTTGCTTGGAGTATTGTTTTCCAGCTTTTTACTTTGAATTTGTTTTTATCCTTGTTGCTTAGATGAGTTTCTTGTAGGCAGCATACAGTTGGATTTTCTTTTTTAATCCATTCTGCTACTCTGTGCCTTTTTATTGGTGAGTTTAATCCATTTACATTTCGTGTAATTATTGACACTTGTGAGTTCCCTATTGCCATTTTATACATTGCTTTCTGCTAGTTTTATGTCTTGTTTGATTCTTCTCTTTCATTTTTCTATCTTTTCTTTTTGTTTGGTTGTATTCCATACACCTTTCCTCTGTTGCTATCTTTTTTAAATCATGTGCTTCTCTGGTGGTTTTTTCAATAGTGGTTACCATTAAGTAATGAAAAGAATTCCTACCCTGTTCATTGTAGTGCACTATCTTGTGAGTACTTTTGCACTCCATCGTCCTTTGCTACTGTTAATCTCCGTCCTCTCCCCCACTTTTTTTGTTGTTGTTATAACAGTTTAAATTTGGTTTTATTGTGTTCTTGGTGGAGCTTTTACTTGTGGTTTTGTTTTGTTTTGTTCTTTGTATCTGGTTGGAAAACTCCCTTTAGTAATTCCTGGAGTGGGGGTTTTCTGATGATAAATTCCCTCATATTTTCTGTATCTGTGAATGTTTTTATTTCTTCTTTGTATTTGAAGGATAGCTTTGATGGGTATAGTATTCGTGGCTGAAAGTTCCTCTCTTTCAGGACTTTAAATATTGGGGTCCACTCTCTTCTAGCTTGTAGAGTTTCTGTTGAGAAATCAGATGATAATCTAATGGGCCTTCCTTTATATGTTGTATTCTTCTTTTCCCTGGCTGCCTTGAGAATTTTTTCTTTGTCATTGGTTTGTGCCAATTTCATTATGATGTGCCTTGGAGTAGGTTTGGTGGGGTTAAGAAAGCCTGGAGTTCTGTTTGCTTCTTGAATTTGAGGCTTTAGTTCTTTTCACAGGCTTGGGAAGTTCTAATCAATTATTTGTTTGAATATGTTCTCCATTCCATTTTCTCTCTCTTCTCCCTCTGATATACCTATTATTCTTATGTTATTCTTTTTGATGGAGTCAGACAATTCCTGTAGGGCTTTCTCATTTTTTTTAATTTTTGAGTCTCTTTCTTCTTCTCTCTGTTGTGCCTCAAGTTGCTTGTCTTCTATGTCACTAATCCTACCTTCTATCTGGCCTGTTCTATTAGCTAAGCTTGTTACCTCGTTTTTCAGCTCGTGAATTGAGTTTTTCATCTCTGTTTGATTTGTTTTTATAGTTTCAATTTCCTTGGTAATATATTCTTTGTGTTCACTGAGTTGTTTTCTGAGCTCCCTAAATTGCCTTTCTGTGTTTTCTTGTATATCTCTGAGTATTTTTAGGATTTCTATTTTAAATTCTCTTTCATTTAGCTCCAAGGTTTCCAATATATTAAATTTTTTTCTCCATAGATTTTTCCTCATCTGTTTGTGCTACCTCTCTGTCTTTTGTATCCATGATATTCAATTTCCTTTTCTTTAATGGCATCTTAGGGTGATTTTGTTGATAGTACTAATGAGAATTAATAAAGAATAAAAAGTTAAAAAAATAAAAAAGAATAAAAAAATTATTATTCCCCCCCTTTTTTTCCTCTCCTCTCCTCTCTCCTCCTTCTTGAGAAAATCTTGTGGTGAACTGTGAATTATATTGTGCTAAATAGAACAAAAACTACCTATAATGGAGGGCCTGAGTTGGGGAGAAGTGATAAAGGGGCAAGAAAGGGAGTATGGACCCACAAAATGCAAAAAAGGAAAAAATTTGGGTCAAGAATAAAATGATTTGCTTTTAGGTGATGATTGACTAAGAGATATGATGAGAGGAATAAGAGGGAAACAGAAAAAAGAGGAAAAAATTTAAAAATTACTATTGTATTTAGTGGAGCAAGAACTAGATAAAATGGAGAGCCAGGGTTTGGAGCACTGCTAATGAGTTTAAAAAGTGAAGTAAGAAAACCCCAAAGCACCACAAAGATAAATTTGAGTCCCAGATAAAGTAATTTGTTTGTGATTGAGGATTGAATGAGAGGAAAAGTAAAGGAGAAAAGAAGAAACTAATATAGAGGGAGAAAAAAGAAAGAAAGAGGAAAACACAAAAAGATGAAAAAAGAATAAAAGGAGAGAGAGAGAGAGAGAGAGTTAAGGGTTTTGGAGTGCAACCCTCATAGAGAGAAAGGAAGAAGAAAGAAAAGATAATGGGAGATGTAACACTTATGGGTAGTGTAGTTCCAGGAGAGGAGAAAGTAAGACCAGCAGAGAATTAAATGACCAAATTGGAAGAGGAAGAAAATAATCAAGACAAGAAGATAAGAGAGGCCCTGGCTGGTTGGCTCAGTGGTAGAGCGTCGGCCTGGCGTGCAGGAGTCCTGGGTTCGATTCCCGGCCAGGGCACACAGGAGAAGTGTCCATCTGCTTCTCCACCCCTCCCCCTCTCCTTCCTCTCTGTCTCTCTCTTCCCCTCCTGCAGCTGAGGCTCCATTGGAGCAAAGATGGCCCGGGCGCTGGGGATGGCTCCTTGGCCTCTGCCCCAGGCGCTAGAATGGCTCTGGTCGCAATATAGCAGCGCCCCGGATGGGCAAAGCATCGCCCCCTGGTGGGCAGAGCGTCACCCCCTTGTGGGCGTGCCGGGTGGATCCCGGTCAGGCGCATGCGGGAGTCTGTCTGCTGTTTGACTGTCTCTCCCCGTTTCCAGCTTCAGAAAAATAAAAAAATAAAAAAAAAGAAAATAAAAAAAGAAGATAAGAGAAACAGATGAACAAATATAATAAAATGGGATAGGTTATAAAGTCTGTGGATTATTCTTGAATTTGAGAGGTTATCTTCTTGCTTTTTCTTTTCTCTCCCTCTTCCTGGTCAGTGACTGTACCCTGGGTTCTGCCCCTGTGGCACGCTTAGGTAGAGATTTGCAGTTGATAAGTCTCTATGGCGATGTCATATATTGGGCTTCAGTCTCGTTGGCAGTCGAGGCTCATTAGCATTTGCAGGCTCCGCCAATGAGAGAGTCCATATTCCTGGAGCCTCTCTCCTAGTCTTTCCTTCCTGAATTAGTAGACTGATGATCCAGCTATGAGGTTGCTGCTGCCTCTGCCTGGTGAGTAAGAGGCTCAAAGAGCTGGAAAATCCCCACTCTATTCCCAGTCAGCGCAGGGCTCTGGGCAAGGTTCAATCAGTCAGAGCAGCTAGTAAAATCAGGCGGGGCTTCGGCCCACACAAAGACCTCTGACTCTGCCCCTCTGTCTGGGAACATGGGTGCCCACTCCTGGGGGAATCTCTCGCCCACTATCCACGCTCGCCGACCAGGGGATCAGGCCAGCAGCCTCTCACTCCGGGTGAGGCACCCTGCCTGCATGGAAAAGTTCAAGCATAGGGAATTTCGCTCCCGCTCCCTCCCCGTGTGCCGCTTTTTCAGGGCACAGGGGTGACCCCGAGATTTTGCTTTTGGCCCACACAAAGGCCTCTGACTCTGCCCCTCTGTCTGGGAACATGGGCGCCCACTCCTGGGGCGCTCGGAGGAATCTCTGGCCCACTATCTGCACGCGCTGACCAGGAGATCGGGGCGGATGGCTGTCCCAAGTGCCTTTCTTTGTCTGGGTTTGGCGCGAGCGTTAGCTTGCGTTGACTGGGTTGCCACAAGCACAGTTTTTCCTCGGCTGGGATGTCCATGCCACAGCCTGGTTTGGACGTTTGTGCCGCAGTCTGGTTCTATTCACACCCTATGCCCGTCTTAGTTCCTATACTCTCAGTTCCCAGTGAAAGCAACCCTTATTTAGGGTAGTGAGGAAGGCGGAGTGTTTCTTCCTCCTTATTTCCTTCGGGGTTGATTATATATTTAGTCAATTTTTCGCTCAATCATACCTTCGTGTTTAGTGTGGAACTTCTGGAGGCTCCAAGGATAGATTTTTCTGTCTCTGGTTGAAGATCTTGTTGAAATTTAGATTTATTGGTATCGCTCCTTACAGTGCCATTTTTCTGACGTCATTTCTCCTGAAGTTTTGATAATCATTTCCATGCTCTCTCTGGTGCACCATCCTCCCATCACCTTGATGGGTTTAGCAATCCAGAAGCTCTCCAAATTCTGTTATTTAGAGAGTTTTATGCAGGTTTCATCATCTATGCTTGATTGATCAAATCATTAGCCAATCATTGCTGATCAACCACATCTTCCCAGAGGTCATGGGTGTGTGGCACTGAAAGTTGTAACTCTCTAACTGTGCCTCTAACTCTCTTTACAGTGCCAGTCCCATCCTGCAGCCACCTAGGGGCCCCAGCCACCAGACATGTCACCAACATGCAAAAACATTCATCACTCTGGAGATTCTATTTTAGGAGCTGCGTGTCAAGAACCAGGGACACAATGAAATATCATCTCTCACCTGTCAGAATGGCTATTATCAAAAAAAAGGACAAACAAGAAATAACAAGTATTGATAAGATGGAGAAAAGGGAACCCTTGAGCATGGTTAAGATAATGAATTGGTGCAGCTACTATGAAAAACAGTATGGAAGTTTCTCAAAGAATTAAAAGAACTACCATATGATCCAGCAATTCCACTTTTTGGTATTTATACAAAGAAAACAAAAACACTACTTTGAAAAATATATATACATGTACCCTGATGTTCATTGCTGCATTATTTACAATAGCCAAGATATGGAAACAAATGTTTATCAATGGATGAATGGATAAAGAAGATATGGTACATGTATACAATATTACTCAGAAATAAAAAAAAGAATAAAACCTTGCCATTGCAACAACATGGATGGACCCTGGGGGTATTGTGCTGAGTGAAGTAAATCACACAGAGAAAGACAAATACCTTATGGTTTTACTTATATGTAGAATCTAAACACAACACAACACAAAACAAGTGAACAAACAAGACAAAACCAAACCAAACTCATAGCTACAGTGAAGTCTAGTGTTTGCCAGGGGGCAGTGGGGTCAAAGGGCACATGGACTGGGCGAAGGGGAATAACTGGTAAAAACCTGATGGAGAAAATAAGTCATGGGGCTGTAACATAAATATGGAGACTATAACCAATAACAATATATTGCACATTTGAAAATTGTTAAGTAAGTAAATCTTAAAAGTCCTCTGCACAGAAAAAAAGTTTTTGTAACTTTAAATGGGAACAGATCATAACTAGACTTATTGTGATCATTTAGCAATGTATACACATGTTGAATCACTATGTTGGGTATGCAAAACTGATAAAATGTTGTATGTCAATTATATTTCTTTTTTTAAAAAGATTTTATTTATTTATTTTAGAAATGAGATGGGGGGGGGGGAGAGAGAGAGAGAAGGGGAAGGAGCAGGAAGGATCAACTTCCATATGTGCCTTGACCAGGGAAGCCAGGGTTTTGAACTGGCGACTTCAGTGTTCCAGGTCCGACGCTTTATCCACTGCACCACCACAGGTCAGGCAATGTCAATTATATTTCAATTAAAAAAAAGAACCAGGAACAAAGACCAAAAAAACAAATATTTATGTTTTATTATACCACAGAGAGGAATATGCTAATATTAGACTGTCTGGCTTGCATCACTGGGTGACGGGGATAGGGTAGAACTTGACTGAGAAGAGAAGTGGGACTATCCATTCAGCCGAAGACACTGGACACATCCACTGCCCAAAAGAAACCATTCTCTAAGACTCACTCCAGTTTACCTTCTTCTGGGAAGCCTCTAGCTGCCCTCAAGCTAGACTACATCCCTGGATTCTCACTCTGGGCTCCTCCAGCTCCCGCCTCACTCTGAAAGTCCCTTGACCCCAAGGGTTTGAGGGCATCTGTATCCAGCCTATGCAAGGGGTGGGGCCTCCCTGGGCAAAGAGAGACAGGCTTCAGGGAGCTTTGTTGTGTGTGTATAGTTGGAACAAATAGTGGATCCTGTAGGTCCCCAGTGCTCCCTCCTGGCCTCTGCAGACCCTTAGAGCAGGCTTTACAGGTTGGCTCCCTGGGGGGCCACCAGGAACAGACTGCTGGGGAGCTGCCCAGGGATAAAGCACACAGTGTCGGATTGTGGTGCCCTGAGGTTTAGCCCATACCTGCCTGCGGGTGCTGCTGACAGCATCAAGCAGGAGAGCTTCTGCCCCTTCCTGCTGGCCGCTTTGTGGGAGAGGCAGCTCAGGCAGAGGGGGACCATGAGGGAGAGGGTAGGCAGCCAGAAGTGGACAGCATGGGTGATACTGCCCAGCCTGGGGATGAAGTCAGGCTGGGGAGAAGAGGATCAGAGCCCCGGGAAGGGTCTTCTCAGGCAGCCCATTCTAGGCCCCGGGTTCTTCACCCGCCTAAGTGCCCTTCCAGGGCAGGGGTCCTCAGTCTGGGGTCTTTGGAGATATTGCATGTTTTGGGTTAATGCCTAGCTATTTTGTAACAGAGGTTTTCAAAGTGTGATATGAGAACCCCTGAGTGTCCTGGAGACCCTTTCTGTGTGTCCATGAGGTCCTTACTCTTCTAATGACATGTGAGAATTTTTTTATCATCTATTTCAACTCAAACAATATATTGCCATAGACTGAATGAAGAAGCACACAGAACACCAGCATGTCTGTTATCAAGGCAGACATTAGATGTATTTGCAAAAATGTAAAACAAAAACTTTTTTGAAAATGTACTTTCCTAAAAATATGTTACTTATGTTAACATGTAACAGGTTTATTATTGTTCTTTTAAATGTATTAGTAACTACATATTTTTAAAGATTCTCAGTTTCAATTTCTAACCTGGTAAAAACAAATAGTTATAAAGTACCCAAACAAAAGCTCTTAAGAAGCCTTAATAATTTTTAACAGAAAGGGATTCTGAGGCCAAAATACTTGAGAGCTATTTGTGTCCCTTTTGGGAATGTTAAACATATATTTTCCTTAAATTTTATATTTTTAATGATTGTTATAAGAAATAGGAGTTTGGTAAGATGATTTGCCTTCTGCAGTATTCCTTCTTTCTTCTTATAGCCCAGCTCATGGCTTCCAGTTCCGTCCGTACTGCAGAGCAGCAGAGACAGTGAGTAACCTTGACTTGTTCTTGATCCAGAAATAAGCATCTAAATTTTCCAACTAGTGTCCTATTTGCTAGTTTTGTAGTGTATATTCTTTATCTAGCTAGGAAAGCCCCCTTCCTATAACATGTTGCAAAGAGACCCTTTAAAAAGTCATAAGTAAATCTACATGTATCAAATCATTGCTGTACACCTAAAACAAACACAGTGTGCCTGGCCAGGTGGTGGCGCACTGGCTAGAGCATCGGACTGGGATGCAGAGGACCCAGGTTTGAGACTCCGAGGTCGCCAGCTTGAGAACGGGCTCATCTGGTTTGAGCAAAGCTCACCAGCTTGGACCCAAGGTCGCTGGCTTGAGCAAGGGGTTACTCTGCTGAAGGCCCACAGTCAAGGCACATATGAGAAAGTAATCAATGAACAATTAAGGTACTGCAACGAAAAACTGATGATTGATGCTTCTCATCTCTCTCCGTTCCTGTCTGTCTGTCTTATCTATCCCTCTCTCTGACTCTCTCTTTGTCTCTGGAAAAACAAAACAAACAAAACAAAAAAACCACATGTTAAATGTTAATTATAGCTCTTTAAAAATCATAAGTAGGACTTGAATTTTAGAAAACACTGAGGACAGCTTGGTTGATTTGAGCATTGGCCCCAGAGGGGGGTTACCGGGTAGATTGCTGTCGGGGCACATGTGGGAGTCTGTGCATCTTCCCTCCTCTCACTTAAAAAAAAAAAAAAGAAACAAACAAACAAAAAATATATATTACTGCTCTGATTGAAATAATTTTATGATTTTTTTTTTTAGTTTATTCATGTGGTCACATGATAGGCTTTCTGACGCTGAACCAGTCTTGTCACTCATTGCATAAGCCAACACGTCTTGATTGTAATAAACTATTTTAAATAAACCACTGGTGAGTGGAAATGAGGAAGAAAAAAATGAATAAACCACTGGATTTGACTAGGCTATGCTATGTCTTATTATGGCTTTTAAAATCTGCACAGATAGGCCCTGGCTGGTTGGCTCAGTGGTAGAGCGTCGGCCTGGCGTGCAGAAGTCCCGGGTTCGATTCCCGGCCAGGGCACACAGGAGAGGCGCCCATCTGCTTCTCCACCCCTCCCCCCCCTCTCCTTCCTCTCTGTCTCTCTCTTCCCCTCCCGCAGCAAGGCTCCATTGGAGCAAAGATGGCCCGCGCGCTGGGGAAGGCTCCTTGGCCTCTGCCCCAGGCGCTAGAGTGGCTCTGGTCGCAGCAGAGCGACGCCCCGGAGGGGAGGGGCAGAGCATCGCCCTGGTGGGCGTGCCGGGTGGATCCCGGTCGGGCGCATGCGGGAGTCTGTCTGACTGTCTCTCCCCGCTTCCAGCTTCAGAAAAATACAAAAAAAAAAAAAAAAAATTGTCAACCTAAGGGAAGAGAGGTCAGTGCCCCTGACTAAATTAGTCAGGTATTGCATGCTTTAAAAATTCTTGCAGCACACCAGATGAAAATTGCTGTATTAACCTGATGAAATGAATTTAGAGGATTTCATATATTTTCTAGGTTTAAAAAAATTGTTTTTGAAAAAGGTTTATAAGATGCTCATCAACTATCCCTTAAAAGTTTAGGAGAACTTACTGGGGGCCATACCACCACTGAGCCAAAGCTATTAGGGAGGGATGGCCTCGACCAAACTTTTCATTGTCTTTAAAACTTATTTGCGTATCCAGGGCTCCTATTTTTGCTTGTACCAACTTGGAAGTCTATTATTTTTCTAAGAATTTATTTTTTTCATCTACTGTTTCAAATTTGTTAACTTAAATACTTTTTTTCTATTTTTATTAATTTAAAAATAACCATTATTAGTCATTTTCCCATTTTAATTTTGTGTTTTGTTATTGGCATTTTTTTGCTTCTCTCTATCCTATTAATTTTTTCCAATAACCTGAAGATCCTGTTTCTAAATAAGGTCACATTCTGAGGTCCCAGTGGATATGAGTTTTTTGAGGGGATTTCATTCAGCCCACCACAGGACCCTTGCTTTTGTGTTCCTGGCTTATCTTAGTCCCAGACCAGCTCCAGGCAGCTGGGAAGCACTCAGTAGACATGTGCAGAAAGAGTCTCTGTTTCTAAGTGTTTCCTGGGTGTCACTGTCGCCGTGTGTTTCAGAACCCATGTACCTGTGTGCTGGTCCTCAGTTCCGTCCGTTCTGTGAGCACAGTCTTAGGTCTATGACACAGGAGCATAAGCAGAGAAGCAGGGAGAGCTGAGTGGCTTGAAGACTGTCTTCTTAAGGAGGAAGCGCATAGGAGCGGATTGGGGAGCCCTGGCTTGAGGCTCTGGATGAGAGCACTGGTCCTTCTCTTCCCTTAAGTCTAGACTTGTGCAGGTGACTTGGAGAGCCTTCTTAAGAGTTCTGCCGAACCTAAAACCTATACAATTATGTTAACCAGTGGCATTCTAATAAATTCAAATTTTGAAATAAGTCCTGTCTTGGGAAAGAGTGACACAGGCAAGCCCCAGAGGGAGACAGGAAGCTGAGAGAGCCCATACACATACATATATATGTACCCAGGGTTCCTATTTTTTTTGTTATGTAGGCTCTCTATGGATCATACACATATATTTACAGCCATCCCTCACCATAGCACGGTTCACTTTTTGTGGCCTCACTGTATTGTGGATTTTAAAATTGTATATATCTAATTTTGTTTCGTGGATTTTTTGCTATATTGTGGGATTTTGCAGTATATAGGTATTTTTAGATATTTATTATTTTAATTATTTTTGCAGTAAAATAAGCAAAATAAGTGTGGGAAAGGTTAATAACAGTGTGGGAAAGGTTTATAAGAGCATGGGGGAGGTTTATAAAGCCTTAAAATATACATATATAAATAATAAAATAAATATAAGGTTGCTACTTCTCTGATTTTTGCCTATTGTGGGGGATTCTGGTACCTAATCTTTGCGATAGACAAGAGACCAGTGTGTGTGTGTGTGTGTGTGTGTGTGTAACATTTGGTTAGAAGCTGGTACCCTGGAGCCCTTTTGTAGCCAGAAGAGAGGAGAAGGTGGGCTGCCCCAGGGATCGGGGTTTGGGAACAAGGGGCATTCAAGAGTCAGAAGAGCCCTGGCTGGGTAGTTCAGACAGAGCGTCATCCCGATATGCCAAGTTTGTGTGCTCAATGCCTGGTTAGGGCACGTATAAGAATCAACCAATAAACAAATATGTAAGTGGAACAACAAATTGATGTTTCTTGCTCTCCCTTCCTCTCTCTCTAAAATTAATTTTAAAGAAAGTCAGAGGAAAGATTAGCCTGGAACTAGGGTGGAAACCCTGGATTGTCATGGCACCAATATGTGTCATCTGGTGAGTAAAGATGAGTGACAACCAGCCAACAGTGACGATAACAGATGACAACAATGCCAGCTAGCATTCCTTGAGAACTTTCTCTGTGTTGAGCACTTGGCATCCAATTCCCATAGAGAACCTATGAGGGCAGTTCCCTGGTTGTCCCAGCACACCGTGAGGGCCGAGATTTGAACCTTGGGTTGGCATGACTCCACCACCTGCGTGTATCTCAGAACACAGACTCTAGTAGCAGGAGGAGGGGTGGAGCAGAGGAAGGGAGAAAGGCAGGCACAGTGCTCCAGGAGACAGGGCATGAGGCCAGAGCCACAGCTGGGGCCACGGGATGAAGAGGCAGAGAGTGGGGCATGAAAGTGGTGGTTAAGGGATGAGGAAGAAGAGGGAAATGAGACTTGCACCCCAGTTATTCTCTGGGCTGCTTAGGTTCCCTCTAGCCCACAAATGCTACTTTCCTGTATGAGGACTCCATCCTGACTCTCAAGCCAAATGTCCATTTTCCAAATGGGATTCTGAGTTCTTCTCTAAGCATTGGTTGGCAGTGGCTATGAGGAAACAGTGACAGTCTTCTAGGGGGAAATGAAAGGGACTTTTGTAATATTGGAGTATACCTTGTCTGAGGGTATTTGAAAATGTTACCAAATATATATAGTATATAAGATTGATATATGTATATATCATTGATACATATATAAGTATGAATATATATATTCACAAATTTTTGTTGGATTCAAACTTAAGAGATGAGTTCATCATGATTTGCACAACGATCCTGTTTTATCTATTCCTCACCCCCAACAGGCAGCTGTTCTAATTTGTTCCATGCGTGCCCTTCTATTTGCATGAATTCCTATAAAATGTATGTTGTTGCACTTATGTGTTTGACTGTGGTGCATTACACTGTGCTGAAAGTCTCCTACTTTTTCCTAATGTTTAATCCAGTGTCCTGCTTGTAAGAGCCATTCATATTGCTATGTCAGGTTTGGTTTTTTTCCCCCAAAACATTGTTTCGGGCTTCATGGTGCAATCCCACCACATTTTAATTTTCTACTTCCACAGATAGTAGGGACCTCTCAGACTGTACCCAACTCTCTGCCAACACAGACAATGCTGAAATGAGTGTGTGTGTGTGTGTGTGTGTGTGTGTGTGTGTGTGTGACAGAGACAGAGAGAGGGACAGATGGGGACAGACAGGCAGGAAGGGAGAGAGATGAGAAGTATCAATTCTTCGTTGCAGCTCCTTAGTCTCCTTAGTTGTTCATTGATTGCTTTCTCATATGTGCCTTGATGGGGGTAGGGGGGTGGGGCTACAGCAGAGCGAGTGACCTCTTACCAGCGACCTTGGGCTTAAGCCAGTGACCATGAAGTCATATCTATGATCCCACACTCAAGCCAGTGACCCTGCACCTAAGCTGTGAGCCCCCACTCAAGCTGGACAAGCCTGTGCTCAAGCCGACGACCTCAGGATTTCTAACCTGGGTCCTCTGTGTCCCAATCCTATGCTCTATCTACTCTGCCACCGCCTAGTCAGGCTGAAATGAATGTTCTTGATCACATCCCCTCACTGACCTGTAGGTTTCATTCAGATGGAGACTCAGGAGCAGGGTTGTAGGACTTAGTGTTGCCTTAATTTGGCCATGAACTGCCAAGTTCCTGCTAGAATGACTGAAGTTCATTCATCTTCACATCTGGGCCAACACAGAGCAGAATCTAACTTTCTTGTTTTTGCTACTCTAACAGGTATAAAGTGATGCCACATTGCTGTGTTAAGTTGCATTCCTTGAGCAATGGCATGTCTTCACTTCCTGTTTGCTTATTGTGTCTCCTCTTCTGCACATCGCCTATTCCTGCCCTCTGCCTACTTCCTGTTATAATTCCATTCCTTTTTCTCATTGGTTTGAAGACATTCCTTGTAGATTCTAGATATTAGCCTCCTGTCAGTGTTTTCCCAGTTTCATTGAGGTATACACACATATTATTCTGCACATATTATTCAGTGTATATATTTTGATGAGTTTGGACAAATGCCTGCATCTGCGATACCATCACCACAAAGTAATAAGCATATCCTCACTCCCAAAAGGTTCTCGTGTCCCTTTACTTTTTTGTGTGTGGAAAGAGCACAACATAAGATCTACCTGCTTAACATGTTTTTTTTTAATTGAAATATATTTGACCTATAACCATGTAAATTTAAAATGTACAGGTCAATTCAATACATTTATACATTTTAATATGATTGTCATTGTCTTGATAGCACCTTTATCACATTGTATAATTACCATTTCTTTTATGTGGTGGGAATAATTAAAATCTAGTTTCTTAGCAAGCTTGATGATTATAATACAACACTGTTATCTATAGTCTTGGTTTTTTCTTCAGTAATTCAACTTTATTTACTGGGTGTTTCTAACAGTCAAGGAAATAAATATTAGGCTTCAAGAACACAAAATGAGTTAAGACAGGAACAAGTGTCCCAGGTTGATGCTCTATCCACTGTGCCACCACCTGGTCAGGCTCATTTTGTTTTTATCTGTAGAATAACTCTGCTCCACAGCATCCCCTAAACAAGTTGTCATTCTCTGGTTAATCTGTGGCATGACCTTTACTATATATGAATGGCTTCATACCTGAAGTCTCCACTCTGCACCACTGGTCTGTTTGTCTGTTGTTGCAATAATCTTACATTGCTTTATTTCCAAGACTTTCGTAGAATTCTCAGATTCCCAGAAGGCAATATCCCCCACCTCCTTTCAAGGTTGCCTTAGTTATTTATGAGTCATTATCTTTTCATAGAAATTTTAGAATACGTTTATCATCCTTCTAAAAAAATCCAATTGGGCCTTACCGGGTGGACCCAGGTTCGAGACCCCGAGGTCGCCAGCTTGAGCATGGGCTCATCTGGTTTGAGCAAAGCTCACCAGCTTAGACCCAAGGTCACTAGCTTGAGCAAGGGATCACTCACTCTGCTGTAGCCCCACGGTCAAGGCACATTTGAGAAAGCAATCAATGAACAACTAAGGTGTCACAATGAAAAAAAACCCTGATGATTGATGCTTCTCATCTCTTCCTGTTCCTGTCTGTCTGTCCCTATCTATCCCTCTCTCTGTCACTGTAAAAAAAAAATACAATTGGATTTTTATTCATATCATTTTTGTTTTATTTTTTAATGTTTTCTTTTTAACTAATTCTAAGTTTACAAAAACATTGCAAAAACAATACAGAACATTTTTGTTCTCCCCTCATTCAACTTCAAATTTCAGCATCTTACAGAACCCAGTACAAGGATCAGAATTAGGAAATTAACATTGGCATAAAACCGTATAGCAAACTACAGATCTTACTAGAATTTCTCTAGTTTTCCCACTAATATCCTTTTTCTATTCCAGAGCACAATGCATTTTATTTAATCATTTCAACTTTTTGTTATCATTTAGGTTGTATTTTTAAATTTTTTGTTGACTCAAAGATTCAAAGATTAATGAGTAGTATGTTGCTATGCCACTGTCAAATGGTTCTCCCTAATATTTGTGTCCCACGTATATAAGAACTTCTTAATTTCCCATTTTATTGCAGTATAGTCAGATAACCCGGGTCTTTGCAATATTGAGACTTGAAAGTTTACTTAGACTTCCTTTATGGTTCACACAGTCCTTTTTGGTGACAATTCCATGTTATTATTGTTTTTTTCTTTGTTTGTTTTGGGAGGGTTTTGGTGTGTGTTTTTGGTTTAGTGAAAAAGAGCATGCGCATATTGCTGTGTTTGTATATGTTAAATATACATGTATGTGTATATATTAGTGGTTTTTATTAACATATAAATATTTACATACACCTCATGTATTAAATAAAATGACAGAATTAAGTCCAAAATAACAGTAATTACCAAAAAAGATAAATACATGAAATATACAAGTTAAAAGAGAGATACAATCAATCATAGGTTGCTACATTTTGAGAGAATCCAATTCTGGTCATTTATGTCTGTCCTCAATCTCTACTTCCAATTCTTTATTCCAGGCACTGAGAAAGGTACCTTATATGTTTATCTTATTTAATCCTCATAACAACCTTGTCAGCTAGGAATTATTATGACTAAATTCCTTTAGAGGATGAGAAAACTAAGGTTCAAAAAGATTAAGGAAACAACCTAATGATGTTGTTGAAGCACTGTTTTAAAACAACTTCTCGCCCAACCGGTGGCGGCACAATGGATAGAACATCAACCTGGGGCACTGAGGTCCCAGGTTCAAGACACTGAGCTCGCTGATTTGAGCATGGAATCATTGGCATGAATCCATGGTCGCTGGCTTGAGCCCAAGGTTGCTGGCTTGAGCAAGGGGTCACTAGCTGTGCAGGAGGCCCCAGTCAAGGCACATATGAGAAGCAATCAATGAACAACTAAAGTGCTACAACTATGAATTAATGCTTCTCATCTTTCTCTCTTCCTGTCTCTATCTCTTTTGCTCTCTCACAAAAAAAAACCCCACAAACAAAACAAAAACAAATTTTTTTTGCTTATGTGGATAATATGTAGAATTTTGAATAAAAAAAAAAAGAGCCACCGCTTAATACTTAGTAAGCTTTGTAGACAGCTCACAGTTTAGCATACTTGAGCATAGTGAACACAGGACTTGCATTACTTTTTAAAGATGAACTCCAACCAGCTCCAGATTTTTCCAGTCAAAAAATTTTATTAAAGATCTCACCATATATATGGTGCAGCCATTGTGGAAAAACAATACAGATGTTCCTCAAAAAATTAAAAATAGAACTTCCTCATGATTCAATGATTCTACTTCTGGGTATACAGCAAAGAAGCCCAAAACACCAATTCAAAAAAATATGTGCACCACGATGTTCACTGCAGTGAACATATTTACAATAGCCAAGATATGAAATCAACTCAAATGCCCATCAATGGACAAATGGATAAAAATAAGCAAGTAATACCACAGAATATTACTTGCCATAAAAAGGAATGGATAAATTTGGAGGGTATTATGCTAAGTGAAACAAGTCAGAGGAAGACAAATACCATATAATTTCACTTATATGTGGAATCTAATGAATGAAATAAACTAACAAAATAAAAACAGGCATGACCAGGCAGTGGTGCAGTGGATAGAGCATCGGACTGGGATGCGGAAGGACCCAGGTTCGAGACCCTGAGGTCGCCAGCTTGAGCATGGGCTCATCTGGTTTGAGCAAAAGCTCGCCAGCTTGGACTCAAGGTCGCTGGCTCGAGCAAGGGGTTACTCGGTCTGCTGAAGGCCTGTGGTCAAGGCACACATATGAGAAGCAATCAATGAACAACTAAGGTGTCGCAACGAAAAACTGATGATTGATGCTTCTCATCTCTCCGTTCCTGTCAGTCTGTCCCTATCTATCCCTCTCTCTGACTCTCTCTCTCTGTCCCTGTAAAAAAAGAAAGAGCCCTGGCCGGTTGGCTCAGCGGTAGAGCATCGGCCTGGCGTGCGGGGGACCCGGGTTCGATTCCTGGCCAGGGCATATAGGAGAAGCACCCATTTGCTTCTCCACCCCCACCCCCCTCCTTCCTCTCTGTCTCTCTCTTCCCCTCCCGCAGCCAAGGCTCCATTGGAGCAAAGATGGCCCGGGCGCTGGGGATGGCTCCTTGGCCTCTGCCCCAGGTGCTAGAGTGGCTCTGGTCGCAGCAGAGCGACGCCCCAGAGGGGCAGAGCATCGCCCCCTGGTGGGTAGAGGGTCGCCCCCTGGTGGGCATGCCAGGTGGATCCCGGTGGGGCACATGCAGGAGTCTGTCTGACTGTCTCTCCCTGTTTCCAGCTTCAGAAAAATACAAAAAAAAAAAAAAGAAAGAAAGAAAAATAGAAACAGACTCACAGAACAGACTGATGTTTGCCAGATAGGAGAAGGTATGGGGAAATCTGGGTAGAAAAAGTGAAGGGATTAAGAAGTACAAATTGATAGTTACAGAATAGTCATGGGGATGTAAAGTACAGCATAGGGAACATAGTCAATAGTACTGTAATAACTATGTGTGGAGGAGGTGGGTACTGGAGATATTAAGGGGAATGCTTTGTGAAGTATATAATTTTCTAACCACTATGCTGTACAGCTGAAACCAATACAACATAATATAGAATATAAACTGTAATTAAAAATAAAAATAAAAAAAAACCTTAAAGAGCCTGACCAGGTGGTGGGGCAGTGGATAGTTCATCGGACTGAGACGCGGAGGTCCCAGGTTCGAAATCCCGAGGTTGCCAGCTTGAGCCTGGCCTCATCTGGTTTGAGCAAGACTCACCAACTTGAGCCCAAGGTTGCTGGCTTGAACAAGGGGTCACTGGCTCTGCTGTAGCCCCCCGGTCAAGGCACATATGAGAAAGCAGTCAATGAGCAACTAAGGTGCCACACGAACAATTGATGCTTCTCATCTCTCTCCTTCCTGTCCGTCTGTCCCTATATGTCCCTCTCTCTGTCTCTGTCATAAATAAATAAATAAATAAATAAATAAATAAATAAATAAACTTAAAGATCCCACCCTAATAATTTATGTTTTAAAAGACCAAATTATTGCTTTGCTTTAAAATTTCCATTCCTATTTAGAAGAATGACTAGAGGCAATGACAAGTTCCAAAGTGGGGACACTATAACTGCAGAACTAGCTGAAACTGGTCCTGTTCTGTTTCTAACAAGACCCCAAAGTAAAGTTTAAACCTTGGATACATCACTCACGAGTAACATTTGTGAGTCCTCAACTGCTCCCCTTACAGAACCAAAGGACCAAACATGACTGTACCCTGACTGCCAGAACCCTTTCAGAGAGAAGTGAACGGTCCATTGTCCAGGAAGATCTGATGCTGAAACCTTTAATCTTGCCCCCAACTCTGAATTGAGGAGTCAGATTTGAGCCTTGCCTCCTGTCTCCTTGCTGGCTGAACTCACAAATAAAAGCTTTCTTGGCCCTGGCCAGTTGGCTCAGTGGATAGAGCATTGACCCAGCCTATGGACATCCCAGGTTCAATTCCCAGTCAGGGCACACAGGAGAAGCACCCATCTGCTTCACCCCCCGCCCCATCCTCCTTCTCTCTTTCTTCCCCTCTCATGGCCAGTGCTTCACTAGTTCAAGCGTTAGCCCCAGGCACTAAAAATAGTTCGATTGATTCAAACATTGGCCCAGACAGGGGTTGCCAGGTGGATCTGGTTGGGGTGCATGTGGGAGTCTGTCTCACTATCTCCCTACCTTTCACTTAAAATAATAATTTTTTAAAAAGCTCTTTTTTTTTCTCAAAAGCCGTTGCCACAGTATTGGCTTCCATGCATGTTGGGCAGTGAACCATTGCTCAGTGACAACTCCACCCACCTTTGGCTAAATAGAGATTCCCGAGTTCCTACTACTGGAATTTAAAAATAATGGTCATGGTAATGGTAATAATAATGATCTATTTATTGAATTCTTATTGTGTGCCAGGACCTGTGGAAGCATTTTAAATGCCTGATCTTATTTAAACTTCAAGCAGCCCTGTGAAGCACAGACCATCATTATGAACATTATTTTGCAGATAAACTAACCATGACTTGGAGAGGTGAAGAAACCCCTCAGGGAAGTCCTCCTAGGTAGAGCTCACTAAAGACCCTGAGTTTCTACCCACAGAGTTCTCTCCTCTCTCCCACACCAGGTGCATCCACCGTGCTAAACCACACCTTCATGTCTGAATTCATCCTCATTGGCTTCTCCACCTTCCCCCAGCTTCAGCTGATGTTCTTCCTGCTGTTTATGCTCATGTACCTGTTCACGCTGCTAGGAAACCTGCTCATCATGGCCACCGTCTGGGGCGAGTGCAGCCTGCACACGCCCATGTACCTATTCCTGCGTGCCGTCTCAGTCTCCGAGATCCTCTATACCTTCACTGCCATCTCCTGCTTGCTGGCCGACCGGCTCCGCACCCACCGCTCCATCGCCTCCTGGCCTGCGCCAGCCAGATGTTCTTCTTCTTCAGTTTGGCTTTACCCACTCTTTCCTGCTCATGGTCATGGGCTATGACCACTACGTGGCCATCTGCCATCCTCTGCACTACAGGGTGCTCATGAGTCCCCATGGCTATGCCTGCCTGGTGGCCTGGTCTTGGGCTGGTGGCTCAGTCATGGGACTGGTGGTCACAACAGCCATTTTCCACCTCACCTTCTGTGGACCCAATGAGGTCAACCATTTCTTTTGCCATGTGCCACCTCTTGGGAAGTTGGCCTGTGGGGACAATATCTCTACTGTCCCCACATCACATCCTGATGTACATCACGGCCCTGCTGGGCTGCTGTCTCCTCATCTTCCTCTCCTACACCTTCATTGTAGCTACCATCTTGAGGATCCCCTCAGCTGAGGGCCGCCACAAGGCCTTCTCCACATGCGTGTCCCACCTCACTGTGGTAGCCATGCACTGTGGCTTCGCCTCCGTTTTGTACCTCTGCTGACTGAGCTGAATATAGATCTAAGGATGCGAATCACAAAGAGAAAGAGGGAACCTGAGTGTCTCTGTGAGAGAAAAGAAATGTGTAGAGAGTGCATGCAGGAGTCTGTCTCTACCTCCCTGCATCGCACTTAATAATAATGAGAATAAAGGAAGTGCAATATTGTATCCTGTCTTTATTTCAAACATTGTTGTTCATGAAATTTTTGCATTAATTTGATGTTTAAAAATCTTGCAGTAAGTGTGATTTATCTTGATCACTAAATTTTTTGGTGATCCCTTAAATTTGATAGTCAAGCCTGACTAGGCGGTGGCGCAGTGGATAGAGTGTCAGACTGGGATGCGGAGGACCCAGGTTTAAGACCCCGAGGTTGCCAGCTTGAGTGCGGGCTCATCTGGTTTGAGCAAAGCTCACCAGCTTGGACCCAAGGCTGCTGGCTCGAGCAAGGGGTTACTCAGTCTGCTGCAGCCCCACGGTCAAGGCACATATGAGAAAGCAATCAATGAACAACTGAGGTGTCGCAACAAAAAACTAATGATTGATACTTCTCATCTCTCCATTCCTGTTTGTCTATCCCTCTCTCTGACTCTCTCTGTCTCTGTAAAAAACAAAACAACAACAAAAAAAAACAACCAAAAAACAAAACAAAAAAAACAAACAAAAAAACTTGATAGTCAAGGTGAGTAATTTAATTGCCTGACCCCAGATTCCTCTACCCCACCCCCTTCCAGAAAAATCTTGCATTTCTCTTCTCTCAAAAGACCAAAAATAGAAGCCATCTTTAATATACCTGGTGATGGAAAATAGGAGTAAGTACCAGGGTTTTGGGGTGCTGACCCTCCACACCACAGCCCAGTCACTCAGCCCATTAATGTCATCTGGGACCCTCCCAATGCCCAGAGACCCTTCCCTTCCATTATTCAGCTCCCACTTTGTGAATTCCCCCACCCCCTGCGTTCCTAGCTGCTTGTCACTTCTGGCTAATGGCCCTTTGTGCAGCATTCTTTGGTATCCCCAAGGCAGGGCCAGAGCCCAGAGAGGTGATTAATGGACCTGGAGAATGGAGAATGGCTGTTGGTGAGGAGATCTCCAGACTGTATGGTGCCCCTCCCTGGGCTAATTGAAGCCCCCCCCCTAAAGTTTAGATGCTTAATTATTGGAGGCAAAGGCCAGTTTGAGAGATGCAATTTGCTGCCTTCACCTCTCTTGTTCTGTTTTGCCGGGGTCCAGCCCCGGGGGGAAGGATCCAGGGGTCCCACAGGAAGAGACGGCGTCGGCACGAATCGAGTGAGAGAGCCGAATTCTTTTCTTTCTCTTTATTCTCCGGTTAGCATTTACTGCCAGGCATCTCTACCAAATGCTGGTCTAACTTTCTTTTTATACACACACACTAAGTTACAATCACATAGTATTCAGAATACATTAATCAATCATTGTTTCTAAAAATCAGGTGATAAGTCATTCAAAGTACAGTTATACAATCACTTGAACAGCAAGAACAATGTTGGAACAGACTTCTAAAAAGTCTGTACTGAATAACAACTCTATCTTACCTATGATGCTATTGTCTAATCAAATTTTATTTTTTACTATATTCGTACACTAGTTAAGTTTTAACTTTACTTTTCTCAGAATGTTCCACCACCTGCAGGTCAGGTATGCAAGAAGAATGGAAAGTTTCTTTATTCTACTACATGAAAGGGCTAAGGAGGACAAGTGATGAATTAAATGAAGGCTGAAAGGTGCTCTGTGTATAGCTACTGTTTCCTACCTATTCATAAGTCACAATCTATTCTTTCTAACATGATTAATAAAAAGAAGTTCTCCTACCAACTTAACCCTTTATGAGGAATATCATAGCCAGCCTCTTATGTCTATGAGCCCAGTTCAAGGGGCTTACAGGCTTTTCTGTGGAACTCACACCCTCTGTCTCATTTCCAAAGAACTTACTATGAATCTACAGGGAAAGCACGGTACTATTATCCCTGTGCCATAAATGATAGCACACACCCAGAAAAGGGGGGATATAAGGCCAGATTAATTCAAAAAGGTCAAAAGGGGGAAGTATCGTTGTGCCTCTCCTCCGCGGTGACTTTGTCAACCCGCAGCTGTTAGTCTTCACTGCGGTGACTTTATTAACCAGCAGCCATTGGTCTTCTTCTGCTGTGACTTTGTCAACCAGCAGTTGTGGATCTTCTTCTGCTGTGACCTTGTTAGCTAGCACTAGTGGATCGGCTCCCGACATCTCCCCCTTTTTTATTATTTAAATAAAGCTTTTGTATTTTCACCGCTGTTTCCCTGAGACCGTTATTTAAAAATCGGAAGATGACTGGAAGGACAAGAAGAGCGATGATTACCACAGCTACTATAATGCCTATATCAGTAACCAAAGAGGTCAGGCCATGCATAGAAAACATACTTTTAATGTTTTCAACAAATTGATCAGCTACTTCTGAGGCAGAGACTAAAGAGCCTGAATGCCCTAAGTTTTGTATCTGCTGATGTAATTCCCTCAAATCTAAACTAACATCACTATTATTCCATACACCTAACAAATGATTCTGTATATTATTCCATGATATGATAGACTGATTGTATTCTAAAGGAGTCACACATATCCACTTGAATCCTGCATGGCATCTAAGAGTCATCCTAGCCTTCATAGCTAATAGCTCATTACTTATGTGAATAAAAGCCTCCTCTAAAGTATTCACTTTCATTTCTAACTTCCTATCTATAGTCTCCTGTACTGCTAAGGCAAGAGATATATTACGAGATAAACTATCTACATGATTTGCAGTGTGAACTGATTGAGCTAAAGCAGTGGTGGAAGCAGCTACAGATCCTATAATAGCAATAAGAGCAGTAATTCCTAAAATTAATTCTGCAATAAATCGCTTTCCTCGATAGCGAGCAAGCGCTTCAGAAGCAGCCTGTAGTGCATGCAACCCTGGGTCATCATACCAAGGCCGAGACAAACTAACAGGTAACATCACATAAGGTGGCTGCTGCAAAACAAACATGACTTGAGCTTTGGTGTCATAAGATAGACAGTTTGTTAAAACACAGCGAGAGCAGGAAATGTTAAATATAGAATTATAATTGCTAACAGAAAGATTACTGTTCCTTGTAGCAATCAAAAGTACATAAGGAGCCTGTACACAAGCCTGAACAAAAATATTCTGAGCAGGATAAGGGTGAGGCCTAACCATATATGCTGGTGCAGCAGCTGCAATTAGCTGCCAAAGCTTTGTTTGATACCTGGTGGTTGATTCATCCTGATAAGTCAGCTGTGCAGGTATCCATCCAGTAGACTGCCATCGTGTGATGATTTTATTTAAAGGATCATAATTACTTGACCAATTATAAACATCTTTCATTTCCTGCACCAATTTTCTATAATCATATTCAAAATAAGGACTAGACCAATCTTGTACAGTGAAATTAATAGCACATGCAGTATAATTCATATAATTAGAATATGCACACTCTTGCCATGGGGGAAAACCAAATCTATTCTCTACAGACCACCAATAAGGCTCTTGAGTTGCCCTTTTTGGAGGATAAAGTTTACATGGGTGAAATCCCTTAGGAGGCAAAGTAACAGGATTATACTCATGGGTGTCAGGGCCTCCAGGCATTAAAATTGTGAGAGACCATAAATCTCTTGTAATGTGTCCAGGTCTATTACTTTTAGGAGAGTCAGCCAAAATAGTCTTAAGTGTAGTAGGAAAACATCCAGAAATCTTGCGAGTATTGTTAAACATAAAACATATGGGTACATTATCTGTTTTTCCATGAAATGAGAAATTTGAATCAGTTTTATGCATAATAAAAGAACTAGATGATCCTCCCAAAAACTTAGTATGATTATTAAACACAGGTATATCATCTCCTCCCCAAGTAACAGGCTTAACCAATGGTGGATTTGGAATATAAGCCCAATAAGATTTGTTTTGTCCAGTAGCTTCAACATTAAGTACCTGAACTGAAAGTACAGCGAGCATAGCAATAAACATATTAACAGGGTTACAATGTATATTTTGTTGACGACAAATTAAATCAGCCCTTTCAGACAATGCCTTCAACTGGCCCCAGGTTGGTGGGTTAACAGTTCGAGTAGAGCGAGCCATCCGGTAATAGGGAGGTCGTCTAGCTTCCCGCAGTGACAATCGCTGTATCCCTTGAGTAACAGGATCATACGGAGAGTTCCTTGATGACCTTCGCCGGGAAGTCACCGGTGATGCGGGTGGCACAGGAATCTCCTCCTGGCTGGGAGGGGGCAGCAGTGGCAGCGGGGGCCTCTGGTGAGACATGGCGAATCAGCCGGTCTGGGGTCCAGAGAGGCGAGTCAGCATCCTGTGGATATACAAGCATACCCTCTCCCCTGGGTTAGAATTATATCTGGTCCCTTCCATTGACCTATCAATAAATCCTTCCACTTTGCCATTGGTTCAGGCTTATCCAGATTTGGATTCCAGTGTCTCAGCATACGAATGTGGCCTTGATAGTCTGAATTAAGATTGTTAATAACAAACAAAGCATGATTTAAAAGCTGATGTGGGGAACTATATCTTAACTCACCTTCCTGTAGTTTTTGAATCTGCATTTTCAGGGTCTGATGAGTCCTTTCTACTATACCTCGTCCCTGTGGATTGTAAGGGATGCCAGTAATATGTGAAATATTGAAAGTGTTACAAAACCTTTTAAAGGCAGGCTTTAGCTCAAATGACCTTTCTTTTCACTCTTGCTCAGATTTTGTTGAGGGGTTTGAGGGTTCTTATTTGCCTATATAAATCATTTCCGTATATCTGGAGCTATTTTGAAAAAGACAAAATAGTGTTATTAGCTGGATCAAACAAAAGAGGGTAAAAGTTTGCAGGAGAAACAGGTTCAGCATTTCCTGTAGGATTCCAGAGTCTCTCAGCTGTTGAATAATCCTGTATATTAGCATTCAAAAGAAATTTTTTAAAGTAAGAAGCATGATAAAGATTTGCAGGAGTTTCAGTATATGATTTTCCTATATTCATAAAAACATTTCTACTCTATTAGTTAACAGGCAATTTAAAGAACACATTAAAGCTGGAAAATTCTAGTGTGACTTTTATTATTTTCCTATATTAAAAAAATCTACACCTTTGTTAGGTAAATCTACTCTGCTTCATGCTCTGTAGCCACAGCAAGCAGCCTGAAGCTTGAAGCAGTTTAGTCAAAATCAACAAGTCTTTAGGATTCATATTTCATTTTATTTAAATTTAAATGAGCGCGCTTTACTTGTTTTAATTAAAATTATAAATTTGTAGGGATGATATATTTATAATATTAGAGCCGGCATATTCAATTTTTGCATGCAAGAACTTAAAAAAATCACATTTAGACAACATTAAACAAAGACCAAACACAAACAAGAATCAGACAAAGTAGACAAATCAGACAGATTAGAGAGAAACCCGGGTTTTTAGAGATTAGAATATGGCCTGCTTGATCTTTACACAGGGCTATTCTGATTGGAACATATTGGATAAAAACCAAACAGAACTCTCTCTCAAAAAGTTTCGAGAACGGCCGTTTATGAGATTCTGTTTAGTCATATCCAAACAGGTGCTCCCTTTGCCCTCTTTTCAGGCATAGAACAGGAAAGAAATAAAATGAGTTGAGAGAAAGAGGAGAACAGAAAAAATTGTAATTTTTCCAAACTCTTAAGTCCTTCTATTTACTAAAGAAAATCAGATAATAACACAACTTTAAAACTCATCTCAGTCTCTAATCATTCTTAAATTCTAATAGCTGCTACAACCGGCAGCCGAAATCCCTCCATTTCAACCCCCACAAGAGGCTTGCTTCTCATATTTTGCATTCCAAAGCAGGTAATTTTCTCCAGATAAACAGGCTTTAGGAACTTGTTTCCAATCATAAGGAGTCATCCAATTATGAGAAACTGTTTCCACCAAGGACATAGTATAAGGAGAGGTGGGTCCATATTGACTGCAAGCCATTTTCAACTCTTTCAATAATTTATAAGAAAGCGGCTCCCATGTAGGAGTCTCTTCATCATCAAATTCACCAGCCACAGCCACAGGAAAACACAATGCCAAATCAGTTTCCCCTTGGTCGCAAGAAGCTTGAATTGCCTTCTGCAACCCTGTTAACCCTGATGATTTTTTCTTTTCATTAATATCTAATGATTGTATTGGTAGAGGCAAAGACATTCTAATGTCCTTATTTTTATCCTTTTTGTCAGTCTTGGGGGGATATAATATGGGCAAGACTGTTTTTGAATTCCAATCCTCATTATCCCTATTATATTTAGCTGCCTCATCTTCTAATTCAGCCTCATCAGATGGAGATAAATGATCTTCACTATCATCCTGATGTTTACTTAATTTTAAAGAGGCCATTCCATAATCTGTACTATCTTGAGACTGCCTTCTATTTCTAATTAATGGAGTCTCTTCTTTTGGAGGAGCAGTTGCCTTAGAAAATTTATGCATCTCATGTTCTGGATCTAAGGCATCTTTAATCAAGCTCCATAAAGCAAATGTATCAACTGGGACCCTTTCAGGTCCATGTAGCTCATAGTAAAGTTTTAAATCTTCTCCAACCTTAGCCCATGTCTCAAGACTCAGCGTTCCCTCATCTGGAAACCATGGAGAACATTCTTGTATGAAATGCAGAAAACGAGCTACTTGTTGAGGGGAAACACTAACTCCCTTTAGGGAAAGTGTATACTTAATGACTTCTATAAAGAGTCTTCTTTCTTTAGACTCAGTATGGCCCATGACTTCTCAAAATCTTAAGTTCTGAAATCCTCCACCTATCCTCACCCCGTCTTCCTTACAGGGGGGTCTGCAGCACCCTGAGTGGAGTCCTAGCCGTCCCGAGACAACGAGGGGGGCTTACCTGTGGGTCCCTGTTTCGGGCGCCAAATGCCGGGGTCCAGCCCCGGGGGGAAGGATCCAGGGGTCCCACAGGAAGAGACGGCGTCGGCACGAATCGAGTGAGAGAGCCGAATTCTTTTCTTTCTCTTTATTCTCCGGTTAGCATTTACTGCCAGGCATCTCTCCCAAATGCTGGTCTAGCTTTCCTTTTATGCACACACACACTAAGTTACAATCACATGATATTCAGAATACATTGATTAATCATTGTTTTTGTTTCACTATGGTTACATTCTCTAGGTAACAGTTAATTCATTTCTATAAACTGTAAGTCATTCAAAGAACAATTATACAATAACTTGAACAGCAATAACAATATTGATACAAACTTCCAAAAGGTCAGTACTGATTAATAACTCTACCTTGTCTAGGATACTATTGTCTAGTCAAATTTTATTTATTACTATATTCATACACTAATTAAGTTCTAACTTTACTTTTCTCAGAGTGTTCCACCACCTGCAGGTCAGGTATGCAAGAAGAATGGAAAGTTTCTTTACTCTACCACATGAGAAGGCTAGGGAGGAAAAGTGTTGAATTAAGTGAAGGCTGAAAGGTGCTCTGTGTATAGTTACTGTTTCCTACCTATTCATAAGTCACAATCTATTCTTTCTAACATGATTAATGAGAAGAAGTTCTCCTACCAACTTAACCCTTTATGAGGGATATCATAGCCAGCCTCTTATGTCTATGAGCCCAGTTCAAGGGGCTTACAGGCTTTTCTGTGGAACTCACACCCTCTGTCTCATTTCCAAAGAACTTACTATGAATCTACAGGGAAAGCACGGTACTATTATCCCTGTGCCATAAATGATAGCACACACCCAGAAAAGGGGGGATATAAGGCCAGATTAATTCAAAAAGGTCAAAAGGGGGAAGTATCGTTGTGCCTCTCCTCCGCGGTGACTTTGTCAACCCGCAGCTGTTAGTCTTCACTGCGGTGACTTTATTAACCAGCAGCCATTGGTCTTCTTCTGCTGTGACTTTGTCAACCAGCAGTTGTGGATCTTCTTCTGCTGTGACCTTGTTAGCCAGCACTAGTGGATCGGCTCCCGACACTGTTTTTCAGAAATGTTGACCCTATCCCCTTGCTCGTGGATGAAAGTCCAGACTCCTCCTCAAGGATGTTTCCTTTCTCCTCCCCTGCCCCACCGTCTCTGTCCAGCATAAGAGAGATATTTGTGAAGGGAAAATGTAAACTATTACCTCTCTGCTCATAGCCTTAGAATACATTACAAACCGCAGTGTGGTCGGGGTTGTACTTCATCTCCAACTCCGTCCTTCTGCCCTCTCCAGCTCTCCTGCCCCTCAAGCTCCCAAGATCTGGCGGTTAGTGCAATAAACCACACACACTTGGACCCCACGAAGTCTGTACATGCTGCTGCTTCTACCTGGAACACCTACTCCTACACCTCCCTAGGTCTGATCTTGAATGTCACCTTTTCAGGAAAGCCTTCTCCAATATCCCCATATCAAGTCACCATCTCCATTATAAGCTCTAATAGCAATTCCTTTCTTTTCTTCATAGGTTTTATCACATTTATCATCTATTTATTAGTGTGATTATTGTTTAATATCCACATCTTCCCTTCTCAAATGCAAGCCCTGAGACCAGTGGTCATATCTAATGTGTTCAACATTGTATCTTCAGTGGTGTCAAAAAAAGTGCCTGGCACAAAGTAGGTGCTCAATAAATGTTTCTTGAGTGAATGTACTGTCTTCCTTGAAGTGTTGCTATTTGGGGTTGGCTCATTCTTTGTAGTACAGTCTGTTCTGTGCACTGTAAGATGAGCCACATCCCTGGCTTTGACCCACTAGATATTGTAGCACATTTCTCTCTCCTTCAGTTTTAACCAAAAGTGTTAAACTTCTAAGTGTCCTCTGGGTGGGTGGGTGGGGGGCACTGGGGAGAACCAGTGGAGCAAAGGAGCGAGGGAAGGTCTGGCTGCTGCACCCCAGGCTACAGCAGCTGTGCCCCTTTTTGTGGCCCTTAGCACTTGGGCCATATCTTGGTGAGAACACTGATATTTCTGTGTGTGTGTAATTCTATCTGACACCATGCAAACTTGTCAAAGACAGGGACTAGCAGCAAACCCATCTGTGTACTCCCATGACTAGCACAGGATTTGAGACACAGAAGGCCACAAATAATTATTAAATAGATCTGTAGAAGCTGGCATTTATTGAGTGCTTATTGTATGCCAGTCACTGTCAATTACCCTACAGAGATGAGGTTATTTAATTCTCAGAACTATCCTAAGAGGTGGAGACATTATAATTAAACCCATTTTAGTGATGGGAAACTGAAGCCAGGAGATGAATGTGAGTTAACCAAGGCTACTTTGCTTCACCACTTACCCACTACACAGCCTTATCTGCAGTCCAGAGAGTCTCTCTGGAGAGAGCAAGGACTACTTTGCCATCTGTTGCCATCTGCTATTGCCATAGTGATGAGTCATGAGGACCATTCTTGGAGACTAGGAGCCATAGAGAGGAAGCTATTCTTGGAGAAGGAGGTTCTGGGAGAAGGGAGTAGGTGAGGAAACTCAACTAGAGTAGCACTTCCCCCTGCGGTGCCTCCTGCTGGACCACAGCCCTCTTCATGACGTCCCTCTTTTCCTGTCTCACTGATAACCAAGACAGATACATCGCAGTAGGTGGACCCAATTGGCCATTCCCTCAACGCATTCCTCTCCCTCTGATTCTAAGCTCAACAAAAACATAAAATTATAATATCGTCCTAACTGCTGTTTAAATCATCTGTAGATTAAAAGGCTCTTAGGATGCTGGAGTGTTTAATTTGAAGATGGACTAGTCCTTCTTGGACAGGGAACCCACAAACCCCACTGTAGGAAGATGATATGTGAAGTATTAGAATCAGAACAGACTTAACATTGGAAACCTGCCCTACAAAGTTGCAAGATCTTGGATAAGTCATGCAACTGTTTTGTGCCTCAGTCTCCCCTCTGTCAGTGAAGTGGATGTGAGTTTATCTGCCATGACACTTCATTGTGAGGCTATAATGACACAATGTACGGGAGGGGTAAGAGGAAATATGCAGTATAGTGTGTCCGTAAAGTCATGGTGCACTTTTGACCGGTCACAGGAAAGCAACAAAAGATGATAGAAATGTGAAATCTGCACCAAATAAAAGGAAAACCTTCCCAGTTTTTGTAGGATGATGCGGCAGCATGTGCGCATGCGCAGATGATGACATAACACCGTGTATACAGCGGAGCAGCCCAGGCCATGCCAGTCGAGATGTGGGTAGTACAGAGGAAAGTTCAGTGTGTGGCTTGCTAAATTCGAATCTGTGACCAAAGTGCAACAGGAATATCGGCACGTTTATAACAAAGTGCCACCACATAGGAATAACATTACTAGGTGGGATAAGCAGTTGAAGGAAACCGGCAGTTTGGTGGAGAAACCCCATTCTGGTAGGACATCAGTCAGTGACGAGTCTGTAGAGGCTATTTGGATAGCTACCTAAGGAGCCCTAAAAAATCTGTGCGTGAGCCCACATCGAACTGCACTGAAAAGGTATGAAACTGGGAGGGTTTTCCTTTTATTTGTTGCAGATTTCACATTTCTATCGTCTTTTGTTGCTTTCCTGTGACCGGTCAAAAGTGCACCATGACTTTACGGACACATTGTATATTCTGCAAGGGAAAATGCTTTGGGCTGCCCAGTTTTGACTGAAACTGTTTTGCAAATCTTCCCATTTCATGCTAACATGGGATGTTTTTACTGCTCAAGTGATAGAGAAAGATTGAATTCAACTTAAGACGAATGATGCACCATTGACTATTCAACTTAAACAGGAATACACATACTTTCTTTTTTTCTAACTTTGGCTAATTTGATTAATTTATTGCTTGTGCATTTTAATTACATTTTGCTTGGTACAACAGTATCACCATAAATTCATGTCCATTAAGTATTATTATAAACTACTATTTTCTTTTTGATATATATTTTTTTTGACAGAGACAGAGAAAGAGTCAGAGAGAGGGACAAATAGGGACAGATAGGAAGGGAGAGAGATGAGAAGCATCAACTTCATTGCAGCTCCTTTTTTCATTGATTGCTTTCTCATATGTGCCTTAACTGGGGGGGACTACAGCAGAGTGAGTGACCCCTTGCTCAACCCAGCGACTTTGGGCTTCAAGCCAGCAACCTTTAGGCTCAAGCGGCAACCTCAGAGTTTCGAAACTAGATCCTCCATGTCCCAGTCCAATGTTCTATTCACTGCACCACCACCTGGTCAGGCTATAAATTGTTATTTTAAAATAAAAGTGTAAATTCATATTCAGAAACAAAGTTCTCAAGAAAATCTTTTTTTTTTTTTTTTTCATTTTTCTGAAGCTGGAAACAGGGAGAGACAGTCAGACAGACTCCCGCATGCACCCGACCGGGATCCACCCGGCATGCCCACCATGGGGCGACGCTCCGCCCACCAGGGGGTGATGCTCTGCCCATCCTGGGCGTCACCATGTTGTGACCAGAGCCACTCCAGCGCCCGAGGCAGAGGCCACAGAGCCATCCCCAGCGCCTGGGCCATCCTTGCTCCATGGAGCCTTGGCTGCGGGAGGGGAAGAGAGAGACAGAGAGGAAGGTGCGGCGGAGGGGTGGAGAAGCAAATGGGCATTTCTCCTGTGTGCCCTGGCTGGGAATCGAACCCGGGTCCTCCACACGCTAGGCCAATGCTCTACCGCTGAGCCAACCGGCCAGGGCCTCAAGAAAATCTTTTTTAAATTGATATTTTAGTTGACATATAATATCATGTAAGTTTAAAGTATACAATGTGTTGATTTGATATATTTATATATTGCAATACAATTAGCACTATAGTATAAGCTAACACCCTAGTCATGTCACATAATTACCATATCTTTTTGTTTGTGTGTGTGGTGGAAACAATTAAGGTCTAGTTTCTTAGCAACTTTGAGTTTTGTAATGTAGTACTGCTATAATCACTATGTTGTGCATTAGACCTCTAGGATGTATTTATATACTGGTTACAAATTTGTCCTTTAAACATCTCCCCATTTCCCATATCTGTCAGCCCCTGGTAACCACCATTTTACTCAATTTTTTAAAATTATTTATTTATTTATTTATAAATAAATAATGTGCAGGAGTATGTGCAGGAGGCAGAGAGATAGACTCCTGCACATACCCTGACAGGATCCAGCCAGCAAGCCCACTAGGGAGCAATGCTCTGCCCATCTGGGGCCATTGCTCAACAACCAAGCCTTTTTATATTTTTAGCACCTGAGGTGGGGGCCATGGAGCCATCCTCAGCACCCAAGGCCAACTTGCTCAAGCCAATCGAGCCATGGCTGTGGCAAGGGGAGAGAGAGAGAGAGAGAGAGAGAGAGAGAGAGAGAGAGAGGGGAAGGGAAGGGAAGGGAAGGGAAAGAAAGGGAAGGGAAGGGAAGGGAAAGGAAAGGAAAGGAAGGGGTGGAGAAGTAAATGTTCACCCAGGACATCCACATGCCGGCTGATGCTTTACCACTAAGCCAACCAGCCAAGGCCTTACTCTATTTTTGAATTTGTCTCTTTTATGTTCCACATAAAAGTGATATCATACAGTATTTGTCATTCTCCTAAATACATATATTGGCAACAATGATAAATGCTGTGTACCTGAAACCCCCTCATACCCATGGGAGAGCATTGAGCCAGTGTGACCACAGGTACACCTTCATCCTGTGCTCTACCCTCATGTGGTTCAACAGAGTTCTGGCCCTGTTCCACTGTCGGGAGCCGATCAACAACTGCTGGCTGACAAGGTCACAGCAGGAGAAGACCCACAACTGCTGGCTGACAAGGTCACAGCAGGAGAAGACTCACAATTGCTGGCTGACAAGGTCACAGCAGAAGAAGATCAAAAACTGCTGATTGACAAAGTCACAGCAGAGAAGACCAACGGCTGCTGGTTGACAAAGTCACCGCAGTGAAGACCAATGGCTGCGGGTTGACAAAGTCACCACAAAGGAAAGGCACAACGATACTTCCCCCTTTGACTTTTTGAATTAATCTGGCCTTATATCCCCCCTTTTTCTGGGTGTGTGCTATTATTTGTGGCACAGGGATAATAGTACCGTGCTTTCCCTGTAGATTTGTAGTAATTTCTTTGGAAATAAGACAGAAGGTGTAAGTTCCACAGAAAAGCCTGTAAGCCCCTTGAACTGGGCTCATAAATATAAGAGGCTGGCCATAATATCCCTCATAAAGGGTTAAGTTTGTAGGAGAATTTCTTCTTATTAATCATGTTA
Source organism: Saccopteryx leptura (assembly GCF_036850995.1). Lineage (NCBI taxonomy): Eukaryota > Metazoa > Chordata > Mammalia > Chiroptera > Emballonuridae > Saccopteryx > Saccopteryx leptura. Next base: position 257,975,869 of record NC_089503.1, on the reverse strand, counting down.
GAAAGAATAAAGTTAGAACTTAACTAGCGTATGAATATAGTAAGTGAATAAAGTTTAACTAGACATTAGAATCTTAGGTAAAGTGTAGTGAAGTGGCCTGTTGCGTGGCCTTGGATGGGAACGCAGTCGGCAAGAAAAGAATGTTTTGCTAAGAGACTTGTTTTATGACTAAAGGCAGTTGCTGGGCTTTCTCAGTGAGACATTCTCATGAGATTTATATACTTTCCAAGGTTTTTCATTCAGATAATAAAGAGGAATATGGGGGGATCCATAGAAGCAATAGCAATTAATGCCTTCTGATATTATGTTGCTACTAAGCTATCTTGCAGGTGCACTCTATATATCTTTAAGCAAAAGTTACTCTTGATGTTATGCCAATTTCTTAATAAGCAAGCCTTTTGAAGTTTTGTGAGAAAAATTAGGACACTGCATGAACTCAAGGCCATTTGCCTGAGCAAGCGGTGGTCTTTTGCTAGTCCTTGATGATTTCGTCTGTTAATCTCTCTCTCTGCGCCCTTGACTCACAACAGTAAAGTAGAGTTATTAATTAGTACTAATCTTTTAGAAGTTTGTACTGATATTGTTATTGCTATTCAAGTTATTGTATATCTGTACTTTGAATGATTTACCACCTGATTTGTAGCTTATAGATATGAATTAACTGTTATCTGGAAATATGTAACTATAGTGAAACAAAATACCATGTGATTGTAACTTAGTGTGTGTGTGCATAAAAAGAAAGCTAGACCAGCATTTAGTGGAGATGCCTGGCAGTAAATGCTAACTAGAGAATAAAGAGAAAGAAAAGAATTCGGCTCTTTCACTCGATTTGCGCCGACGCCGTCTCTTCCTGTGGGACCCCTGGATCCCCCCGGGGCTGGACCCCGGCATTCCACGTCACCCTCTCATACAGCAGACAATTTCTCATGGTGGGACTTTATTCTTTGAACTAACTGTAGAGACTTTTCTGTTTCTCTGCAACTGCTCCAGCTTCACACTAAAATGTAGAGGTTTCCTTGACTTTTTTCTGTAACTGTGCTTATTGCTGTTTCTAACTGCTACTGCAGTAGTCTGTGCAATGCTGGAATTTAGGGTGCTTTGGTCTCTTCTGCTCTAGTCTGGCTTTGTCTTTAGAGTCTTACAAAAACAATGTTGTAGCTACCTGTTGTTCCCTAGTAGAGAGTAGGGTCTGACATACTCCATTTTTCTTTGCAATATGGGTTGATGGTAGTGGGAGTACTTAGACCACCCTGGTTTCTGGCAGGAGAAGAACAGATTCCAAGTTTAATGCTCCCTGACAAAGCATCCAGCAACAGATAGAAATTATTAAGTCTGATTTTGTTATCATCTCATATATCCTTCTCCCCTTAATACATCCTTGATGCTACTTAACCATTGTGTGTTACATTTGAATGTTGCCTGCAAGGTACTATTTAATTGCAAACCTTAAAGTATCAGACAAAAATAGGTTATTGCATGTTTATGAAGTGCCATTTGTAATGCTAGCACTGAGTAACCCAACTCACCTGTTTCAAGGAATTCCTCCCAAATGGTCATGTATTTTCTGGGTAGAGCTTTCTGAGGAAAGTCTTTCTCATGGTGTTCTTCAGCTCCTTATTCCTGAGGCTGAAGATAATGGGGCTGAGAAAGGGTGTGAGGACTGTGTAGGTGACTCCCATCAGGGTGTCTCCTTCCAGAGGCTGGGGACCCTTGGACTTGAGGTACGCAACAGAGGCAAAACCATAGTGCACAACTACCACAGTGAGGTGGGACATGCATGTGGAAAAGGCCTTGTGGCAGCCCTCAGCTGAGGGGATCCTCAAGATGGTAGCCACAATGGAGGCATAGGAGAGGAGGATGAGGAGACAGCAGCCCAGCAGGGCCATGATGCACACCAGGCCCACACCCAGGGCCACACCTGGTACATTATTTCTGCAGGCCAACTTCAACAGTAGTGGCACATGACAAGCAAAGTGGTGGACCTCATTGGGTCCACAGAAGGTGAGGTGGAAAATGGCTATTGTGACCACCAGTCCCATGACTGAGCCACCAGCCCAAGACCAGGCCACCAGGCAGGCACAGCCATGGGGACTCATGAGCACACTGTAGTGAATAGAGCATTGGACTGGGACACACAGGACCCAGGTTCAAAACCCCAAGGTCGCCGGCTTGAGTGTGGGCTCACCGGCTTGAGCATGGGATCACAGACATGATCCCATGGTCACTGGCTTGAGTTCAAGATCACTGGCTTGAGCAAGAGGTAACTCACTCTGCTGTAGTCCCCGGGTCAAGGCACATATGAGAAAGCAGTCAATGAACAACTAAGGTGCCACAACAAAGAATTGATGTTTCTCATCTCTCTCTCTTCCCTATCTGTCCCTCTCTCTGCCTCTGTTAATTTTATTTATTTATTTTTTACCATCTGGCCATTTATTTGAAAAAAAAGTTTGCCAGGCTCTTACACTTTAAGCTACCAAAAATATATTGTGCGAACATTTCAGGTTGGGTTTAACTTTTTTCAAAGACTTAATTATTTCAGAGCAGTTTTAGATTCACAGCAAAATTGAGAGAAAAGTACAGAGATTTCCTAGGTACTCCCCCCCCACCATGTGCACAGCCTCTCTCCCATTACCACCCCCCCCCCCAATATTGGTACATTTGCTGCAACTAATGAATCTGCAGTGAGTGATATATCATCATCTCCCAAAGTCCACAGTTCACATTTTGAGTCATTCCTGGTATTTCGCATTCTATGGGTTTTGACAAATATATAATCAGATATATCCATCATTATAGTTTCTTTTCTTTTTCTTTTTTTATTAAGTGGGAGGTGGGGAGGCAGAGACAGACTCATGCATGCACCCTGCCCAGGATCCCCCCAGCAAGCCATCTACCAGGCAATGCTCTGCCTGTCTGGGCCACTGCTCTGTTGCTCAGCAATCGAGCTATTTTAGCACCTGAGGCAAGACTTTGGAGCCATCCTCAGTGCCTGGGATCAACTTCGCTAGAACCATTTAAGCCATGGCTGTGGGAGAGGGAGGGAGGGAGAGAGGGGGAGAGAGGGGGGGTGGAGAGAGAGAGAGAGAGAGAGAGAGAGAGAGAGAGAGGAGGGCTGGAGAAGCAGATGGTTGCTTCTCCTGTGTGCCCTGACCAGGAATTGAACTGGGACTTCCACACACTGGGCTGATGCTCTACCTCTGAGCCAACCAGCCAAAGCCCATTATTATAGTTTCATATGGAGTATTTCCATTGCCTTAAAAATCCTCTGTGCTATGCCTATTCATCCCGCCCTCTCCCCTAAGCTCTGGAAATTAGTGATCTTTTTATTGTCTTCATAGTTTTGCCTTTTCTAGAATGCCATATAATTGGAATCATACAGTAGGTAGCCTTTTCAGATAGGCTTCTTTTACTTATTAATATGCATTTAAGTTTTATCAATGTCTTTTTATAGCTTCACAGCCCATTTCTTCTGAGCACTGAATAATATCCCATTGTGTAGTTGTGTTGCACACTATCCACTCACCTACTTGAAGGTATTTTGGTTTCTTCAAGTTTTGGTAATCATGAATAAAGCTGTTTTAAACATTCCAAGTGCAGGTTTTTGTGTGGATCTAAGTTTTTACCTACTTTGGGTAAATAAATACCAAGGAGCACAGTTGCTGGATTGTATGGTAACAGTTTGTTCCGTTTTGTAAGACACCACCAAGCTGTCTTCCAAAGTGGCTCTACCACTCTGCATTCCCACCAGCAATGAAGCAAAGCTCCTGTTGCTCCACATCCTTGCCAGCCTTTGCTGTTGTTAATGTTCTGGATTTTAGCCATTCTAATAGATGTGTTGTGGTAAAACTTATTTTTTAATGGCTAGTTGTTCCAACATGATTTAATAAATAGGCCACTGATTTGAAATGTCACCTTTTTAAAAAATAATGTTTATTTATACATGGATATGAAAGAGATTTGGGAATAGTGAGAAGGAAAACCATTACCTAGGGGACCTAGAAGATAAGTAGGTCAGGGTTCAGTTCTGGCATACTGTTTGTTTTCCAAAGTCCAGTAAGATAATAAAAACAAAACACCAGCAGATGAAGTCGAACTTGTTGAAAGGACTACCTCACACATAAAAATAGTTTCCTGTAGCAATAATTACATTAAATGAGTTTGTGCTGTCTTTACTATTTTTTTTTTCTCTAAGCCAGTGGTAGTCAACCTGGTCCCTACCGCCCACTAGTGGGCGTTCCAGCTTTCATGGTGGGCGGTAGTGGAGCAACCAAAGTATAAATAAAAAGATAGATTTAACTATATAGTAAGTTGTTTTATAAAGATTTATTCTGCCAAACAGCAAAAATCTGACATAAAGTACTTGGTAAGTAATTATTATTATATGCTTTAACTTGCTGTAACTCTGCTTTATAAATTTTATAAAGTAAATTTGCTTCCCTACTTTATAAATCACCATTACTGTGGAACTGGTGGGTGGTTAGAAAATTTTACTACTAACAGAGATACAAAAGTGAGCGGTAGGTATAAAAAGGTTGACTACCCCTGCTCTAAGCCCTTTCTTTAATGTCTGAGCAGCTGGTGGTGCAGTGGATAGAGTGTTGGCCTGGGACGCTGAGGACCCAGGTTCAAAACCCCGGGGTCACTGATTTGATCCCTGGCTTACCAGCTTGATCGTGGGGTCGCTGGCTTCAGCATAGAATCATAGACATGACCCTGTGGTTGCTGGCTTGAGCAAGGGGTCACTAGCTCAGCTGGAGCCCCCTGGTCAAGGCACATATGAGAAAGCAATCAATGAACAACTAAAGTGCCGCAACTATGAATTGATGTTTCTCATCTATGTCTCTCTCCCGTCATGCCTGTCTGTCTCTCTCTTCAGAAATAGTAAAAATAATAATAATTATATCTCCAGTTGGCACAAAGGTGGGCATTCATTCTCAAAAGCACCATACAATCTGTTTTTTTCTTCTCTTTTTTTAAAAGTGCATTTTTTACATTTGCTCATTTCTCAATTCCTTTTATTATTATTTTTAGTGGGGGTTTTTTTGTGTTTTTTTTTTTGTTTTTTTTTACAGAGACAGAAAGAGAGAGTCAGACAGACAGGAACAGAGAGATGAAAAGCATCAATCATTAGTTTTTCATTGCAACACCTTAGTTGTTCATTGATTGCCTTCTCATATGTGCCTTGACCACGGGCCTTCAGCAGACCGAGTAACCCCTTGCTCGAGCCAGTGATCTTGGGTTCAAGCTGGTGAGCTTTTTGCTCAAACCAGATGAGCCCGTGCTCAAGCCAGCGACCTCGAGATCTCAAACCTGGGTCTTCTGCATCCCAGTCTGACACTCCAATCACTGCGCCACTGCCTGGTCAGGCTATTTTTTAGATTTTATCCATTGATTTTTAGAGAGGAGAGAGGGGGTGGGGGGTTGGGGAGTGGGAAGCATCAATTCGTAGTAGTTGCTTCCTGTATGTGCCTTGCCCGGGCCAGCTTGGCATTTTGAACTGGCAACCTCAGCGTTCCAGGTCAACGCTCTATCCACTGTGCCACCACCTGGTCAGGCTCAAGTCTGTCAGAATTTAAAGCCAGTGCCCCTAAACTGTCATGAAATTCCAGTCTTTTTTCTTCTTGACTCAGCTCAGATAATCCCTTTGATCAAGTATCCTCATTCCTCAGGCTACGTCTGAGTACCGGCAATGCCAGTATTTACTCAGTAACTTTCTTTAACCTGAATATTTTTTTTTTTTTTGTATTTTTCTGAAGCTGGAAACGGGGAGAGACAGTCAGACAGACTCCCGCATGCGCCCGACTGGGATCCACCCAGCACGCCCACCAGGGGCGATGCTCTGCCCACCAGGGGGCGATGCTCTGCCCCTCCGGGGGGGGGGGGTCACTCTGCCTCGACCAGAGCCACTCTAGCACCTGGGGCAGAGGCCAAGGAGCCATCCCCAGCGCCTGGGCCATCTTTGCTCCAATGGAGCCTCGGCTGCGGGAGAGGAAGAGAGAGACAGAGAGGAAGGGGGGGTGGAGAAGCAAATGGGCGCTTCTCCTATGTGCCCTGGCTGGGAATCGAACCCGGGTCCCCCGCACGCCAGGCTGATGCTCTACAGCCGACGCTCTACCGCTGAGCCAACCGGCCAGGGCCTATTTGTAGGATTTTAAATGCGCCTGACTTCAAAATGTTTGAGAATCACTGGTATAGTCTATGGAAGGCTGTGGGTGCTTGCCCTGAGGGCAGCAAATTGCAAATTGCAGGTTGCCTTCCTGCTTGGGAGGGGCCGTTGTTTGCTGGAGAAGGGGGTTTTGCCCCTAGACTATTTTGCTGGGAGAGAGAGGGAGAAAGAGAGAGAGAGAGAGAGAGAGAGAGAGAATCTATATATAGAGAGAGGCAGTGCTGGGGACCTTTGGAGACCTGATTTGGGCCTGGCCTATTTGGCTGGGGAGTGCTGTTTTGCTTGTGGGGGCCTGTGAGTCCGGAGAATGAGTAGTGGCTTTGGGAGCCCTGAGTGAGAGGGAAGCAGTCTTCCCTGCCTGCCTTTTTGCTCATCCACTATTATGAGACTTTAATAAACAGAATGGCCCACCATTTTCTGGCTCCACAGTTCCTTTACCGTCTGCCCGAATCCAATGGGAACCTGCATGGCCATGACTACTGCAGCCACCGACCTTACACCTTTCAAAGTGAGAAGCAACAAGCATTTATTTATGATCAATAAGAATAGCTATTCAGAAAGCACTGATTCACACAGAAGCCCAAATAGTATCTGATTAGGAAACAAAGGCAAAGGGTATTTATGACAAAGGGATGGGGAACAATTACATTACTAGAAGGAAGGTATTTTTATTTTTGGGCAAATAAGTTTGTAAAATCTGTATTTTCTGTTTTTGTTCACTTTTATTGTTAAAAATGGCACTGCCCACATGAGTGGCCATTGCCCAGGTGTTGCAGTTAATTGCCTTCCTGCTTGGGAAGGGGCTTGGTTATGCTAATGTGTGTTGGGGGGAGAGTTTTCACACCAAAAAGTTTTAAAAGGAGGAGCTAGGAGGCCATTTTGGCAGAGAGAAGGCCATGTTGTTGCAGGGAAAGGCCACATGGTGGTAGAGAGGAAGCAGGCAAGATGGCAGTTAGCTGAAGGGGAACAGAGGTGAGAGGCTTTGTAAGCTCCGCTGAACTGGTGAGGTAGAAACCTTTGATTCTAGGAAAACTGGGATGAGTCAGTGGCTTTGGGAGCCCTAAATGGAAAGGGAAGTGTTTTCCCGCTGTGTGTTTTTACTTGTTGGCCAATAGGAGTCTAGAAATAAAGGATGGCCCACCAGTTCTTGGCTCTGTTGTTTCATAACCGTTTGTCCAAATCAAATGCGAATCTGCACGGCCCAGGCTGCTGTGGTGGTGGCTGCGGCTACTGGCCATACACTATTGGTGTAGGTAACATAACAGTGACACTAATTATAAATAGTGTTTTGTTTTTTGTTTTTGTTTTTTTTTAAATAAATTTTTATTAATGGTAATGGGATGACATTAATAAGTCAGGGTACATATATTCAAAGAAAACATGTCTAGGTTATTTTGTCATTAGATTATGTTGCATACCCCTCGCCCAAAGTCAGATTGTCCTTCGCCATCCTCTATCTAGTTCTCTGTGCCCCTCCCCCTCCCCCTAACTCTCCCCCTGTCCTCCCTCCCCCCACCCCTGGTAACCACCACACTCTTGTCCATGTCTCTTAGTCTCATTTTTATGTTCCACCAATGTATGGAATCATGTAGTTCTTGTTTTCTTCTGATTTACTTATTTCACTCCTTATAATGTTATCAAGATCCCACCATTTTGCTGTAAATGTTTTTAATTTTCAGTTTGGTAGTCATCAGTTTCATGATTGTAATAACTGCTTTCTTGTTATCTTTGAAAATATATTAGTTCTTTGGGAAGCAATGATGCCTTAGGCCCAGCCCAAAAGTTATTTTGCCTGGTTTTAACATCTCAAATGTTTGAGGCATCAGACATGCAAGGCAGTTCCTCTGGAATGGTAGCTTTGGCTCCAATATGAAATAACTCTACTTATTTTTTACATTCATCTCTTTTTGATCAAGATCTTTCTTTGAAAGCAGCACTTATCAGTTATTAAAAGTATTGTTGGTGCTCCATTGTCAGGTGGCTCATTTTGGATATGTCATGACATTGTCGGCCCCTCATCTCCAGGACTGCTCATTCCTGGTATGCCATGTCCCTCATTAGAGGGAAAGTAGTTTGCTTTTTTCTAAGGAGTCTTAGGCAATTGGCTATGAGAGCCCAACATCCTGAAGGAAATGTTTTACTCGGGTTCTTTTCTTTAACTAACTTCCCAACTCCCTTTCATTCACATTCCTCCTTCCGGGGAATAGAATGAGAAATAGCTAACTTGTTTACCAATTACCCAACCCCCTTTGTCCAGTCATTGACCATTCCTCAACCCCCTTACCTAATTAAGGATAGTCCCCATCTCTCCCTTCCACTTTGGTGCGGCCATTTAAACTAGCCAATCAGGAAAAAATAAGGTTGTACAGTCAACACTCCAGCCAGTGGAGCAAGACCCAGCTGGCTCGAGCAAGGGATTACTCGGTCTGCTGTAGCCCATGGTCAAGGCACATATGAGAGAGCAATCAATGAACAACTAAAGTGTCACAATGAAAAACTAATGATTGATGCTTCTCATCTCTCTTTGTTCCTGTCTGTCTGTCCATATCTATCCCTCTCTCTGTCTCTGTAAAAAAAAAAAGAAAAGCCTCCAGTGCGGTGAAGTATTCCTTAGTGGTCAAACTGGGAGTGCAAGAAACTTCCAGTAAGGGGGGTTGAGCCTCCCTCAGGAGCCACACCACAGTGAAGATGGGAAATCATACCTCTAAGATAACAACTAGAGACAAAGATAGTACCAGACAAACAAACAAAAACAAAAAAGGGAAAGAAACCTCCCAATGTTTCACCGGTTGAATGCCCACTTATAGGAATGATAATCCCCGAACAACTGGGAAAAGAAGCAACGAATGAACTCTATCTACCTAGGAGAGCCAAGATGTGGCTCTTTTGATGCCTAAATCAAGTTCTTGCATGCAAAATTGGAAATGCCGGCTCTAATATTGAACTATATAAGATAGTTTCATTCCTGTATTCAAATACTCTGGGTATTGTTGCTTTAAAATGAGAAAATGTAAGGAGCGCTCATTTAAACTTTAATAGAATGGAATTTGGGATCCTAAACTTGTTTCTTGGTCTGGACTCTGTAAGGTCTTGCTGCACTAACTACTGTTCTCTGTGTTCTTTGTCTTCAGAGTTAAGGGCCAAGTAGCAACTCTATTAGGATTCATCAGACTTGTTTATGTGTCATGCTCATGTCTCTGTACTGTAACTGTCTTGTCTGTATGTAAAACTACTCAGGTCTGTGATCCAGGAGAATCAATTTCAGTTTGAGGGCCCTCGTCTGTCTCATCTGTCTGTCTGTCTGAAATTCTTATTATTCTATGTGGAAAATAAATAAGTTAATAATTCAAAGTAGGGGAGAGATCTCACCCCCCACCTTTCCAGACAGTAAAACTCAGAAAAAAAGAAAACAGGCTATTTAAATATCTTAAAGCCTCTTTCTGGAGGTCTAAAAACTTGCAGTTCTGAGAACAACAGGGGAGTTAACATCTGTGAGAATGGGAGGGTCCTCTAGGACCTCAGTGTAGAGGAAAAGAAGGGCACTTTTAAAGTCCAAGTTGAGGCTCAGTAGGCCCCCAAGGCCAGATAAGAAGTTTTGCCTCCTCTGCAATGATTAATAACACTATAAAATATAAGTTATTCTGAATGTTTTTTAACCAGGTGGTCTAGAAAGCATTTAATACTACTACTAGTTTAATTTAATGCCTTTTAAAATTCTTAACAGAAAATGTTTCTTTTGCCTGGGTTTACAAAAGATTCCTGTAATCCAATATTTTTCAATGATAATAAAGTCATGTAGTACCTGTTTGAGCATGTCTGAAAAATATAAGGACAGGAACACCTCTTTGCTTTCACCTGGGAAGGTTATAAGTTTAGTTGGACAATAATGCTCCAGAAATATATGAAGAGTCCCGCCTATTTGGACTTGAATAGTGCAGAATTTTCCAGAGATTTCACTCCAATCCAATATGTAGACAATATACTTTATGTTCTGGGACAAATTCTGAATCTTTTTACCGACAATGAAATACTTGGGTTATCTCACACTGAAAAATAGGATTAGGTAAAAAGTAAAGTATATATGCTGAAATTTCTTTTACACGGGGTGGAACAACATAGTCAACAGTTATTGGTTCACATAACGATAACAATGCGGGGGTCTCTTGGCTCCTGCTTTGGTGGGATGTATGGCCTAGTGGGGGAAAAATTGACCCTCACTTTTCAAAGACATGTGTACGGCCAGTAGTCAAGGCAGTCACAGCCGCCAAGCACATGCAGGTTTCCATTAGATTCGGACAGACGGTAAAGAAACAGCAGAGCTGAAAACTGGTGGGCCACTCCTTTTATTCTAGCCTTGCACCCTGCTGCGAGTAAACACAAACACACTAGGCACCAAAACCCACTCATTTGGCGTTCACAAAGCTACTGACACATCCGGGTTTTCCTAGAATCAAAGGCCCCCACTAGCTCAGTCACCTGTAGTTCCCTATCTCCTTCTCTCTTATCATCTCTGCACAAACTGGCTTCTCCTTCAGTACTCACCATCTTGTCTGCCTTCTCTGCAAACACGTGGCCTCCTCCTCCTCCTTCTTCTCTTTCTTAAAACCTTTTGGTGTGGGCTCTGGCCGGTTGGCTCAGTGGTAGAACGTCAGCCTGGTGTGCAGAAGTCCCGGGTTCGATTCCCAGCCAGGGCACACAGGAGAAGCACCCATCTGCTTCTCCACCTCTCCCCCTCTCCTTCCTCTCTGTCTCTCTCTTCCCCTCCCACAGCGAGGCTCCATTGGAGCAAAGATGGCCCGGGCGCTGGGGATGGCTCCTTGGCCTCTGCCCCAGGCGCTAGAGTGGCTCTGGTCGCAACAGAGCGACCCCCCAGAGGGGCAGAGCATCGCCCCCTGGTGGGCGTGCTGGGTGGATCCCGGTCGGGCGCATGCGGGAGTCTGTCTGACTGTCTCTCCCCGTTTCCAGCTTCAGAAAAATACAAAAAAAAAAAAGAACTTTTGGTGTGAAAACCCCTCCTCCAGTGCACATTAGCATATCAAAGTCCCTTCCTAAGCAGGAAGGTAATTAGCCATTACACCTGGCAGCAGCCATTCACCTTGGCAGCAGCCATTTTTAACAATAAAAGTAAACATAATCAAATAACACAAATTTTACAAACTTATTTGACCAACAGCATGTTATCAGGTATATTGTCTTAGATGCAGAGGACAACAAACAGGCTTGAGTGGAGGTGAGCGTTGACCTTGTTGAGAGGGAACACCTCCCTAGAAAATGACTGCCTGCCATAAACTACCTATGGCTAGAAGGGTTTGATTTAGACCACCCTGAGTGTTTACTTTGGGACTCTGAGTTTGTAGGGCCATTGTGCAGGGCTCGTCTGAGCTTACCAGTTTTAGTTCATGGCCCAGTCTTTTATTTTTTTTTCCACAGTTCATAAAAGTATCAATCTAAAATTGCTAATTACTAACAGTCCTCACTGAAAGTTAAGGGTTTTAGAAAGAGAATTCTGATTTATTGGAAAGAAATTGTATGGTTTTAATGATAGAAGGTATAAGATATGGAGATATTTTTGAAAGGAAAAAATAAAAGGCAAGTCGACAGGGACAAGGAGGAGGGAAGGGAGAGAACAAATGTTTTAAATGTAGAAAGTCAGGTCATTTTAAGAGAGAGTCCCAGAATGGGATAAAGAGAAAAACCTGTTTCCCCTCCTGACATTCGATGAAGAATAGGGCGTCTGGGGTTCTTCTACTCCCATGGGTCCCACCCATATTGTGAACTTAGAGGTAGGACCAGTTTATTAGGAAGAGATTTACTGTAAGATTAGGACTAGGACTCCAAACTGAGAAAGGGGAGGGGGGTGGGGCTCCAGGCCTCCCTCTATATAGTAACCATGATAGAAGTGAAGGATTTAAAACAAACCCTAGCAATAGAAACAGGATACCAAGATGTAACTGCCTGGGTAGAATGGATCAAATATTCTGTCAGCACCCTAAACAAAAGCAACTGTTAACGTTTGTGCTATAGGAAGACTGGAGGCTCTGTTAGTCCCATTTCCACTTGGGTGGTCCTCGGACCCTGATGGGATGAATTGCACGGTAGCCCTGCTCCAAAGTGCCACTGCCTGGGCAAAACAAGTCATGCTGGTAGTTATCACTGCTATTTCCTGAGGACAAGGGCTCTGTGGGTCAGCTCCCACGGGCTATAAAAGCACCTTATCCTACTGCCAATTTTTCTTCATGCCTCTCTAGGTGGGCGAACAATTTGGCCTTTGTAGGAAACTTGACTCAGTGCAGTGAAAGCTGACAGACAGTTCACAGAGCTAGCCAACCAATCTGCCCTTATCATTCCCAGAGCTAATGTCTGGTAATATTGTGGGACAAAAATCTATAAGACTTGACCAGTTAACTAGGGCGGCATTTGCTGCCTAATACAATTGGCTATCCCTTTTATCCTGGCATTTGCTACCCTTAGCCCCCAATCAAGCCTGGCTTATGGCACAAAGTAAGTAAAATAAAGTGTCATGAGTCCCAGTGGGTCATTCGATCCGACTATATACATAGATGCTATTGGAGTTCCGCGGGGTGTTCCAAATGAGTCCAAAGCTTGCAATCAAATAACTGCCAGGTTCAAATCAGCCTTATTCTGCTGGGTAACAATAAACAAGAATGTATATTGGATAAACTATATATATTATAATCAACAGAGATTTGTCAATTACTTTAGAGATGAGAGGAAGGGAATAGCACAGCAACTTGGCCCTACCAGCCGAATGGCCTGGGGAAATAGACTAGCTTTAGATATGACGCTAGCGGAGAAGAGCGGGGGTAGGGGGGGTGGGGGGGTGTTATGATGAAACCCGATGTTGTACTTACATCCCGATAACACAGTCCCAGACAGCCAAAGCCTTCCATGGACTGACCATCCCAGCAGATGAGTTAGCCAAAAACTCAGGCATAAATGACCCCTTCACTGATTTGATGGAACAATAGTTTGGAAAATGGAAAGGATTAATGACCTCTGTATTTACCTCCCTGGTAATTGTTAAAGTTTTTTTTTGTTTTGTTTTGTTATTTGTATTTTTCTGAAGCTGGAAACGGGGCGAGACAATCAGACAGACTCCCGCATGCGCCTGACCGGGATCCACCTGGTACGCCCACCAGGGGGCGACGCTCTGCCCATCTGGGGCGTCACTCTGTTGTGACCAGAGCCACTCTAGCACCTGGGGCAGAGACCAAGGAGCCATCCCCAGTGCCCGGGCCATCTTTGCTCCAATGGAGCCTCGCTGCGGGAGGGGAAGAGAGAGACAGAGAGGAAGGAGAGGGGGAGGGGTGGAGAAGCAGATGGGCGCTTCTCCTGTGTACCCTGGCCAGAAATCGAACCCGGGACTTCTGCACACCAGGCCGACGCTCTACCACTGAGCTAACCGGCCAGGGCTATAATTGTTAAAGTTTTGATTCTTACAGGATGTTGCATTGTCCCATGTGTTTGAGGCCTAATTTAGAGACTGACTGAGACGGCCATAACCAAGCAGAGCCCTCCCCCTTACACTAACCAGATGCTAGTAATAAACGCCGATGATCAGAGCCAACGTCTGCTCACTGAATTTGAAGAAAAAAATGAAGATGTATAAAGAATAGGGAGGATAGAAGGAGATGTTTAACTCGGGTTCTTTTCTTCAGCTAACTTCCCAACTCCCTTTCATTCAGATTCCTCTGACTGGGGAATAGAATGAGAAATAGCTAACTTGTTTACCAATTGTTGCAGTAATATAAGGTTATAGTAATTAAATATATAGAAAAATATGGAAGATATATAAAAATAATTAGGATATAATATTAAAATCAATTAAGGAAATTAAATAAAGTTATGCTGTCTGGATAGGAATTAATATAGTGTGTACAGATATGGTAAACAGATTCTGCCTTTCGCTCAGTGCTCGGTCAGTGTGTGTGTGTGAAGTTACATATGGATAAGAAGTGGCTTGATGTCATAATTCTGTGGGTTGACATAGACAGGAGGCTCCCCTAGGAACATCTTAAAAGTGACTTGATGTAACATTTCAGTAGATTAACATAAAAAGGGCTCCTCCAAGGAACTCCCAAAAAGGTGGTTTGAGGTGATAATCCTGTAGATTGACACCTGTTAGAAGGCGTTGGCCAGAAAAGTTACTAAAGCTATGGGGCCCCCTCCTGCAGTAGTCGCCCAGACTCCAATGTGAATGTGAACTGGCTCCACACAGCTCTGACCAAGGACAACGGAGAGGAGCAAGCTGACAGGGCTCCCTTAAGCTGTACCCAAGCATGCCAAAAGGAGTGTGTGTGTGTGTGTGTGAGAGAGAGAGAGAGAGAGAGAGAGAGAGACAGACAGACAGACAGACAGGAAGAGAGAGAGATGAGAAGCATCAATTCTTCGTTGTGGCACCTTAATTGTTCAGTGATTGCTTTCTCATATGTGCCTTGACGGGGGGGGGGGGGGGGGGGGCGCTATAGCAGACCGAGTAACCCCTTGCTCAAGCCAGCGAACTTGGTTTCAAGCTGGTGAGCTGTGCTCAAACCAGATGAGTTCACACTCAAGCGAGTGACCTTGGGGTTTCAAACCTGGGTCCTCTCTGTGTCCTGGTCCGACGCTCTATCCACTGCGCCACTGCCTGGTCAGGCATAAAAAGGATTTGTGAGTAATAAACTGCCTGTATGGTTATTGCAATTTACTTGTGTGTTGGTTGTGTCTTTCCTCTGGTGGCAGTTGGTGTTGGTACTGATAAGTAGAATCCTCATAGCCGCCTCAAGAGTAGTCTGGAAGAGGCTGCCAGCCCTGTTGATAAGCAGGAGTGTCCCACTGCACAGGGAAGTCGAATCAGGGATGCCTGATTGACAGAGCTTGGGTTCTACTGGGACACCAATCCTCCAGCCCCCTTTGTCCGGTCATCGACCATTCACCAACCCCCTTACCTAGTTAATGATAGTTCCCATCTCTCCCTTCCACCTTTGTGCAGTCATTTAAACCAGACAATCGGGAAAAAATAAGATTGTACGGTCAACACTCCAGCCAATGGAACAACACCCAGCATCCTAGGACCTGCGTTAGGGATAAAAACAGAATTTGCCCTCTGCCCACGACGTGCTTGCTGGCTGGCTTTGAAGAGCAGCAGCACACCCTTCGGCAGAAGTTATTAAAGTTGCCTTGTCGAGATATTTTGTTTCCACAAGTCGTGCTTAATTTCATCTCTAACAACCCTAATCCACAGAGAAGGCAGGCTGGAAGAGGGAGTTTCAAAGACAAGGTGGCAATTCAGTTGAGACATTCTGCTCTGGGGGCAAAGGGAGGGGAAAGGGTGCACAGGCAAAGAAACAGCATCTGCAAAGGACCTGATGTGGGAAGATCATGGCCTCTCTAAGAAACAGAAGGCCAAGATGACAGCGGGCTTGAGCAGCAAGTGGAAGGGCAGCTCATAATGGTATACAATAACACACAAGGAGCAGATTACCAAGGACTTCCCTATAATCTCAACAGACATGAGATGACACTCATTTACACAGGGCATACTGGCTATGCCACACATACAAGGGCGGGTGGCTTCCTATGATGTCAGTCACAGCTGAAAAGTGAATTTCAGATCAACTTAGGGAATTTCCATTCACATTTCAGAAGGATTTTGCAGCTCACAGACTTGCTATGAAATTGTGCTGGGAGTCATTTGTTTTTTTCAGCAAGTATTTATCGAGTGCCTATTAAGTGCCAAGCTGTGGGAGCACAACGGTGATCATGTCCAGGTGGTCCTACCCTCTCAGGGCTGCCAGCCTAGTGGGGGGGAGGGCAGATGGTGACTAAGTAACTAATACAGTACATTGCAGTGAGCATTGTTACAGAAGGAGAAGCCTCAGTGTGCTCAGAGCTCTGGAGACCTTCAACCGCATGCACACCCAGCATGGGGCACTCACAATGGCCACGCTGAGTACCAGGTGCTTTGCCTGCTTTGGGTTCTGCTGCCATGGACACCACAGTACATTTGGCTATTGGAAGCTCTGACCATCTTGTGGCTCAGAGAAAGAGAATGACACCTCCAATTTCCACTTGTCTCTTGATACTAATCAAGTGCCCAAGGGTTTGGGCTTCAGCCTAAGTGGGGAAACTACCTGGGGACCATCACTTGGAAGTGGGGTGAAGCTGTGGCTCGGTCTCCACCTTTGCCCTGAACTACGGACCAGACCTCTTCTGCCTGCAGCTCTGCACTGCTCCTTAGTTCATTTTCACAAATGAGGTGAAGGTGGGGGAATAAGAGTCAACTTTTAATGAGCTCCAGGTGTCGCTGAAAATCCCGTGGTTTGTTCAGTAGCAAAACTTAAAATTGGCTTCTTGGGATTATAATCCCGGCAGTGTTTGGCAGAGTTTGCAGGATGCATGTCTCATTGGGCTCTTTAATCCAAGTCAAGTCTGTAATATTTTTAATCTACCTGTGTTCTCAAGGGAGAATGCCCAGGGATCTTGACTGATAGGCACAGAGGGCATTGGGGTGGAACTGAAGGTGGCAGCTTTGGATGACTTCTACTAATTACCTGCTAAGAAGGACCCATGACATCACTTCCATTGAATTCTCAATTCACTTGTTTCCTTTTCTTTTTCTCCTTAATTTATTGTTTTCATTTATTAAACAGAGACCAGCTGGTCACAAGTGTGAATTGTTCCTCTTCAGTTTCCGAAACACGGATCAATAGGCTAAGGGAGTCCTGTAGTAGTGCAGATAGCTTCCTGGTTTAGGGTTCTGACTCAATTCAGACAGATGTGGGTTCAAATCATGACCTTTTCGCAGTGTGACCTTGGTGAAGTAAATTGCCCTGAGTCTCTGTCTAAAAATGGGGAAGTTGATAGTAATAGCACCTGCCACATGGGGTTGTGAATATAAACTTGCTGGCACTTAGTAAATGCTCATACATACTAGATAGTATTGTTTCATCACTCAATAGGTAGGATTCAGTAGATGTTTGAGCCAACCAACTACTTCACTTACCTGACCTGTGCTTTGAGAACTCATCCAGTTCATTCACCCAAACATCTACTGAGCACTTCCTGTGTTCCGGGCTCCATGAAGTCAAGGAAAAAACTGTTACATCCCAGGAGACAGACCACAGCAAACCCAAAGTGAATTTTATAAGTTTTATTGCAAACCTGCGCAGGGACTGCAGGCAACCCACACAAGGGAACACTGCAGCTCCGAGCTTCTAAAATGGCTCCTTTTTATAGGGTGGCTATCTAGGCTGAGCAAGCAAGCAGCGTTTACAAGGGCAGGAGGAGTGCGGTTAGCTGACCTCATTCTTGGCTAAGTCTCTAGGGTAGGGGCTTCCTTGATCTGGGTACATAGAGTTCAGTAGAAAATATTGCTACATTTCTAACGGTTGTTTATCTTTTGCCTCCTAGACATGTACTGGATGTACTCAGTTTTCACGGCTGGTGGCCTGCACCGCTTGTCCTAAGATGTCACAAAAACAAGCAAGATAAGGGGCTCCTGCCTTCTGGTGTTTATTTCATAGTGGACTGAATATATATATATATATACGTATATATATATATATCTCAGTGAGAGAGATAGATAGGGACAGACAGACAGGAACGGAGAGAGATGAGAAGCATCAATCATCAGTTTTTCCTTGCAACACCTTAGTTGTTCATTGACCGCTCTCTCATATGTGCCTTGACCATGGGCCTTGAGCAGACGGAGTAAACCCCTGCTAGAGCCAGCGACCCTGGGTCCAAGCTGGTGAGCTCTTTTTTTTTGTTTTTGCTCAAGCCAGATGAGCCTACGCTCAAGCTGGGGAGCTCGGAGTCTCGAACCTGGATCCTTCCGCATCCCAGTCCAACGCTCTATCCACTGCGCCACCACCTGGTCAGGCAGTGTGGACTGAAAATAATTCACAGGAATATGAGTAAACAAATCAAAGGGGGACACATTTCTACCATTGTGTTAAAGGAAGTGAAAAACACACTGTGGTTTTAAAATCATGTCCTAAGCATCGAACTAAATGCATCCATGTTTCTGAGATTGTTATACTGCACACCCAGGCAAGATACTGTTTAAGGCCCCAGTGCTCCAGGGCAAGAAGAGTTTTCTCATGATTCAAGAAGAAATGGCCTGTCCAGGAAGGAAGGGAGGCTGCAAACAGAGGTTGTCACCCCTTCCCCCACTGGATGTGGAAAGTCTTTTCTGATACGGTAAGGAATGTTTCAATTGTTACATTAAGCAAAAAACTTTAAGCAAAACAATTAATAATAATTAAAAAAACCAAATAAACAGAAATGTATCGACTCCTATCCTAGGACATGCAGGAATTGAGGGAAGTCACCATTGGACTTGAGTCATGTCCTCAAGGGCCCCTTGCTTTGAAATTTTCCATTTTCATGTGTGATTTTGTCACTTGCTCTGTGTGCAGACAAGCATCATTTCAATTACTCTATGGTAGACCCCACTGAGAAGGAAAGGGGCTTCGCTCTCCCACCACCCACATGCTTTTTTTGTTTTATGATGAAAGCCAATCATTACTATTTCCGCTCGTAGAGAAATAGCTGTAGCTAAATTTAGTGGAAGCTGGGTAGTTGGTATGAATGGGTGGGGTACTAGACACAGTCAGTTTGTAACCTTTGACCAACATCTTATTCTCCTTACCCTCCAGCCCCTGGCAACCACAAATCTACTCTGTTTCTAGGATTTGGGCTTTTGTAGATTTCACATGTAAGTGAGGTTATACAATATTTGTCTTTCTCCGTCTGACTTATTTCACTTTGCATAACAACCTCACGGCCATCTGTGTTATCACAAAAGGCAGGATTTCCTTCTTCTTTTTATGGCTAAAAAATATTCATGTCTATGTACCCGAATTTTTTTATTCATTTACCCATTGATCACTTATGGGCATTTAGGTTGTCTCCATGCCTTGGCTATTGTCAATAATGCTGCAATGAACATAACAGTGCAGATGTCACTATGAGAGAGTGATTTCAATTCCTTTTGAGAAATACCCAGAGTGGGATTGCTGGATCATACAGTATTTCTATTTTTAATTTTTTGAGGAACCTTCATACTATCTTCCATAGTGACAGCACCAATTTACATTCCCACCAACAGTGTATGTGGGTTCTCTTTTCTCCACATTCTTGCCATTGGGCCATTTACCCAGTTCTATGCTTTGGGCCAACTTAGCATCAAAGGTTCTTGCTGTTTCCCATAAATGTAACTAATGGATATTTTAACCTTAAAAATTCCACACAGGCCCTGGCTGAATGGCTCAACGGTAGAGCGTGGGCCTGGCATGTGGAAGTTCTGGGTTTGATTCCCGGTCAGGGCACACAGGAGAAGTGCCTATCTGCTTCTCCACCCTTCCTCCTCTTTTTCCTCTCTCTCTCTCTCTTTCTCTCTCTCTCTCTCTCTCTCTCTCTCTCTCGCTCTCTCTTTCCCTCCTGCAGCCAAGGCTCCATTGGAGCAGAAGTTGGCCTGGGCACTGAAGATGGCTCCATGGCCTCTGCCTCAGGCTCTAGAATGGCTCCCGTTGCAACTGAGCAAGGCCCCAGATGGGCAGAGCATCGCCCCCTGATGGTCATGCCAGGTGGATCCCAGTTGGGTGCATGTGGTAGTCTGTCTGATAGCCTCCCCGCTTCTAACTTAGGAAAAATACAAAAACAAAAAAAAAATCCATGCAATGAACAAATAAGGTTATTTTAGATGGTTATAGGGCCGATGAGAGAAATAAATGGAGTAATGGGATGGACATAAAATATGATGGGTTAGGGTGGCACCTCTGTAGTGAAGGAAGAGCCTCTGTGAGGAGGTGACATTTCAGTTAAGCCTGAATGATGACATACAGTCTCAAAATATCAGAGAGAAGAGCATCCCTAACAGAGGGAACAGCAGCAGTGGTGCAGTGAATAGAGTATCGGCCTGGGACACTGAGGACCCAGATTTGAAATCCTAAGGTCACCAGCTTGAGCACAAGCTCACCTGCTTGAGATCAAGGTCACTGGCTTGAGGAAGAGGTCACTGGCTCAGCTGGAGCCCCACCTTCCAACCCTTACCCCTCCCCACCCCTGGTCAAGGCACTTATGATAAAGCAATCAATGAACAACTAAGGTGCCACAACTATGAGTTGATGCTTCTCATATCTCTCTCTTCCTGTCTGCCCCTATTTTTCTGTATCTCTCTCTCTCTTTTTCTCTCTCTCTCAAAAAAAGAGGGGACAGCATGAATACCCTGAGGAGAGGAAAGATTGAGTATAATAGAGATCTGAGTGGAGGCCAGAGTGACTGAGTGCAGTGAGGGGGGATAAGATGGAGAGGAGGGTCACGGGGTCAGCAGGGGCTTGGATGTGCACAGTCCCTTTGGCTATAAAAGCAGGTCAACATTTGTAGCAGGATATTGCCTTGAGACATGAACTGAGGTTTCTCTTATTCTCTTACCTCCTTGCATTTTCAGGCACCCAATCATCCTTAGCAATCAGTTCTGTTATGTGTGGCCTGCAAGGAAAAAGAGCTGATGCAAGGGGTATAGATATTAAAAGACTTGCCTTTAAGTTCCAAGACACACTCTTAAAACTTATAGCATAAATAACAGATGTGAAAGACACCATGTTTTTAGAACTGGGCTTTCTGCATTTTCCTTAAGATCAGTGGCAGGGTGTCCACTTTCACCACTCTTATTCAGCACAGTATTGGAAGTCCTAGCCACAGGAATCAGAAAAGAAGAAGAAATAAAAGGCATCCAAATTGGAAAGGAAGAAGTAAAACTGTCATTATTTTCAGATTACATGATACTATATAGATAAAACCCTAAATATTCCACCAAAAAACTACCAGAACTGATAAATAAATTCAGTAAAGTATCAGGATACAAAATAAATATTCAGAAATCAGTTGGATTTTTATATACCAATAATGAACTATAAGAAAGAGAACTAAGAAAACAATCTCATTTACAATTGCATTTAAAAGAATAACTAGGGATACAAATAAATGGAAGCATGTATGGTGCTCATGGATAGGAAGAATTAACATTGTTAAAATGTCCATACTACCCAAAACAATCTATAGATTCAATGCATTTTTCTACGAAAATACCAATGATGTCTTTTACAGAACTAGAACAAATAATTTAAAAAAATTTATATGGAAACACAATAGATCCCAAATAGCCACAGTAATCTTGAGGAAAAAGAACAAAGTTGGAAGTATCATGCTACCTGCTATCAAACTATACTATAAGCCTACAGTAATCAAAACAGCATGGTACTGGCATAAAAACAGACACATAGGTCCTGGCCGGTTAGCTCAGTGGTAGAGCATCGGCCTGGCATGCAAGAGTCCTGGGTTCGATTCCCGGCCAGGGCACACATGAGAAGCGCCCATCTGCTTCTCCACCACTCCCCCTCTCCTTCTTCTCTGTCTCTCTCTTCCCCTCCTGCAGCCAAGGCTCCATTGGAGCAAAGTTGGCCTGGGCGCTGAGGATGGCTCCATGGCCTCTGCCTCAGGGGCTAGAATGGCTCTGGTTGCAAAGAGTGACACCCCAGATGGGCAGAGCATCACCCCCTGGTGGGCATGCTGGGTGGATCCTGGTCAGGCACATGCAGGAGTCTGTCTGACTGCCTCCCCGTTTCTAACTTCAGAAAAATACAAAAAAAACCCAGACACATACATTCAATGAAACAGAATAGAGATCCCAGAAACTAACATCTGCCTATCTGGTCAATTAATATATGACAAAGGAGGCAAGAACATACAATGGGGTAAAGACAATCTATTCAATAAATAGTGTTGGGAAAATAGGATGGATACATGGAAAAAATATAACTAGAACACTTTCTTACACCATACACAAGAATAAACTCAAAATAATTAATGACTTAAATGTAAGACATGAAATTATAAAACTCCTGGAAGAAATCATAGGCAGCAAATTCTCTGACATTTCTTTTAGCAATTTTTTTTCTGACATATCTCCTCAAACAATGGAACAAAAGAAAAGCAAATAGGACTACATCAAGCTGACAAGTTTATGCATAGCAAAGGAAACCATCAACCAAATGGGAAGATAACCCACTAAATGAGAGAAGATATTTGCCAATAATACATCTGATAAGGGGTTTATATCCAAAGTTTATAAAGAACTCATACAACTTAACACCAAAACCTCCCAAAACAATCCAACTTAAAAATAGGCAGAAGACCTGAATAGACCCTTCTCCAGAGGACATACAGATGACCAATAGATATATGAAAAGATGCCCAACATCACTAATCATTGAAAAAATGAAAATTAAAACCACAACGAGACATCACCTCACACCTCGCAAAATGGCTGTCATCAACAAATCAATAAAGAAGTGTTGGTGAGGGTGTGGAGAAAAGGGAACCCTCATGCATTGTAGGTGGAAATGCAGATTGGTGCAGCCACTATCGAAAACTGTGGAGATTCCTCAGAAAATTAAAAATGGAACTGCCTTATGACCCAGTAATTCCACTTCTGAGTAAAGATCCAAAGAAACAAAAAACACTAATTCAAAAAAACATATGCACCCCTATGTTCAGTGCAGCGTTATTTGCAATAGTCAAGATATGGAAACAACCCAAGTGCCCATCAATAGACAAGTGGATAAAAAATTTGTGGTATATACATACAATGGAATATTATTTGGCCGTAAAAAAGAATAAGAACTTATCATTTGCAACAGCATGAATGAACCTAGAGGGTATTATGCTAAGTGAAATAAGTCAGACAGAGAAAGACAAATAGCATACAATTTCACTTATATGTATAATCTAAAGAACAAAACATACAAACAAACAAAATTTAAACAGACGCATAGATGCAGAAAACTGATGCTTGCCAGAGGGAGGGAATTCTGCTTAGGGGGTTGGGTGAAAAAGGTAAAAGGATTAAGTACAAATATGTAGGTAGTTACAGAATTGTCACAGGGATATAAAGTACAGCATAAGGAATATAATATTGTAATAACTATGTATGGTGTCAGGTAGGTACATGAAATACTGGGGGAATCACTTTGTAAAGTACAGTGGTACCATGAAATACAAATTTAATTCATTCTGTAACCGAGCTCATAAGTCAGTCAACTCGTGTATCAGACTGCTGATACTGGACCCATGCACCAACGCGCCAACTAGCGGCAGTTTCCCAAATCACAACTTGTATCCAGAATTTGGCTCGGATCTCGAACAAAAATATGGACCGAGTTGCAGCTCGTATCTTAAAATTTTCATATGTTGGTCTGTTCGTATCTCAAGGTGTCACTGTATATGATTGCCTAATCAATATGCTGTACATCTAAAACTAATACAAAATAATATTTAATGTTGCTCAAATAAGTTTGTAAACATGATATATAGGTTTGCTCGCTTATAGTTTGCATTGGGTGTGGGGGACAGGCTGTAAGCAGGCAGGGTTGTTATACCCTAAGTCTTAGTTTTAAGACTAAGCCTTTCCACCTGACCAGGCGGTGGCGCAGTGGATAGAGCGTCGGACTGGGATGCCGAGAACCCAGGTTCGAGACCCTGAGATCTTAAGTTGAGTGCGGGCTCATCTGGTTTGAGCAAAAAGCTCACCAGCTTGGACCCAAGTTCGCTGGCTGCTGGCTCGAGCAAGGGATTACTCGGTGTGCTGAAGGCCCATGGTCAAGGCACATATGAGAAAGCAATCAATGAACAACTAAGGTGTCGCAACGAAAAACTGATGATTGATGCTTCTCATCTCTCTCTGTTCCTGTCTGTCTGTCCCTATCTATCCCTCTCTGACTCTGTCTCTGTAAAAAAAAAAAAAAAAAAAAAAAGGCTAAGCCTTTCCCACCCTAAGTGACTTTGTATCAGAGACTTCCTTGTTTGTATATTGGATTAAAGGTTTTGATTTCTATACTATAAAATGGGGCAGAGGAGCCCTGCTAGAGGAGAGCAGAGAAAGGCCACGTGTAGGAGAGGAGAAGCAGCCAAGATGGCGGAGTGCTGAAGGAGAAGCCAGTTTGTGCAGAGTTAGAGCAGAGAGAAGGAGATGGAGAACAGAGGTGAATAAGGCTGGTGAGGTAGAAACTTTTTTTTAATTTTTTTAATTTTTATTTTTTTACAGAGACAGAGAGAGAGTCAGAGAGAGGGATAGACAGGGACAGACAGACAGGAACAGACAGATGAGAAGCATTAATCATTAGTTTTTCTTTGCGCATTGCAACACCTTAATTATTCATTGATTGCTCTCTCATATGTGCCTTGACGTGGGCCTTCAGCAGACTGAGCAACCCCTTGCTCAAGCCAGCGACCTTGGGCTCAAGCTGGTGAGCTTTTGCTCAAACCAGATGAGCCCCTGCTCAAGCTGGCGACCTCGGGGTCTCAAACCTGGGTCTTTCACATCCCAGTCCGACGCTCCATCCACTGCACCACTGCCTGGTCAAGCAGAAACTTTTGATTCTTGGAAACTCGGATAAGTCAGTGGCTTTGGGAGCCCTGAATAGAAGGGGAAGTGTTTTCCCACTGTGTGTATTTCTTGCCCACCGGTGCAAGCTAGGATTAAAGCTAATGGTCCATCAATTCTTGGCTCAATTGTTTCATTACCATCTGTCCGAATCAAATGCGAACCTGCATGGGCCAGGCGGCTGTGATGGTGGCTGTGGCTACTGGCTTTAGAAATGTCAATTGTAATTTAAAAAATGAAATTTAAAAAAAATTTAAAGAGCTAGGCTTTCTGAGAGGAAAAGTAACAATGGCAACATTTCTTGAGCATTTACTGTGCACCAAGCACTGGTAGTGTTTGAAACTATCCTGAGAAACATACTGCTGTTGTCTCCTTTGAATAGTTGAGGAAATCAGGTGTTGGGCAGATAAAATATATTATGCTCACTTTGTTAAAGATGGCGCTGCCCACATGGAAGCCCATGGCCCAGGTGATATTAGTGTGTGTTGGATGCGGGCTGTGGGCAGGCAGGATCCTTGTAGCCTGGGGCTTGGTTTTAGGACTAAGCCTTTCTCACTCTTTTTGATGTGGGGTGGTACAATCCCATCATGCCTCAGATAAGTGACTTTGTATTAGAGACTTTCCTATTTTATATATTAGATTAAAGGTTTTAATTTCTGCACTATAAAGTGGGGCACACCGGGAGCTTGCTCTCTCGGTTCCTGGGATTAGCATTAGAGAGGAGAGCAGAGAAAGGATTAGCATTAGAGAGGAGAGCAGAGAAAGGCCACGTGGAGGAGGCCAGGAGAAGTAGCCAAGATGGTGGAATGCTGAAAGAAAAGCCAGTTAGTGCAGAGTTTGTGCAGAGAGAAGTTTATGGGGAACAAAGGAGAATGAGGCTGGTGAGGTGGACACCTTTGATTCTAGGAAACTCGGATAAGTCAGTGGCTTTGGGAGCCCTGAATGGAAAGGGAAGTATTTTCCCACTGTGTGTATTGCTTGCCCACCAGGTACAAGCTAGGATTAAAGGTAATGGCCCACCAGTTCTTGGCTCCGTTGTTTCATTACCGTCTGAATCTAATGCGAACCTGCATGTGAATGGCCATGATGGTGGCTCCTGGTCTTACACCAGGGCACAGATAGGGGTAATTGACTTGCCCAGGCCACACAGCAGAGGTGAGACTTAAACCCAAGCAGTCTGACTCTGTAACCCATGCTCTTGGGGTGACTTTTGTTTCCAATGGTCTGGCTTTGGATTTTAAGAGGTAAGGGCCAGGCAGTGGTGAAGTGGATAGAGAATCGACCTGGGACCCTGATGTTGTAAAGTGACCGACAAGTTCCCCAAAGACACCAAGTCCTGATGAATTTTTGAGGAGCTTATTGGCTGGCAACCATAGGGGAGTAAGACAAACCCAAATCCTGCAGCACCTCACACAGCTCTGAGGCCCCTTTTTATAGATCAAATTACACTGGCTGGCCTTGGGAGGAGGGTACAAAAGTCACTAATCTCATTAACAAGCTCATTGAATTTTACTGCCTTGTTACAATGTTTATCTATAGGATCTATCAAAAGGAGAACATTGCTATACCCTAAAGGCAGGCGCCCATCTGCCTCTCCACCCCTCCGCCGCACCTTCCTCTCTGTCTCTCTCTTCCCCTCCCGCAGCCAAGGCTCCATGGAGCAAGGATGGCCCAGGCGCTGGGGATGGCTCTGTGGCCTCTGCCTCGGGCGCTGGAGTGGCTCTAGTCACAACATGGTGACGCCCAGGATGGGCAGAGCATCACCCCCTGGTGGGCGGAGTGTCGCCCCATGGTGGGCATGCCGGGTGGATCCCGGTCGGGCGCATGCGGGAGTCTGTCTGACTGTCTCTCCCTGTTTCCAGCTTCAGAAAAATACAAAAGAAAAAAAAAAAAAGAAAGAAAAGAGAAGTGAAGGGATTCTCAGATAAGTTCTATCTTCCTTGCTCTGTAGTTAAATTATGACTTATCTGACCCAATTGTCCTTGCAAGCCCTTCCTCCTGCATTCTTCTCTTTCCTTTCTCCACAGAAAGGAGGGGGTAAGAGGCCTGACTTTTCCTCTTTAAAATGGCGTTGGTGCCTGACCAGGCGGTGGCGCAGTGGATAGAGCGTTGGACTGGGATGCCGAGGACCCAGGTTCGAGACCCCGAGCTCGCCAGTTTGAGCGCGGACTCATCTGGCTTGAGCAAAATAAAAAATGCTCACCAGCTTAGACTCAAGGTCACTGGCTCAATCAAGGGGTTACTCGGTCTGCTGAAGGCCCCTGGTCAAGGCACATATGAGAAAGCAATCAATGAACAACTAAAAACTGCAACAAAAAACTGATGATTGATGCTTTTCATCTCTCTATGTTCCTGTCTGTCTGTCCCTATCTATCCCTTTCTCTGACTCTCTCTCTCTGTCCCTGTAAAGAAAAAAATAAAAAAAATAAACTTAAAAAAAAATGGCATTGGTAATGCTTAGTTTTATAGTTTCTTGGCACCTTATCACACTGAGGACCCACAGATCATCAGCTTGAGCATGGAATCAAAGACATGACCCCATGGTCACTGGCTTGAGCCCAAAGGTCACTGGCTTGAAGCCCAAGGTCGCTGGCCTGAGTAAAGGGTCACTGGCTTGGCTAAATCTTAGGTTTCATTTCTTTAACCTGCCAGTAAGTCAGTTTCAGGACTCGCAGCAGATGACCAACCGCAAAGGAATATCTGATGTCACAAGCCAAAAAGTCCTGGCAAACTTCCATAAAAGACCCTCCTTTGTCCAGCAGCCAATGGGCTAAATGCCCCACGACCCTTCCTACCTCCCTCCCCCAAACCCTTAAAACCCGGTTCCAGGCTGTGCTTGGCACGACTCTCCCTTGAGAGCCAGCGGCAGAGTTCCTTTCTTCCTTTCAATAAAGCCTGTTACACTGGTCTTTTCTGACTCCCCTGGATTCTAACACTAAAGCCCCCCCCCCCCCCCCGACTCCCATCAAGACACATACAAATAAACATAAATAACTAAAGGACTGCAACAAGAAGTTGATGCTTCTCATGTCTCTCCCTTTTTATCTCTCTGTCTCTGCCTCTAAATCACTTAAAAAGAAGTTCAAGGATGGCCCTCCCCTCACTCCACCGCATGGTGGGTCAGGAGTGGCCTGTGAGGGAAATAAAAGAGAAACTTGGAGGTGAAAGTTCAGGAATTAGCGCTGCCCACTCCAAACAATTCTTGTGAGAGTACCTGGTACACAATGGGGCTCAACCAGTGTCTATTGGAAAGGCTGCCTGGGGGGCATCAAGGGACCTAGAAATGGGAAGAGAGGGGTTTCCTAAAGGCAGGTCAGGGGGTCACCAGAGAGACAGACTGGGAGAAGCAGGCACAGGGGTGGTCATGTTGACAAGAGCAGAAAGGGAACTTAAGAATCCTGTCTTCTGGGCTGGCCAAGGTCCTCTATTTTGGAAAGCATCCATAGCTCAAAGGAATGAATCAGCCTCTATGCATTCTCCTTTGTGATTCAGAACCTCAACCATGTCCCTAAATCTGCCACCTGGCATGCCCACCAGGGGGCGATACTCTGCCCATCCGGGGTGTCGCTCTGTCACAACCAGAGCCATTCCAGCGCCTGAGGCAGAGGCCACAGAGCCATCCTCAGCGCCTGGGCCATCTTTGCTCCAATGGAGCCTTGGCTGCGGGAGGGGAAGAGACAGAGAGGAAGGAGAGGGGGAGGGGTGGAGAAGCAGATGGGTGCTTCTCCTGTGTGCCCTGGCGGGGAATCGAACCCGGGACTCCTGCACACCAGGCTGACACTCCACCACTGAGCCAATCAGCCAGGGCCCCTAAATCTATCTTTAACCCTGGTCCCACTGCTGCTCAAACACCTCCAATGGCTCCCACCTCCCCAGCAGGATAAAATCCATAATTGGTCTCTGGGAGAATCTGCAATCAATGTGGGGCCCTGAGGTCAGCAGGAGGGGCAGTCATGATAGGGGGAACTCAAGAATTAGAAATTTAGCTTTAGTAATAGTAGTTTTTATTCATAATCAATAGGACTAATAATTAATACAAGTAAAAAGCTTCATGAGGCTGCAAGCAATACACCTTTGTGGCCCAGGCCCAGGAGATCCACAAACATTATGGTATCAAGCCCCGATGCTCCAAGAACAGAGCACACATTGACAAGGATGCAGGTAAAGGACTGGTCAGCAGATGCAACTTATATCTAATTAACTTCTCCCTAAATTCCAAACCCCTTACTTATCCCTTTCTTCCCTTTATAAAAAAGGTTGTCTGAGGCGAAATATCAAAATGGTTTCTGGGTTCAGAAACCCCACCTGCTCAGATTGCTAGCCATCTGAATAGAGCTCCCATAAAGATTCAATCCTTGTCTCTACTTATTTGGCTTTGACAGGCAGCATAAACAGGGATATTTTCAGGTTTCAGTCAGTGTAGAAGGCTCAGAGATAGGCCTTCTCTTCCCAGGCACGCCCAGCCCCTGGGTCCCGGGTCTCTGGGTCCCTTGGGTCCCTGAGCAGAGGAAACAGCGGGTTTTTTTGTTTTGTTTTTTGTTTTTTTCCTCTGGGAAAATACAGAGGGAGGCAGGTGTGGTCAGGATAGACCAGGCCAGCGGGGGGAGGGTCATTGAGGGCTGGCATTCAGCGGCTCCACCCGCAGCCAAAGTCCACCCTCCGCACGCAGGATCAGCTCGGGCTTCCTGCGCGGCTCCACATCAGGCAGGATGCGGTAGCGCAGCAGCGTGAGTGCCATTACCACCTTCATCTCGGCCATGGCGAACGTCTGCCCGATGCAGTTCCTGTGGGCGGGAGGGAGTGGAAACCCTAATCCTTGCCCCCAAGGATAGATAAGGGGGCTCATGGTGCTTGGGCCCCCCGCGCTGGCTGATATATCCCCTGGCTGCAGCCTCAAACTCAGACCAGCATACAGGGGGATGGGGCTTTGAGTACATTGGGGTCCCCTCCTTGGGCCCACCCATCCCCTTTCCCCAGACTCTCGCCCATAACCTCAGGCAGGGAAGGAAAGGAGAGCCAGAATTCTGACCATCTTCAATTTTCCCCCTTCCCTGCCCCCACTGTGATGCCTGGGGACTCAGTCCCAGCTCCCGCCCCCACCACCCCCTCCTGCCTCAGATTCCATTGCCCTCACCTGGGCCCGGCAGAGAAGGGAATAAAAGCCAGGGGTGACCTCTTCTTGATATTTTCTGAGTCAAAGCGGAAGGGGTCATAGACCTGGGGGCAAGCCAAGACAAGGTTGCTGGGTGGGGTCTTCCAGGACAGCCAGCCTTGGAGAGGCAGAAGTGTGTATGATGGGAGACAGGGATGTCTGATTGCCAGGTCAGAACACTGCTCCCTCCCCTAGGTCCCCCAAGGGGAGTGGAAAAGGATGAGGGAAGGGGGAAGCAGCACCTCAGGGTCTGGCCACACAGATGGATTGTGATGCATCCCGAAAATATTGATGAGGCAGGTGACACCTGAGGCAGAGAAGAAGCTGGTCAGAAGGAGATTCTCCTCTCACTGATGGGCCCCTCTTTCCGCCGTGGTAGCCCCTCCCCTTGTCATTGCCAGTACCTTTGGGGATGACACGGCCATCAGGGAGCATAATGTCCTGGGTACAGCAGCGGGAGATGGACGTGACTGGGGGGTGCAGGCGCAGGCTCTCCTTGATGCACATGGTCAGGAAGGGCAACTGGGCCAGGTCGTCCCTAAGGAGCCCCCAACAGTTACCCAGGGATACAAACAGAAGATACCCCCCCCCCCCAGCTCCACGAGATCCTCTCTCTCCATAACAACAACAAAAAAATTCAGATGGATCAAATATCTCCAAACTCATTAAGTTGTGTACATTAAATATGTACAACTTTTTGTATATCAATCATATTAGGTTTGGGTTCAGGGTTCCTATAAATCCAAAGTCCCTTTAAACTCAAATTCCCTTCACCCAGCCTCCCACTAGGACAACTTCTTCATTAAACATCTCCCTCACCCAACCACCCCCTCCCCTTAAGCAACTCCCCCCACCCTGGGAAGGTTCTGGGAAAAGTCCTTGGGACAAGGCTATCAGGAGAAACCTGAGGGTTGGGAAAGGGAGACAGTCTGTGATCAAAGGACATAAACCAAGATATGCTAATCTAAGCATGTGCAGGTGCACCCAGCCAGATGCCAGCAAATGCCTGCAGCAACCCCTATATCTCTCCCTCAGCTCCAGGCTGACACCTTTGTTGGTCTCAGCCCACCAGCATCCAGGCACTTTTAAAATAAACTTTCCTTTTTTTTTTTTTTTTTTTTTTTTTTTAGTTTAGTGAGAGGAGAGGATGCAGGGAGACAGACTCTGGCATGCACCCACAACAGGGATCCACCTGGTAAGCCCACTAAGGGGCAATGCTCTGCCCATCTGGAGCCATTGCTTTGTTGCAACCAGAGCCATTTCTTAGTGCCTAAGGTGAAGGCCATGGAGCCATCCTCAATGCTAGAGGCTAACTCACTCAAGTCATCATGGCTGCAGGAGGGAAAGAGAGAGAGGAGAAAGAGAGAGAGAAGGGGGGAAGGGTGGAGAAGCAGATGGGCGCTTCTCATGTGTGCCCTGACCAGGAATCAAACCCAGGACATCCATATACCAAACTGACGCTCTATCACTGAGCCAACCGGTCAGGGCAATAAACTTCCCTTTTGGAACACACTAGCCTAATGTTTTCGGTTTGGGCTGTGGTTTCTGCCTTTCAAATCACACCTCAGTAAACTGGTTTGAAAGAAAAAAAACAAAAGAAAATCAATGTCACAGAAGTACTAGAGAAAATTTAGCTGGATATTTTTAGAAGCCTTTCTGAGCAAAACACAACACACAAATGCCAACCACAAAAACTTTTACAAATTTGCATAAAAATAAAATATTCTTTATGGCAAGAGAACAAAATCAAAAGGCAGATAAGTAAGAAAGAAATAAAAACAGACTCAAAGCCCTGGCGGGTTGGCTCAGTGGTAGAGCGTCAGCCTGGTGTGCAGAAGTCCCTGGTTCGATTCCCGGCCAGGGCACACAGGAGAAGCGCCCATCTGCTTCTCCACCCCTCCTCCTCTCCTTCCTCTCTGTCTCTCTCTTCCCCTCCCTCAGCGAGGCTCCATTGGAGCAAAGATGGCCCAGGCGCTGGGGATGGCTCCTTGGCCTCTGCCCCAGGCCCTAGAGTGACTCTGGTCGCAACAGAGCGACGCCCCGGAGGGGTAGAGCATCGCTCCCTGGTGGGCAGAGCGTCGCCCCCTGGTGGGCGAGCCGGGTGGATCCTGGTCAGGCGCATGCGGGAGTCTGTCTGACTATCTCTCCCTGTTTCCAGCTTCAGAAAAATAAAAAAATAAAAACAAGAAAAAAAAAAAACCAGACTCAATATTTTACTCTTATTTATCACTCATTACTTTTGTTTGTTTGTTTTCCTTATTCATTTTTAGAGAGAAAGGAAAGAGAGAGAGAGAAGGGGGAGGAGCAGGAAGCATCAACTTCCATATGTGCCTTGACCAGACAAGCCCAGGGTTTTGAACTGGCAACCTCAGCGTTCCAGGCCAACACTTTGTCCACTGCGCCACCACAGGTCAGGCCCTATTTATTACTCTTCTTTAGCATTTATTTACTCTTATTACACAGGGCTTATAGCTAATGCATTTAGACAAGGAGGAGAAAAGGAGAGCAATGTGAAATGGTGGAGAGGGGTAAATGAGCCATGTTTGGCAGATAGTGATTTCATACCCAGAAAACATGGGAGAATCCACTGGAAAACTTGTATAAATATCAAAGATCCAGGAAAGGGGATAGATTCATTTTCTTTAATCCCCTTCTTTTTGTGTGGTGACTTTTAATTTTCCATAACTGATAGTTAACCGGTTTAAAATTGGAAAACGACAACCACCACCCCTGAAAGGAGACAGAGGAAATCATTAATGGAAGTTACTTCTAAGATGGGGATTAAGAAGGAGGTTTGTTTTCATAATAAACTCTTTTGTACTCTTTTTATTTTTCTTTTAGTGAGAGAGAGAGAGACAGGGACAGACAGGAAGGCAGTGAGATGAGAAGCATCAATTCTTTGTTGTGGTGCCTTAGTTGTTCACTGATTGCTTTCTCATAGGGGCCTTGAGTGGTGTGCTCCAGCAGAGCCAGTGACCTTGGGCTTCAAACCAGTGGCATTTGGGTTCAAGCCAGCGAACATGGGGTCATGTCTATGATTCCATGCTCAAGCTGGTGGACCTGTTCGTGCTCAAGCTGGTGAGCCCATGCTCAAGTCAGCGACCGTTGTGTTTCAAACCTGGGTCCTCAGCATCCCAGGTGGATGCTCTGTCCTCTGTGCCACGCCTTGTCAGGCTATACTCTTTTCTTTTTAACTCAGTGCATAATCGTGTTAGAAGTCTTAGTTGAAAAAGCATAAACTTTTTTCTTCACCTCATAGGACTGCTCTGCTGGACAAAGGCTTGGAGTGGAGATTATTATGTCCAAAATACCTGTCCAGCCTACTGCCTCCTCACCATCCCAGCCCCTGCTTGGCTCAGGCCTCAGAATCTGCTCCCTGGGCCCCCATTCTACAGCTTAGTCTCTCTAGTGTATCCCCCACACTAGCCCTAGAAAGATCTCTCTGGTCCCCAGATCTGACCTGTCCTCCTGCTCAAATACTTCCAGTGGTTGCTCATTGTCCTTGAGTTAAAGATGAAGCCATTAACATTGCTTTCAAAGTCTTCCACCTCTCCCTTCTACCACCTCCCTCCTTCTTTTCCTTTCTCCTTTACTCTCCTTTCTCTCTCTTTCCTTCCCTCTCCTTTTTTCCTCTTCCTCTGCCCTTCTCCCTCTATCCCTTCACTTTGCCCAAGTTATCTTCTATTTTTACTACCCTACATGCATGTAGATATCTCCTGATCGGCATTCAGGGTCTCAGCTGAGGGTCTCATTCACTCTCTCTACCCCCAGCCTTGCCCATCTGACTGTCAACCCCAGCCCTGACCATGTGGACTGGGAGTAGCCTGACCTGGAACTGTTTCCCCACCAGGCTTGCTCTGGGTCCTTCCTGAGTCTCCAAGACACAGAATAGGACTGGGAAGAATTAAATGTGGCACAAGGCCCTGGCCGGTTGGCTCAGCGGTAAAGCATCGGCCTAGTGTGCGGAGGACCCGGGTTCGATTCCCGGCCAGGGTACACAGGAGAAGCGTCCATTTGCTTCTCCACCCCTCCGCCGTGCTTTCCTCTCTGTCTCTCTCTTCCCCTCCCGCAGCTGAGGCTCCATTGGAGCAAAGATGGCCTGGGCGCTGGGGATGGCTCTGTGGCCTCTGCCCCAGGCGCTAGAGTGGTTCTGGTTGCAACATGGCGACGCCCAGGATGGACAGAGCATCGCCCCCTGGTGGGCAGAGCGTTGCCCCATGGTGGGCGTGCCGGGTGGATCCCGGTCAGGCGCATGCGGGAGTCTGTCTGACTGTCTCTCCCTGTTTCCAGCTTCAGAAAAATGAAAAAAAAAAATGTGGCACAAAATTGGAGGTGGGAAGGCAATGTGGCAGTGTGTATTGAGTAGAGACTGGACGGATAAAGATTCAGGTATTTCTGGATAAGAGTTGAGTGACTTTAATCCTAAGTGTCCCCTGTGAATCCTAGACAAACAATAAGGAAGGAATTAGGAGGCAGGAGATGAGCAAATATTCAGGGAGTAAAGATATTGGAGATGGCCCTGGCTGGTTGGCTCAGTGGTCAAGTGTCGGCCTGGCATGTGGATGTACCCAGTTTGATTCCCAGTCAGGGCACACAGAAAAAGTGCCTATCTGCTTCTCCACACCCCTCCCCCACTTTTCTCTTTCTCACCTGCAGCCATGACTCGATTGGAGTGAGTTGATGCTGGGCTCTGAGGATGGCTCTATGGCCTCTGCCTTAGGTGCTAAGAAGAGCTCGGTAACTGAGCAACAGAGCAAGCTCCCAGATGGGCAGAGCACCGCCCCCTAGTGGACTTGCCAGATGTATACCAGTCAGGGCATATGCCTCTGTCTCTGCTTCCCCTCCTTTCACTAAATAAAGAAAAGATATTAGAGAAAAGAGTGATTTTGGAGAGAAAAAGAGGGGAGTGAAGGGGAAGTTAACTTACTGAAGGTGCACTGAGTGGCATCGTCTGCCCTCACACATTGTCAATAATTTTCTCAGCAGCCCAGATTTTTCTGTCTCAAAAGCCTGTAACTTTCCCCTGCTATCCAGGCTGGATATCAGACCCTGCCTCTGGGCTCTGTTTCCATTCCCACTAATAGGGTGGCAGAATCAACAGAAAGATCTTTCCCCTCCCCGTTTCAGGAGCAGAGCCAATGAGACGGGCTCAGGAAGAGGCCATGAGAACCAGCACTCACCATTCAATCTCTTTAGGCTCACGGTCCCCCAGAAGCTGTATCACCTCCTGCCGGCAGCGCTCTTGGTATTCTGGGTGCTTTGCAAGGTTGTACAGGATCCAGGAGAGGCCGCTGGCTGTGGTGTCGTGGCCTGAAAGGAAGTCAGACAGGCTTGGGTCTCTGGGCTGCTTCAGCACCAGAGGGTGGGAAGCACCCTTATGTCGAGGCCCTCAGGGAGGGTGGGGAGGATAAGGTGGGATGGGGTGATGCAGGGCCCACCTCCAAGTCCCTGGGATAGACAGACCCCTACCTCCTCTGTAGTCCCACACTGAGACCCTCACCCTCAAACATGAATGTATCAGCCTCAGCTCGGATATCCTCATCTGATAGTTTCTTCCCATCTTCATCCTGGAGATAAAGTAAGACTCCCTAAATCACACCTTCTCTGAGGACCCCTGGGACAATCTCTGAAGCTCCAGCATCCACTCAGAAACCTCCCTTGCTCCCTATCCCCAGAGGCCCCAACCCACAGGCCTCCTCCTTGGCCTCATTGCTTCCTAGTCCGTGAGTATTTTCATGTTTCTATGTTATGAGGACTTTCTCATTTAGAAAAGTTACTGGCAACCTGACTTACAGAGGATTGAATTACCTTGGGATAGAAACTGAGCATTGCTCCACAACCAGCTGCTCATGTGCTAGGGTGGTAAGTCCCGAGACTCTATCTTCCATGGAGATAAGGAATAGGGTATAAATCTATGGACCTGTACACTTTGCCTTCTCAAAGGATTTGTTTATGCTCCAAAACAGTAAGACAGACATACACTCTCTCTCTCCCCCTTCCTTCCCCCCCATAGGAAAGAAAGGGCTGATGTGTCAGCTGCCTTATATAAGTTCCAAGATTCAAAATGTGCAGGCACCTCTCCTTTGATGCAAGCATGGCTGAATGTACAGGTAAAAGCATCACACGGACTTCAGGAGAATTTGGGGATGGGAACCAGAGCTACAGTTCTACTCTGGCTACTGTTACCGCTATAAGTAATAAACGGGCTGCTTTGATTCACAGTTCTGGTATATATATATTCATAGTAAACTAACTTATTAATGAAGTAGAACAAGGCATCTCTAAAATCCCTCCCTTCCTCAAGCACCCTCCATGGCTCCCCAGAGTCCTCTCCATCAGTGGTCCCCAACCTTTTTTGGGCCACGGACCGGTTTAATGTCAGAAAATATTTTCACAGACCGGCCTTTAGGGTGGAATGGATAAATGTATCACGTGACCTAGACAAGCATCAAGAGTGAATCTTAGACGGATGTAACAGAGGGAATCTGGTCATTTTTAAAAAATAAAACATCGTTCAGACTTAAATATAAATAAAACAGAAATAATGTAAGTTATTTATTCTTTCTCTGTGGACCGGTACCAAATGGCCCATGGACCGGTACTGGTCTGCGGCCCGGGGGTTGGGGACCACTGCTCTACATCAAAACCAAGTTCTTCAATTTGACATTTAAAAATCAAGGTCCATTCTACCTCTTCAATTCAGATCCCAGAGAAGCCCACCTTGCTCAGCAGGAGCACATCAATGAAGTCCAAGGTCTTGGTCTTAGCCTTGGCCTTCAGGAAGTCATCAATACCCTGATCAGGAAGGGTGTGGCGCCGCTCCTGGATGACTGCGTCTGTGAAGTCGTGCACCAGGCGACAGGCTCGACGGAATCGACGCCCAGCAGGAGTGAGGTAGTACAGGAAGTCCATGCGCCAAACTAACTGCTCAGCTCGTTTGGTCACAAGGGCACTGAGCTCCAAGATGGCGGTAATATATCCACTGGGCTTCCTGCAGGATGAGGGCAGGCAAGGGAGCAACAACAGAGCTCACCTGAAGCCCGAGATGCACCTCCCACCAGAAGCCAGGAGCTACCTTCCATTAGGAGAGACTGAGTGTTCAGGAACAGATGGCCCCACAGATACATGGTGGCCATGATCCAGAACACATGGCTCTTCAGACTTTCTTCACTTCCTGCATCTTATTTCTGTGAGCTGCCTCCATGGCCCACACACCCAGAGCACAGCTTAGACATTATGCTTCTCTGCTCTCTCTCCTAGCCAGTATCTGTTCTTCTCCTTCCTAAAACATTCTACACAGCTCAGACTTCATCATGTCCTAATAGGTCAATGAATCCCTCTCTCTCCCTGGTCTCCTTGCATCCAATCTCAACACTATCCATGTCTACACAACAGTTGGTATTCTCGCAGGGGTCCCCAAACTACGGCCCGCAGGCCGCATACAGCCCCCTGAGGCCATTTATCTGGCCTCCCGCCGCACTTCCGAAAGGGGCACCTCTTTCATTGGTGGTCAGTGAGAAGAGCACTGTATGTGGCAGCCCTCCAATGGTCTGAGGGACAGTGAACGAGCCCCCTGTGTAAAATGTTTGGGGACCCCTGTGTCTAGAGTCAGATGTCCAGGCTCAGTTTTGGCCACAACTCTCATCTGCTCAAACATCTTCCATGGCTCCCTGGAAACCTCAGGATAAAATTCATACCTTTTCCCTGGCTTTTTAATGGCCCAAAGATCTAACCCCTGCTAAGTCCTCTAAACTCATTTGCAAGATTTCTCCTCACTGTTGCACATGCTCTATTCATTCTGTTCTCCTGGCCTTTATCAAACATTTCTACCTATGTGAAAGAATCACTCTTTTTCTTTCCTCTTTCTCGTCCTCCAATGTCCAGCTCTGACCCACCTTCTCCAGGAAAGCCCTTATGATTGCCCTGCTCAGTCCACCCTCCATCTACTCCCTTGGGCCTGTGACTCATGTTCCCAGGCTACAGGCAGAGACTCACTCCTGGCAATTGCTGTCAAAACTGAAGACACATTTCTGTAAACTATCCAGGGTCATGAGGCTGATGTGTTCAAACATGTCCAGATGGGTGATGCCTTCTGAGGCCAGGCGCTGCCACTTGGCCTGGAAAAAGAAGGAAACAGTGCTGGGGCTTCCCTGAGCCCTTCCTCCTCTCCAACCACCTGAATGGACTCCCCCAGACACTGCCTCTTGCTCCTCAGCCCCAGGTTCTCATGCCCAGGGAGGACCAGGCTTGAGTGGGACATGAAGAACCCATGGCTGGGAGTCAGGAGACCTGAGTCCAAATTAATCTCTGTGTGCACTTAGTCAGCTCATTGCCCTCCTCTGGGCTCCACCTATCAAATCTTGAGTAACAGTTAAGATGAACTGCTTTGGTATCAGATAAACCAGTTGGAATCCCAGATCCATTTACTAGCTCACCTGCTGGATATGTGAACATGGGCAAACCTTCTAACCAGTGTGAGACTCAGTTTCGCCCTAGCCGGTTGGCTCAGCGGTAGAGCGTCGGCCTAGCGTGCGGAGGACCCGGGTTCGATTCCCGGCCAGGGCACACAGGAGAAGCGCCCATTTGCTTCTCCACCCCTCCGCCGTGCTTTCCTCTCTGTCTCTATCTTCCCCTCCCGCAGCCAAGGCTGCATTGGAGCAAAGATGGCCCGGGCGCTGGGGATGGCTCTGTGGCCTCTGCCTCAGGCACTAGAGTGGCTCTGGTTGCAACATGGCGATGCCCAGGATGGGCAGAGCATCGCCCCCTGGTGGGCAGAGCGTCGCCCCATGGTGGGCGTGCCGGGTGGATCCCGGTCGGGCGCATGCGGGAGTCTGTCTGACTGTCTCTCCCTGTTTCCAGCTTCAGAAAGAAAAAAAAAAAAGAGAGACTCAGTTTCATTATCCATAATGGGGAAAAATAATCTCTACCTCACAGAGTTGTAAAAATTAAATAACATATGTAATGGAATTGGCACATTATTTCTTGCATACAGTAAGTGTTCAATAAATGTAAGCTCTCCCATCTTCATAGCTATAAATTGATTAGGAAAATGTCCCTTATGTTAGGAGAGGTCACCATCTATTGTCCCTAAGCACTCTTACATGTTCTTGATAAGTATGCCCAGAATGCACAGACCTGATGTTCTTTACCTGGGCCGTCTCTTTTAGTTATGTTTGTAGCCAAAAACCTTGAGGGATGAAGTAATGTCTCCCCCGATCAAACATTAGGCTTGCTTTCAATTGCTATGAACATCACAGAGTCCATAAACTTGGTGCTCCCCCCCTCATAATGCAACATACTGCATAAACAGGCATCCCTGAAGCCCATCTGTGTCATCTCATGAACTCTGGTGACTTGGAGGAAGAATGCAAACCAATAGAAGCCCATGCCATTTGCTGTGCCACGAGTAATAAACTGTCCTTGGTCTTAGACCCACAAGTCTCATGTCTTCTGGCAGAACCCACAAAATAGGAATTAGCTCACCTGTCAGCTTGCAAGTATGGAAAAATCCCAGGAACTTCACAAAACCCTTATTTCCCTCCATGTATATACCCACCATCTTTACAATGTGATTTTTCAGTAATTTCCATTGGGAGTTGGCGACTACTGAACCACTCTTTTGACTTGCTTTGGCCAATAGACTGTGTTGAGAAAGAGGAGGTGATAATCTTAAGCCTAGATCTCAGGAGGCATTGTGGCTTCCTCTCAATCTCTCGATACCTTGCCTCTGCCATGTGAACAGCTAGCTGGAGGTGCCCATGAAGGAGAGAGCGAGAATCCCATGAAACAAAGCCCTGTTGTCTCAGCTGAGACCATACTAGGTCAGCATGCAGCCAGCCAAGGCCCAATCATGTGAAAGGACTGAACCCAGACAGCTGTCCTGTCACACCTGATGACAGGTACATGACAGGTAACGCCACCATACCCAGGAGACCCAGCCAACTGACTCACAGACTTGTCAGCAATAATAAGCCCTTATTGTTTTGAAGTAGTTTGGAACTCAGCAATACCATCATTATCACCAACCGTGTCTCAGAACTCCAAGGCTTCTATGGGGGAAATATAGAGCCAATGCCTTTTGAGCACCTACTATGTATCAGGGGCAGGACTCCATCATGTCATCTTGACCACACTACAAAATGGAGACTGCTGGCCCTGGCCGGTTGGCTCAGCGGTAGAGCGTCGGCCTAGCGTGCGGAGGACCCGGGTTCGATTCCCGGCCAGGGCACATAGGAGAAGCGCCCATTTGCTTCTCCACCCCTCCGCCGCGCTTTCCTCTCTGTCTCTCTCTTCCCCTCCCGCAGCCAAGGCTCCATTGGAGCAAAGATGGCCCGGGCGCTGGGCATGGCTCTGTGGCCTCTGCCTCAGGCGCTAGAGTGGCTCTGGTCGCAATATGGCGACGCCCAGGATGGGCAGAGCATCGCCCCCTGGGGGGCAGAGCACCGCCCCTGGTGGGCATGCCGGGTGGATCCCGGTCGGGCGCATGCGGGAGTCTGTCTGACTGTCACTCCCTGTTTCCAGCTTCAGAAAAATGAAAAAAAAAAAAAAAAAAAAACAAAAAAACAAAATGGAGACTGCTATTCCAATTTTATAGCTCAGAAAACTGAGACTCGGAAAGGAAGAATAAAAGCTACCCATAAGAGTAAGAATTCTAGACAAGATGCCCCTGAGCCCCCAAAACCCCGAGGCTCCAGCTGGGACCCTGGCTTCAAGAGACTCACATGCATGATATTCACGCTGTTATTGAAAATCTTCATATAGGGCTTCAGGATGTTAAAGTGGAAGGCAGGTGTCAGCAGGCGGCGGTGGTGGCTCCACTTCTCACCAGCACTCAGCAGAAGCCCATCCCCTAGTAGAGGCAGCCATGGGGAGTGGGCAAGGGCAGTGCCTTCCCCTGGGCCCCGAAGGCTTTCCCCAAACCCGTTTACCCTCAGTTACTCACCCAGCCAGGGCTCCAGAAGGTTGTAGAAGAAGTCATCCTTGGGCGCAATGGTGGCTGACATAAATGAGGACCATTACCAGTCATGAAGAGGGGAGGAGAGGGACTTTTAGAGGAGAGAGGAGGCTCCAAGCAGGGGTCTGTATTCTCCCTCCAAGCTTAGCAAATGGGACAAGAGCAGAGGAAACAGCGAGGAGTAGGGAGGTGAGGGGGGACCAGACCAGACTATG
Source organism: Saccopteryx leptura (assembly GCF_036850995.1). Classification (NCBI taxonomy): domain Eukaryota; kingdom Metazoa; phylum Chordata; class Mammalia; order Chiroptera; family Emballonuridae; genus Saccopteryx; species Saccopteryx leptura. The sequence continues at coordinate 257,934,934 of NC_089503.1, read as the reverse complement.
ACACAGAGCAGAGCAAAGGCAGAGGCCAAAGATACACCCTACATGCTTAGACACACCCCAACATGGCACAACATGCCCAGTATGCCTTGACATGGCTCCTACATGATTCAACATTTTCTACACACCCAAGCACACAGTCCAGCGCTCTAAAAAATGCCGTTACAGGGACACAGGACAATCTGTCTGCCCCAGCACTCTCTGACATCTCCTGGGACATTGGACATGACCTCAACATTTTTTAACATGTCCTGACATGGCTACAACATGCATGATACACCCTGACATGATACAACATAATCTGACATGGATGCAAAGACAATTTGTCATGACCTCAATATGTCCCATAGATGGGCCCCAGACAGAATTTATTTATTTATTTATTTATTTATTTATTTATTTATTTTTTTAGAGAGGAGAGGGAGAGACAGAGAGAGAGAGAAGAGACAGAGAGAGAGAAGGGGGGGAGGAGCTGGAAGCATCAACTCCTATATGTGCCTTGACCAGGCAAGCCCAGGGTTTCGAACCGGCGACCTCAGCATTTCCAGGTCGATGCTTTATCCCACTGCGCCACCACAGGTCAGGCCCCCAGACAGAATTTAAATAAGATTCCCTTAATGTCACAATGTGAATCAGGTATGACCCAGACATACCCTGTGACTTGCCTTGAACAAGACTCAAATAAGGTCTCAGACATTTCTTAGAGGGGACCCCCCAAGACATCAGACAACATCAGACAAATCCAGAACATGGCCCAGAGACAATCAGCAGCAAAACTAGATCATTCCAATGGCATCTCCGACAAGCACCAGACAGTCCCCAACGAGCCTCAAAAGTCATTGGCCACAGCTGAGACCCAGAAATGACTGAGGCCATCTCCACTCGATCCCAGGGTAAATGTACATCAACCATAACTAGGACACAAGTGGAAACATAAATGTGACCAGGCATGGCCATGCCGATGTTACACAGACACACACTAGACATGAGCAGACATGACTAGAGGTTGGGCACGCAGGGGTGTAGTGAGACAGAGGCAGTGCCATCTCTGATTCAGCCACTCCTGTCTGCACCCAGGTCACTTGCCCAGCTGGGGGCAGCACAGAAACCTTAGCAACGAGCAGGCTGTGGCCAGAGGGACGTCTACCTGGAGTAAAGAGCACAGGTTTGATGTAGGTGGGATGGAACATACGAAGGACCGCATGCCAGGGCCCCACCCACCAGCAGCACACATCCCCATAGGTGTTCGCCAGGGCCTGTGTGTACAGGAGACCTTCCTCCGAGCTCTGAATCTGGAGAGGAACAAAGAGGGCCCAATTTTCACTCTTCTAGGTGGTCAAAGGGAAGAACCTGCAGGATGGAGACCCAGACCTGAGCCCCATGAATCTTATCCAGAGTGTCCTCCTCCTCCTGGGGTTGTTCTCCTACCCTCAATACACAACAGTCAGAATCATTTCTCATTTAGATTCCAAGCACCACATTCACCTGACGTCTCTTCTGTCCCCATTTTCCAGATAAGGAAACACAGATTCTGAACAATGAAATCAGTTTCCCACAGTCTTCCAGAGAGTAAGTGGCATGCTTGAGACCTGAGCCCAGGTCTCTCTGAATCCAGAGCCTGAGTTCTTAACTGTTGAACTTCTTTGAACTACAAAACAATGACGCTGAGAACCCTACGCCTGCCAAGACTGGACCATCCAAGTGGCAGTGATTGGATGAGGAACTGGGCCAAGCCAGGCAAACCAGCTCACTTTTCCATGGGGATTGAGCTTCTGGGATTCATCTTTACCAGCATAAGAGTGAAGAGATCACAGAGGAAAATAGAATTAAAAATGAAGACAGAGTACTGAGGACATTGTTTGACTCCTGGATCCAGCTGTGTCTGAAGGCAACATTCCTAGACTTGACAGTCAATTGATCCTCTTTATTTTTTTTCTTAGACCATACAGCGTTGAGTTCACCACTCAGAACTGAAAGAGACCCCAGCAGTCAATGAGAGCCCAGATCACCCAGAATTTTGGCGCCAGAGCCAAGTTCTCTGTCAAATGCTACCTTTTCCCCTGCTCAACCTGATCTATCTGGGGCTGAGAAAGGCAGACAGCGGAGGAAGAGATCCAGGCTGGATTGAGCTCTCTTTGGGGAGATTCCTGGGACTTTCATTAGGAGGGTAATTAATTTGAAGTAGATGAGATGCAGGATAGGGTGGAAGGAACCAACCCACCAGAGGTGAACATCACAGAAAGAGCAAGCCCTTATTGCCCTGGGCCTTGGGGGAGGGGAGGAGGGTCAGGTCTGAGATGTGGGGGCTTGGGATGCTAGCAATGTCCACTGCATCACTCTACCCTCTGCTTTAAAAAATTTCTACTCATTGTTCCAAACCCAGTTTCAGCAACTCCTCCGGGCGACCTTCCAGCTTCCTCCAGCAGAGATCTTGCTTCTCCTCTGGGCTCCCACAGCTTGGCCCTGGCCAATTCCTGACCATACCAGGTCGGGGATCCCTCTGTCCTGACTCATCTCCTGAAGATTTGGAGCTCCTCCAGGACAGAAGCTTGAGTTGAAGCCTCTTGGGTCCCCAGTGGTGCCCAGGACACCAGGGCAGAAGGCAGACGGCATTGGAAGGACAGGCGATGATGTGGGTTTGAATACATGAAAAAAGAAGATACTACCAGGGAAGAGGGGAAGCGGGGAAGAGGGGAAGAGGGAAGGAGGGCCAGGTCCCACAGGGGCCGCATAGAAGCTTGGCAGGGAGGGGCTAGAAGCCTCAGACATGCCACAGCACCCACCACCACAGCGCTGTGTGGGTACCTGAGGCGTTGGTGACAGCCCGGACCATGTCAGGGTGGCAGAAAATGATGATAGGAGTGATGGGACCTTGCCATATCATAAATCCCTGGGGATATTTGGTTACCAGCTGTGTTTCATTCCTCATGCCCTGCTCGTCAAAGGTAACCTGAAAGCAAGGCAGGGAAGTCACTCCCCAAAAGGAGCCACAGCACGTGCCCCGTGCAGCCTCCGCAAAGGCGTGTCCAGAATTAGCATAGAGGTAAACGACCTGCTACCTCTTGCTCCTGCCCTCTCAGGCAGGTAGGTCCTGGAGGGTTCCGCAAGTCTTCAAAGTGCAGTCAGGGCTCAGGGAGAAGACATGCTCTCTACCCACAGATTTTTCTCATCCTGTGAGTGGTTCTAGGCCTGGAGCTGGGGACCACAGAAGGAGGTCCCGTGGGGGAGGTTTGTGCTTAGTATGGTGACCTCAGGACTTATCCCTGGGTCTTGGTCTCATACCCTTTCCTGTCCTAGCTGGTCCACATGGCCTTCAGTTCCTCAAATGATGAAGGGTCTGCAGACCTGGGACCTTCCAGCCCAGCAGACCCCAAGGGACAGATGTCAACTCTGCTCATCAATCACAAGAAAAGCTTCCACCTATGAGCCCCTTTTGCCAGCCAGATTCTGAATACTGCGTCCTGTCTATCTGTCTGTGTATGTATGTATGTATGTATTATTGTATGTATGTATGTATCTATCTATCTACCTACCTATCCATATCTATCTATCTATCTATCTATCTATCTATCTATCTACCTACCTACCTATCATCTATCTATCATAGTTCACCCTATCTATTTTTCCTCAGCCTATGGACATACCCACCCATCGTGCTATTTACAAAGAAGAAACTTAGGCCACAGCCCCCCAAAGGAGAAAAACGACAGGTTTTCTCCAAGTGAGGTATCCTCTCCAGTCCCTCAAGATGCCCCATCTGAGCCTGACACATACCCCAGTTGCTCCAGGCAGGTGAACATAACTTGCTTTCACCCTAGTCACCTGCTCCCTGCTCCTGAAGGACCCTGGGGGAGGATTCAAAGCACTTGATGAGCCTGACTAGGCAGTGGCACAGTGATAGTGTCAGCCTGGGACACAGAGGACCGAGATTTGAAACTCCAAGGTTGCCAGCTTGAGCATGGGTTCACCAGCTGGAGTGAGGGGTCACTGGTTTGAGCATGGGATCATAGACATGACCCCATCGTCACTGGCTTGAGCCCAAAGGCTACTGGCTTGAAGTCCAAGTCACTGGCTTGAGCAAGAGGTCACTGACTCAGCTATAAGCCCCCTGCCCTGGTCAAAGCACATATGAGAAGCATCAATGAACAACTAAAGTGCTACAACTATGAGTTGGTGCTTCTCATCATCTCTCCCTGTCTGTCTGTCTGTCTTGCAAAACAAAACAAAAAAACCACTTGATGAGACTGGTCCAAAGAGGGAGAGTGACTCAGCTGAGGTCACACAGCAAGAGGGACTGGAGGAGAAAAGAGTGACCAAGGCCGGCCCATGGCTGAGCCCACACCACAGAGGGGGAGTTAGAATGGCTTTAACTTCCATCCCAAGGCCAAGAAGCTCGGGCCACCTTCACACTTAGCTTGGGAATGTCCCATTGTGAACTTTGCCATAATGAGCAGTAAAATCACAGGAAGTCCTTCCCCACACTGTAGGTCTTACCCTGCAGGAAAGGAAAGCTGTGCTCATCCTGCAGCTGCTGGTCTGGGGAAATGGAGGGGTTAGACACTTATCATCCCTTTGGTCTTGACTGAGGAGGTGATGGCAAATTCATCACTTAGGCCTTAGGGGCTCAAACATTTATTAAGTGCCTGGCGTATGCCAGCCCCTGAGCTGGAAACTGCAGATACAGTGCTTGCTCCCCACAGCTACCATCAAGTTGGAGAGCTAGATAATTAGACAATCAACTGTGTAATTAAGAAGGAGCAGAACCGCCTGACCAGGTGGTGGAGCACTGGATAGTGTCGGACTGGGATGCGGAGGACCCAGGTTCGAGACCCCGAGGTTACCAGATTGAGCGCTGGCTCATCTGGTTTGAGCAAGGCTCATCAGCTTGAGCCCAAGGTGGCTGGCTCGAGCAAGGGGTTACTTGGTCTGCTGTAGCCTCCCCCCCCCCCCCAGTCAAGGCACATATGAGAAATCAATCAATGAACAACTAAGGAGCCGCAACAAAGAATTGATGTTTTTTATCTCTCTCCCTTCCTGTCTTTCTGTCCTTACCTGTCTCTCTCTCTGACTCTCTCTGTCTCTGCCACAAAAAAAAAAAAAAAGGAGCAGAACCAAGTCAAAGGTCAAAGTCTAGGGTGTGGGTGGGGAATTGAAGGAGGTTTCCAAAAAGGGAAGTGAGTGGACAGCTTTAACCAAGTTATGCAACAGGCTTATTGAGGTACCTTAGGAGGAAAGACTAAGATAAAGGAACAAGAGGGGGTGGGGAGCTATGCCCTTGTGGGTGGGATTGAGCAGACACAAAGAAACGGGCCACTCAGGGAGCAAAATCTGGACAGTGCCTGTGAGGTGGTCTCAAGGCTAGCTATGGACCCTGGGAATGCTAGAGGACCTGTCTCTGTGCAGTCCACCCTGGGAGCCTCTCAGAGGTGCACTAATGTGGGGAAGACAGGAAGAAAATGGACCCAAAGCAGGCTAGGGAGTGGGGTGTGGAGGACAAGGGCAACAAAAAGACCTGAGGTGGCTGTGGAAAATGGTTAGAAAAGAGGGGCTCCCCTTGACTCCCTTCCTTCTCTCCTGCCCTAGATCCCAGCCACACCCTGAGCCCCATTCCCAACCCCTTGGGGAATCCAACCACCCTGATACCCCAGACTTGTCCTGATGTCCACACTCACCAGGCCCAGGTGACCCCAAAACCAGTTCCGCTTTGGGGGCTGCGGGAAACATCGGAGGCGGCAACAATTGTTATAGAAAGCATAGGTCCAGGACAGGAAGCGGGCCAGGAGCCAGGAAGCACCCAGCAGCAGCAGGAGTTGCCAAGGGGAGGCTGCCACTGGCCCCAGACCCAGCCAGGACAGGCTCAGCTGCTGCATCCTGCAGGGAAGACAGAGGGTGAGCTCCTAAGGTCCAGGACAGGGGCGGAAATGGTGAGCTCAGGGCAGAGACCAGCTTACAAACAGGGAGAGGGCCAAGGATATGAAGCACAGGGACAGAGAGGGGCAGGTGAGTGTTGTTGACAGGGCAGGGAGGGCTCAGAGATGAGCCAATGGGGGCTCAGGAGGGAGAGGAGACCTAGGACATACAGAAGAAGAAGAAGAGGAAGAGGAAGAGGAAGAAGAAGAAGAAGACAGAGAGAGGGAGAGACAGAGACAGAGAGTGAGAGACAGAGAGTTAAATTACCCACTACTATCCACTCAATTCCCAAGCCAGCTCCATTCCTTGGAGCCACCCCTGCCTTGAGCAACACCTCTCCCCACCCTGGTCCAGGACCCCCAACTCCCTGACCCTAAGATTGGTACCTTCTGCCTGTAGTAGCTAGTCCCACACAGCCTCCTCTCCCCTCTGTCCTGGAAGACTTTACCCCTGGTTTCTGACTCCAGGGAAGCTGGGAAGGGCCAGGCTAAACTAGCCAATCCCCAAACATCTGCTTGCCTCCACCTAAATTGGCCCTGACCCAAATAGAGGGTGGGGGAGGAGGGCTACAATGTTATCAATATAGGCCTAGAAGTAGCTCAGTGTCACAGAGTGTGAACACTGAATCCTCAGGACTCAGCACCACCCAGTGGGACGAGGGGCAAGTTAGGCATAGGGAAAGATGACTCTGGGCCCCAAGTTTACTGACTCCCCTGCCCTCCAAGACCAGGGTGTAGCAGGTAAAAGCTTGAATGTTTACCCAAGCATGTCCCTGGCTCTTCTCTCTTAAGTTGGGCTTAGAACAGGGGTCCCCAAACTTTTTACACAGGGGGCCAGTTCACTGTCCCTCAGACCGTTGGAGGGCCAGACTATAAAAAAAAACTATGAACAAATCCCTATGCACACTGCACATATCTTATTTTAAAGGAAAAAAACAAAACGGGAACAAATACAATATTTAAAATAAAGAACAAGTAAATTTAAATCAACAAACTGATCAGTATTTCAATGGGAACTATGGGCCCGCTTTTGGCTAATGAGATGGTCAATGTCCAGTTCCATATTTGTCACTGCTAGCTGTAACAAGTGATATGATGCGCTTCCAGAGCCGTGACGCATGCGTCCCGTGTCACCGGAAGTAGTACTGTAGGTGAGCGATGCTGCGCTTTGTGGCGCCGCCACATACAGTACTCCACTCCTCTCACTGACCACCAATGAAAGAGGTGCCCCTTCCGGAAATACGGCGGGGGCCGGATAAATGGCCTCAGGGGGCCGCAGTTTGGGGACCCCTGGCTTAGAATCATGAAACTCCGAAACAAAAGCCTCTGGCCTTCAGGGTGCACAACGTCACAGTTCTCCCTCCAAACAGCCCAGGCTTGGGCTGAGACAGAAACAGGCAAACCAGTCTGGCTGGGGACTTTCCCATCAGATTGAGAGGAGCAAGGACCCAGTGGAATGAAGGCACTTGGAGGCCCGGGGGTAAGTCTGCAGAATCCAGACAGAGGTGGGCAGAACTGGGAGACCCTGCATGAGTTTAATTCTGCCCTCTCTCTGACTGCTGGCTGTGCCCAGCCCCCTCTGGGATCAGTCTTCCATCTGGAATGTTGAATGAGGTCTGGAGAGGGAGACAGAGGAGGGTTACACTGGAAGGAGGGGAGGACTAGGAGCCCCAAAAGAGATGAAGTGCAGGGAAAGAGCTTGTGCTTATGCCACTCTGTACCAGTACAGCACATAAAGTAAACCTACTCTGCACAGACAGCTGTATGCACAATGTACCTACTGTGTGTGAAGTACTCTACATAGAGCATGCCTACTGTGTGTGGGTACCTCAAAGAGCATCCTTCACTGTGCTAGAAATTCTACAGAAAGTGTACCTACTATGTGCAGGGGTGCTATATAAAGTGCATCTACTGTGTGTCAAGTACTCTAGTAAATACTGTCTACCTTGTGCTGGGTGTTGTACATAAAGCATGTTTACTGTATGCTGGGTATGCTTAGTAGGCATGCCTACTAAGTGCCAGGAGTTCTATACAAAGCACACCTACTGCAGGTAGGATACTTAATGTAAAGTATGCCTACTATGTATCAGGTGCTCTATATAAAGCAATCTACTATGTGTCGAGCACTCTACATAAAGTAAACCTACTCTGTGCAAAGTACTTACATAAAGCATGCCTCCTGTGTGCCAGATATCCTGACAAAAAAGTGTCTACTGAGTACCAGACATACTATATAAAGCATGCCTACTTTGTGTTGGGTACTCTATATAAATTGCTCCTTCTGTGCATCAGGTGCACCAAATAAAGTAAGCCTACTATGTGCCAGATGTTCTGCCTGCAAGGTGACACATCCCCCTCTCCTCACCTCCCTGGGCCAGTGCCCTAGGGATAAAGCAGAGAGACCCAGGTGACAGCATCCACCCGAGGTAGGGTTCCTATTTACATAAGAGCAACCTGAAGCTCAGAGAGGGCAAGCCTCTAGCTCACATGGTAAAGCTGGAAGAAACCCCCCAAGTCTGTCCTGCTCCCAAGCCCAAGCCTTTTCCCTCTGCCGTGCTGCTCCACTCCCATCCATAAGGGTTATGCCCTATCAACCCAGGGACATTTATAGTGGTGTATCTCAGGCAATACAGGGACTCCAGAGGGGAGCTATCTTGAGGTCCTTGTACCACACATGGGTCATTCTCTCAGTGGACCTAACTTTCCACTCCTGAACCTCCCTTGATCCTGTCCAGAATTTCCCTGAGGAGTGGTCTCAGGTAAGGAAGGGCGTGGAGGATGGGGGTCCTGGTAGAGCTACTGAAAAGAAGAGTGGGGGAAAGACAGTCCTCCTGACACTGGTAGAATGTTAGGGAGACCCCAAACTTCTCCCCCCCCCCGCACTAGTTGGAGGATTCAGGGGGCTGGTCCTAGAGACCTCAGTGAGGTGGGGTGTACCCTCCTCCCCTCCCAAATCTCCTCTACTCTGCAGGGACACAATTCACCTGCTGGTGGGTCCGTCCACAAGAAGGCCAAGAGACAAGGGCCAGAATCTGATAAACCAGGCATAGTCCTGGGCCACACAGGAGAAAGGGCCCCCAGTGCCCAGAGGGCTAAGCTCACTGTAGACCTACTGTGTACAGGAATGGGCAGGCAGCCTCTATAGAGCAGGAAAGGCAGCCAACACCAGCATTTGACAACATAAGCCACTGAATCTGTTTTAAGCTCTTTAGGTATACCGTATTAGCCTTTTTTATTTTTTCATTTTACGGATGAGGAAACTGAGGTTAAATTCTATTTGAGCAACATGCCTAAAGTCATACAGCTGGTGGAGTCAGACTGCACACTAGGCTTTACACCGGGTGCCTGAACCACTACTCTGTGCTACTTTGGTTCTGTAAATGAGCATTTCACCAGTGTCCCCTCCAGGATGGTGAAATAATTAAGAGAGACAGTGCATATAAGACATATAGAACAGCTTGACCCTTGACCAGGTGGTGGCACAATGGATAGAGCATTGGACTGGGATGCAGAGGACCCAGGTTCAAGACTCCGAGGTCACCAGCTTGAGCACGGGTTAATCTGGTTTGAGCAAAGCTCACCAGCTTGGACCCAAGGTCGCTGGCTCAAGCAAGGGGTCACTTGGTCTGCTGTAGTCCCATGATCAAGACACATATAAGAAGGCAATCAATGAAAACTAAGGTGCCACAACAAAAAATTGATGCTTCTCATCTCTCTCCCTTCCTGTCTGTCTGTCCCTATAAATAAAAAAATTGATGCTTCTCATCTCTCTCCCTTCCTGTCTCTGTAAATAAAAAAAAAAAAAATTAAAAAAAGACACATAGATCAGAGGAAGGGCTCAAAAGATGCCAGTCATTGTTATTGCCACCGCCGCTGCCGTTGTTATTGTTGTTGTGTAACCATTCAACAGCCCTGCAACATCACCCACATGAGCCCAGTTTTGCACAAAAGGAACCAGAAACTCAGAGAGGTGAAGCAACTTGCTCCATCCTCACAGCAAATTAGGTCAATATGACAGCAAAGCCTGGTATATGGTAGGTGCTCATTAAACATCTAGGGAAGAAAGTGAGTTTTGCAGTCATGGGCTCTAAGACTTGGCTACTCAAAATGTGGTCCACACACCTCTGTCATCCATATCACCTGAGAGCTTGTATGGAATGTAGAATCTAGTACCCTGGCCCAGATATACTGACTAAGAACTCCATCCCCACTGGCCAATGGTATATACTACTCAAGTTTTAAGATGTGTGGCTTTTGGGCCCCCAAGTCCAAGTTCTACAAGGATACAAGGGAGTACCTTCACTTTTCTGATTTACAAGCTTTGTTTGTTAATAACATGCAGCAGAAAGGATGATGCCTTTTGTTCATATGTAACAGGTAGACTTGATGTTTTCATTAGCAGTAATACAGTCTACTGAAGAAACAAATGCTACTGATTAATTTCTTACAACCTGTACAAACCTTCTGCAACTTACATAAACCTTTAATTTTTATGAACTTTCTTATCTATTCAGAAATAACTGGCTTTCATAACAACTTACTTTCTTCCTTTTTCTTTCAAAGGTATTTCCATATCTTACCAGGTGTCCCCAAACTATGGCCTGCAGGCCGCATGCGGCCCCCTGAGGCCATTTGTCCAGCCCCCCCCCCCCCCCCCCCCCCGCTGCACTTCCGGAATGGGCACTTCTTTCATTGGTAGTCAGTGAGAGGAGCACTGTATGTGGCGGCCCTTCAACGGTCTGAGGAATAGTGAACTGGCCCCCTGTGTAAAAAGTTTGGGGACTTCTGCCTTATACCTTTTATTATCAAAACTATACAATTCCTTTCTAGTCAGAACTGTTAATTTAAAAAAATCTTAACCTTTTGTGACAACCAAGCTGGCAATAAGTAATTTTTCTTTAAAATATACTTCCTTGTGGAGGTGTCCTCCCTCTAAGTAGCTAGTATTTATAGGGTTACTTTATAGGAGTAGCTATAAGCACATATATATTTTTCATTTACCTTGTAGCTTCCCTTCTAGCAAAGGGACTTATATCTCCCTTCTGTATGACTCATAGCAGTACATGCATCAAACCTTAAGACAACTTGTTCTGGCTTTCCTTTGACTTCAGTTTCCCTCCCTCCCCAAAGTCTAATTAAAAGGAGGTCCTCAGTGAGTTTATTCAGGCATGAGCCTTGCGTAGACCAGCCAGCTTCCAGTTTGTGGCTGGAGCAGGGCATGCTGTCCTTCTCAGGGTCAACTTACAAGGGTTGACAGGGTCAGTCTCCACTGTCCACGAGGGTGTCTTCGCTGGGACTGCAGGCTTCAACCAGCTGTGGTGGACCTGAGTGGGCATGCCTTCTACCTTGGCAGCAGTGGGAGTGTTCAGGATCATGGTGTGTGGACCCGTCCACGTGGAAGTCAGTCCCTGGGTGATGTACTTCTTTACCCAGACTGAGTCCCCAGGCTGGAAGGGATGTACCGGATCTCCTGGCATTGCTGGAAGTGCCTCTTGGACAGTCTTTTGGACAGCCTGCTGAATAATCTGCAGACCCTGTAAGTACTTAAGAAAGGAGTGGTTACTTAAGTCAGTTTTTATTTCTTCTCTGAGTTTTGGTAGTAAGGGAGGGGGTCTCCCAAACATTATTTCAAAAGGAGTGAATCTTTCCCTGTAGGGGATGTACCTTGCCCTAAGGAGGGCCAAGGAGAGTAAGGTGGGCCACTTTTCACAGGTTTCAAAAGAAATTTGGTTAAAGTTTCCTTTAAGATCCCATTCAAGCCTGACCTATGGTGATGCAGTGGATGGAGCGCTGACCTAGAACATTGAGGTCGCCAGTTCGAAACCTTGGGTTTGCCTGGTCAGGGCACATATGGGAGTTGATGCTTCCTGCTCCTCCCCTTTCTCTCTCTCTCTCTCTTCTCTCTAAAATGAATGAATAAAGTCTTAAAAAAAAAAAAAAAGATCCCATTCAAGCCCTGGTCAGTTGGCTCAGTGGTAGAGCGTCGGCCTGGCATGCAGGAGTCCCGGGTTTGATTCCCGGCCAGGGCACACAGGAGAAGCACCCATCTGCTTCTCCACCCCTCCCCCTCTCCTTCCTCTCTGTCTCTCTCTTCCCCTCCCGCAGCCAAGGCTCCATGGGAGCAAAATTGGCCCGGGCGCTGAGGATGGCTCTATGGCCTCTGCCTCAGGTGCTAGAATGGCTCTGGTTGCAACAGAACAACGCCCCAGATGGGCAGAGCATCGCCCCCTGGTGGGCATGTCGGGTGGATCCCAGTTGGGCGCATGCGGGAGTCTGTCTGACTGCCTCCCCGTTTCCAACTTCAAAAAAATACAAGATCCCATTCAAGCCTGACCAGGCTGTGGCGCAGTGGATAGAATGTCAGACTGGGATGCCCAGGACCCAGGTTCGGGACCCCAAGGTTGCCACCTTGAGCGCAGGTTCATCTGGCTTGAGCAAAAAGCTCACCAGCTTGGACCCAAGGTAGCTGGCTTGAGCAAGGGGTTACTCGGTCTGCTGAATTCCCACGGTCAAGGCACATATGAGAAAGCAATCAATGAACAACTAAGGGCTCACAACGAAAAACTGATGATTGATGCTTCTCATCTCTCTCCATTCCTGTCTGTCTGTCCCTGTCTATCCTTCTCTCTGAATCTCTCTCTGTCCCTGTAAAAAGAAGAAAAAGAAAAAAAAAGAAAAGATCCGATTCATGCGTTCTACCTGCCCTGAACTTTGGGTCCTGTAGGCACAATGTAATTTTCAATTAATATTGAGTACCTTTCCTACTGGCTATGAGATCTTGGATACAGATGCAGGCCCATGATTAGACCCAATATTAATGGGCAAGCTAAATCTGGGAATAATTTCATATAGCAATTTCTCAACAACTGTTATTATGGTCTCATTTCTAGTAGGAAAAGCTTCTACCTATCCTAGAAAGGTATCAATTACTTTAGTAAAATCTATTTCTAAATGTTTACCTGAGATAGTTCCTCTCTCCCTGTTTCTCTTTATAATTTCTTTTCTTTGCTTAGTATTTATTTGGGCACAGACTAAACACTCGGACATTATGCCTTCTGCAGTAAATTCTAAGTATAGCTGTTCTAATTATTTTTTCTTATTCTTAGTCATCCCTTTCCTGCTGGTAAAATCTTTTTCTAATTGGTTGCAAAAAAACCTTTGGCAACAAGGGTTCTAGTAAAGTTACTAGAATTTCCTAAAAACCGAACTGGTTTTAGGGTTACCTTATTGGTAGTATCATCAGCTGCTTGGTTTTTCTTGAGTTTCTAGGGACTCCCCCTCTTTTGGTGCTCTGGACAGTGGATGGAGGCCACTATTTCAGGAGCAGGCTCCTGCATTGTTGGGGTGAGGGTTTGAGCCTCACCTTTGTTAGTTCTTAAGCCTTCTCCTGATGGCCCCTTTTTGACTGTGCCTGTCTTAGGTTGTTCCTGCCTTCAGGAATCTTACCTATCATTGACTAACCAGCCATCTGAGGGGCCAGAGTTATGTGAGTGAGAGAGGAGCAATGTCCCTTTTGAAATGCTTTGTTTGTTTTTAGCAGCTGATGTTTCTACCTTTTTAAAAAACTTGTAATACTTTTCCTTTCTAATTTCTAGAGCTGAATGCTATGTAAAGGCTAAGTTGACTGCCTTAGTATCTTCTGGCGCCTCTGGGTCTAGAGGTGCATAGACTCTGTAAGCTTTCCATAGTCTAAGAAAGCTGCAGGGGTCTTCTGAGGATCCTGAATAACTTCTGACACCTTAGACAAATTTATGGTTCTTTTTCTTAGTATCTTTCTTATCCTGGCTGACAGAAACTGGTGGAAAGTGTCCAAAATTTCCTCACTTGCTTGGGTGCTATGGTCCCGCTTAGGCCAGGAAACCAGAAACATTTTCTCGAGGTGGTCTCGGTTGTCCTAAGTGGGCAGCGTATGTACAGTACAGATTCTAACAGTCCTGTTAGGGCTTGAGGCTTCCCCAGAAAAGGGGATTCTGAGCTTTCTAATTCTATAGCTCACTTGGGAAAAAAAGGATTTAAACTATTTCCTATAACATTCATCTAAAGATCTAAATAAAAGCACCAACTGAAATGACCAATACTTCATAAAATAAGTCTTATATTATAAATCCATTTTACATTCTAAGAAAACATACCTTATTTGTGCTGTAACTTTATGTTCTCTAACAGATAATGTCTAAAAGCTCAAGAGAAAGAGATTTCTGTTCACATCCTTTAGCCCTTTTAATCTGGGCACAAAACTTAAATGTTTCCTATTACCACAATTAGCCATCTATTGGATTGGGGAATAAGTTCGTAGCGTTTTTATATTTTCTTTTATTTTACAATGATTTGTTTGCTGTTTGGCAAAGGGTAAGTATTCATTCGATAAAACTCTTTCTGCTCTACAAAACTATGTTAATTGTATTTTTGAGTTATTTAATTTTTTATTAGTTTTGAGGCTTAGAAATGGAATACCCAGGAGGCAAAAATCAACATTTTCGACACCTACTCTTCTTTGCTTTTCATCGAGGTCAAAAAGCTGCCGAGCCTGACCTGTGGTGGTGCAGTGGATGGAGCGTCGACCTGGGAGTGCTGAGGTCGCCGGTTCGAAGCCCTGGGCTGGCCTGGTCAAGGCACATATGGGAGTTGATGCTTCCAGCTCCTCCCCCCCTTCTCGCTCTCTGTCTCTCCCTCTCCTCTCTAAAAAAATGAATAAATAAAAAAAAAATTAAAAAAAAAAAAAGCTGCCGAAGCAGCCCGGGACATTTGCGATGTGTATGGAGAAGGTGTCATAGGCGAGTCTACAGCACGGAAATGGTTTGCAAAGTTTAAAAATGGCGACTTTGACGTCGATGACACGTGCCGCAGCGGAAGGCCTTCTGAATTCGATGAAGAACTAGGAAATGCTCGAAAAGAATGCCACGGTCAACAAGGAGCTCTACATTGCCCAGCTACACCGCGTGAATGAGGCTATTCGACTGAAAAGACCTGATCGACATGGTCAAACCATACTCCTTCAGGACAACGCCAGGCCCCATGTTGCACAAGTCGTCAAAGCCGCACTCCAAGAGCTCGAATGGAGGTCCTTCAACATCCTCTGTATTCTCCAGACCTTGCACTGACCAATTACCATGTTTTCCGCTCCCTGTCAAACCATATGAAGGGCGTTACCTTCGATAACAAAGAGGTCCTTAAAAACTGGCTCAACAACTTCTTTGACACCAGACCAGGCGATTTTTGGCGGAACGGCATCAACAAATTGGTCGAGAGGTGGGAAGAGGTTGTAAACAGCAATGGCGAATATATAATTGATTAACTTATTGATATAATTATTGTTTTTTGTTTAAATAAAAGTCTTCGGTTAAAACGCTACAAACTTATTCCCCAACCCAATATTTTCTCCTTTCCACCTATTATGTTGAGAATTCTACCGTTAAGCCAATCAATAGTAATATTTGTGTTGGGCAGATAAAATGTATTATGCTCACTTTGTTAAAGATAACACGAGGAGGCCATCGCCCAGGTGATATTAATGTGTGTTGGGGTGGGCTAAAGGCAGGCAGAATCCTTGTAGCCTGGGGCTTGGTTTTGGGATTAAGCCTTTCCTACCCTTTTTGATGTGGGGTGGTACAATCCAATCATGCCTCAGAAAGTGACTTTGTATTAGAGACTTCCCTATTTTGTATATTGGATTAAGGGTTTGGATTTCTACACTATAAAATGGGGACGGAGCGGGAGCTTGCGCTCTTGGTTCCTGAGATTGTCATTAGAGGAGAGAGCAGAGCAGAGAGCAGAAGGAGGCCACGTGGAGTAGGCCAGGAGAAGCAGCCAAGATGGTGGAGTGTTGAGTGAGATGCCAGTTTGTGCAGTTTGACGCTGGAGAAGGAAGGAGATGGGGAACTGAGGAGAATAAGTCTGGTGAGCTAGAAACCTTTGATTCTAGGAAACTCGGATAAATCAGTAGCTTTGTGAGCACTGAATGTGATTGGGTTTTGGAGCCCAGTGTGTATTTTTACTAGCCCGCAGGGTGCAAGCTAGAATTAAAGACTATGGCCCATCAGTTTTTGGCTCTGCTGTTTCTTTACTGACTGTCCAAATCCAATGCGAACCTGCATAGGCCAGAAGGCTGCTGTGATAGTGGCCCTGGCTCTGGCTTCTGGCTTTACAATTTGTCACTCTGGGTTTGGTGATCTAACATTGAACAATACTGTATCTACAGTCCACAGCTGATGAGCAGACTGGACCTTACCCCTTTAACTGCTTCAAAAGTGATAATTAGCTGAACATTTATACACCATAAAAAAGATATAATTAATAACCATTACATTAATAATTGTTGGAATCCATGGGAGTCCGAAAGACCAGAGTAACAGGCTTTATTGAAAGGAAGAAAGGAACCCTGCCAGGCACTTCTCCGGGGGAGAAGAGCACCGGTTACAGACTAGGGGTGAGTTATATAGTGTTTGGGAGAGCCTGAGGGGATACTGAGGCAAAAGTCCTGGTATGTTCCCTTTTATGGTTTGAGGATTTCAGCTTTCTGGAATGCTCCTTCTTGGGGCAGTTCGACCAGGTTCTTGGAATTCCTGTCTCAGGGGCAATAGTCCAGTAAGGGTGAGGTCTGACAGATAAGCAGAACATCAAGAGGGCAGTTTGGAATTCACATATCTATCAATAATCATTACCTATCTCCTAATATTTATACCAAGATTTCAACATCACAGGGCTATGAAATAGCAAATAAAAAGGAGAATTAACAAAAGACTCTTGAAATAACATATACATTTCTAATGTAGCATGCACTGGGTACGAGAACAAATGTTGGAGACTTTCAGGAGTATAGATGTTTCTTTATTGGCCAGTTTAACCTGAGCAGGGGCGAATTCGCTGATGTCCAGAGACACCGTACTCACAAGGAGCTGCAATGGGAATCACGCCTGCGCTTACAGCTAGTCCCTTATATATCCTAAGTAAGCAAGCATAATACAGAAGCAGATATGGCGGTTACCCATTCGCTAAGGGGGCTGCACATAGCATAGCAACAGGGGTTGGGTCTAGCTCATTGGCGAATTCCAAACATAAACTTCTGATAAGGGTTTTTAACCAATGGAATGCAAACATTTGTCTTTCTTTGTTCTCAGCCTCAGAGGGTCCCTATCTGTCTCTGCTTCTTGAAGGACCTTGGGCATGGTATTCCTAACAGAACAGGAGCAGGACCTGCCTGTAACCCTTAAGTTCCCTGTTCCATCAGTGCCCTGCCTATATCCTATTATTTTAGATATTCTGATCTTCTCTTGGTCCTAAGGACCACAACAATGGATCCTTGGTACAAAAAGGAAGTCTTTGTATTTGGCAGACTATACAATTTTATATGTCTCATCATTAGTACATTTTAGTACAATTTACAATAAGAGGATTGTAAACTACTACCCCAGTGAACCACTGATTTACTGAGATAAGTAAGAAATGGTCAAAATACAATCACTATTTCGTAGCCAGCTGGCAAAGAGATGCTAATCCTCTTTTTGACCTATAGTGCTTTACACCATCAAGTCAATATAAAAGTCAGGGTGCCCGGGATTTCTGGTGTCTAAGGAGGAGCAGGCGCCGGGAGCTGGTCGAGGAGTCATCACTTGGCTCTGCTCCTTGGTGCATAAGTGACTGCAGCAGGGGCCCTGAACACTATGGAGGCAGCACTAACCCTGCTGCAGCCCCCCCCCCTTTTTTTCTCTTTTTGCAAACAGGACTTCTTTCTATGCCTCTTCTCCAGCAGACATTAGCAAAACAATAGCCCCTCCTAAGGAGGAATGTAATCCAATCCACCACTTGCAATCCACTGCCCTGCTCTGAGTGGCTGCCCAGCACTATTTTTTTTATTATTATTATTTATTCATTTTTAGAGAGGAGAGAGACAGAGACAGAGAGGGAGAGAGAGGAGAGAGAGACAGAGAGAGAGAAGAGGGGAGGAGCTGGAAGCATCAACTCCCATATGTGCCTTGACCAGGCAAGCCCAGGGTTTCGAACCGGCGACCTCAGCATTTCCAGGTCGACGCTTTATCCACTGTGCCACCACAGGTCAGGCAACCAGCACTATTTTTTAACAATAAAAGTAGCAAACTAAAAAAACACAAATTTTACAAACTCATTTTTCCAACAGTGGGCTATTCTAGTTCACAGGAGGTCCTCAATTTTCCCGGGCACATAGTAACCCCGTAATCCCCTGAGAACCCTTTCTTACAATTCTTGACCATCATGGTTAAAGCAGTGGGTTTCCCCTGTGAACCTCATTCCTCCCACATCAGACAACAATTATGCCACACAAAAGAATTGGGGAAGGGTAGGGGAAATTTGGAGGGGACCCACAACTTGCTTTGGCCCTGTGGGAGAGAGTCAGAATCCTCTCCTAGTGTCAGTATCATTCATTCCGCACTCATCCTCTTTCCCACAACTCTCACACACCAGTGGAGGGCGAGAAGTCACTACTCCTAACTTATGGAGGGTGTTGGGCAGATAAAATATATTATGCTCACTTTGTTGAAGATGGCGCTGCCCACGTGGAAGCCGTGGCCCAGGTGATATTAATGTATGTTGGGGCGGGCTGTGGGCAGGCAGGATCCTTGTAGCCTGGGGCTCGGTTTTAGGACTAAGCCTTTCCCACCCTTTTTGATGTGGGGTGGTGCAATCCCATCATGCCTCAGATAAGTGACTTTGTATTAGAGACTTCCCTATTTTGTATATTGGATTAAAGGTTATGAATCTACACTATAAAATGGGGGCAGAACAGGAGCTTGCCCTCTTGGTTCCTGAGATTAGCATTAGAGAGGAGAGAGAGGCCACATGGAGGAGGCCAGGAGAAGCAGCCAAGATGGTGGAGTGCTGAGTGAGAAGCCAGTTTGTGCAGAGTTTGTGCAGGGAGAAGGAAGGGGATGGGGAACACAGGTGAATAAGTCTGGTAAGCTAGAAACCTTTGATTCTAGGAAACTCGAATAATTCAGTAGCTTTGTGAGCACTGAATGTGAGTGGGTTTTGGAGCCCAGTGTGTGTTTTTACTTGCCCGCCAGGTGCAAGCTAGGATTAAAGATGATGGCCCATCAGCTTTTGGCTCCGTTGTTTCTTTACCGACTGTCTGAATTCAATGCAAACCTGCATGGGCGAGGCGGCTGTGATGGTGGCTGCGGCCACTGGCTTTATAGAGGGCCTATGTGACTTTCATGTCTTAGGGAGGGGAAGAGGAGAGGCAGCCAGAGGGTCTGTCCCCAATAATCCCATCACTCATTCTCCTTCCTGGAGCTGCAATTCATTTCAAGGTCCACACCTTTGTTATTTTCCAAACATTTCCATCTGGCCCTGTTCCCTTTCCTTTCTCTAAGATTCTTCTAGCCTGACCAGGCGGTGGCGCAGTGGATAGAGCATCGGACTAGGATGTGGAAGAACCAGGTTCGAGACCCTGAGGTCGCCAGCTTGAGTGTGGGCTCATCTGGTTTGAGCAAAAATTCACCAGCTTGGACCCAAGGTTGCTGGCTCCAACAAGGGGTTACAAGGTCTGCTGAAGGCCCGCGGTCAAGGCACATATGAGAAAGCAATCAATGAACAACTAAGGTGTCGCAATGCGCAACGAAAATCTAATGATTGATGCTTCTCATCTCTCCATTCTTGTCTGTCTATCCCTCACTCTGACTCTCTCTCTGTCTCTTTAAAAAAAAAAAAAAAAAAAAAAAAAAAAAGATTCTTCTAAAGAAAAGTTCTAATCTTTTCTATTTTCCTTCTTAATACTATTCCTACCCCGTATCTTCCAAATGGGTAAAACTTCTTTGGGTCAGTATGTGGATATCTGAAACTAGTTTCTGCTCTATACTTCCTCCAGTACTCTCTTAGATCTTTAAATTGCATCAGAGGCCTGGCCTGTGGTGTTGCAGTGGATAAAGCATTAACCTGGAATGCTGAGTTCGTGGGTTCAAAACCCTGGGCTTGCCCGGCCAAGGCACATATGGGAGTTGATGGTTCCTGCTCCTCCCCCTTCTCTCTCTCTCTCTCTCTCTCTCTCTCTCTCTCTCTCCTACCATCTCTCTAAAATGAATAAATTTTAAAAAAAGAAAAAAAATTGCATCAGAGATTTTCCTGACAAAGAGAATCTACAAAATAGAGAATTTACCATTTACATTTTGTTAGTCAAATAAGTTTGTAAATAATGATATATATGTTTGCTCACTTATAGTTTGCATTGGATGTGGGGGGACAGGCTGTAAGCAGGCAGGATTCTTATAGCCTAAGGCTTAGTTTTAAGACTAAGCCTTTCCCACCTTTTTTGATGTGGGGTGGTGCACTCTCATGAGGAATCCCATTATGCCTCAGATAAATGACTTTGTATCAAACACTCCCTTGTTTGAATATTGGATTAAAGGTTTTTATTTCTATACTATAAAGTGGGGCAGACCGGGAGCTTGCTCTCTTGGTTCCTGAGATTAGCATTAGAGAGGAGAGCAGAGAAGGCCACGTGGAAGAGGCCAGGAGAAGCAGCCAAGATGGTGCAGTGCTGAGGGATAAGCCAGTTTGTGCCGAGAGAAGGAGATGGATAACAGAGGTGAATAGGCTGGTGAGCTAGAAACCTTTGATCCTAGGAAAACTCAGATAAGCCATTAGCTTTGTGAGCACTGAATGAGTGGGTTTTGGAGCCCAGTGTGTGTTTTTACTTGCCCGCCAGGTGCAAATTAGGATTAAAGCTAATGGCCCACCAGTTCTTGGCTCCATTGTTTTATTACCGACTGTCTGAATTAAATGCAAACCTGCATGGCCCAGGTGGCTGTGATGGTGGCCGTGGCTACTGGCTTTACACATTTACACTTGACTTTTAGGCACAGTTCAACATACAAGGCAAAGGGGTGCTATAAGGTATTTTCCCCACTGATAAGGAAGGAAGGAGCTGGAGTCACGAAGTGTGGAATAATAAAAGCCTTTATTGAGTACAGAGCGCTTCCTGCCCGACGAGGTTCCCTAGTCCCAGAGACAGAGGCCAGGCAAGTCACAAGGTGTGACCCGTGTGAGAGATATTTAAAGGGTCCCTAGAGTGGTCGAGCTAATACGACATGGTGAAATCTCACTGGCTGATGGAGGTGTCGCTCTTCTCCAAAGGGCTCCTGGGAAGTTTCTTTTGGTGCGGTTGGTGGTGGGCGGTCCTAGCCAAAGTTTCCAGGTCTGAGTTCCTCACATGACCATCCCCCATTATCCACCAACCTTACAGGTGCCCCGTCAGGAGCCTTTCAGGTGCTCACCTGGCCGCGTCCCTCACAGGAGCTTAGGTGCCTCTTAGCATTGGTGGGTGGGTATAAAGCCCCAACTGGGGTCAGAGAGTGTCTGATATCACCCTAAGCCATATGAGGATCACCACAGAACCACAGGTTGGAGGCCACTTGGACTCCATAGTTATTCACCGTGGAGCCACAAACTGGAAACTCAGGTTCAGACACCAGAGATCCCCACTCACACACCAATCATTCAGGGATTTTTAGACAGAAACAATAAAAGCAAAGAATGAGATCTCGACATGGACAGACAGCATAAAGGTGTCTGTAAGGCCAGTAGCCACATCCACTATCACAGCCGCCTGGCCCATGCAGGTTTGCATTTGATTCGGACAGATGGTAATGAAACAACGGAGCCAAGAACTGGTGGGCCATTAGCTTTAATCCTAGTTCACACCCAGCAGGCAAGAAATACACACAGTGGGACCTGACCAGGCAGTGGCGCAGTAGATAGAGCATCGGATTGGGATACGGACGACCCAGGTTTGAGACCCCAAGGTCGCCAGCTTGAGCGTGGGCTCATCTGGCTTGAGCAAAAAGCTCACCAGGTTGGACCCAAGGTCACTGGCTTGAGCAAGGGGTTACTCCATCTGCTGAGGGCCCGGGGTCAAGGCACATATGAGAAAGCAATCAATGAACAACTAAGGTGTCACAACGAAAAACTGATGGTTGATGCTTCTCATCTCTCTTTGTTCCTGTCTGTCTGTTCCTATCTATCCCTCTCTCTGACTCTCTCTGTCCCTAGAAAAAGAAAAAAAAAGGAGAAAGCAATCAATGAACAACTAAGGTGTCGCAACAAAAAAACTAATGATTGATTCTTCTCATCTCTCTTCATTCCTGTCTATCTGTCCCTATCTATCCCTCTCTCTGACCCTCTCTCTCTGTCTCTGTAAAAAAAAGAAAAGAAAAGAAAAAAAGAAATATACACAATGGGAAAACACTTCCCTTTTCATTCAGGGCTCCCAAAGCCACTGACTTATCCGAGTTTTCCTAGAATCAAGGTTTCTACCTCACCAGCCTTATTCACCTCTGTTCCCCATCTCCTTCTCTCTGCACAAACTGGCTTCTCCTTCAGCACTCCGCCATCTTGGCTGCTTCTCCTCTGTAATGCTAATTTCAGGAACTGAGAGAGAGAGAGAGCCCCTAGTCTCCCTTATAGTGTAGATATTAAAGCCTTTAAGCTAGTATACAAATAAGGAAGTCTCTGATAGAAAGCCACTTATCTGAGGCATAAATGGGATTCTTCATGAGAGTGCACCACCTCACATCATGCAACAGTCAAAGATGTGGGGAAAAGCTTAGTGTTGAGAAGATCTTAGTATTAAAAGGGTGGGATCTTAGTATTAAAAGATCTTAGTATTATAAAGACCCAAACTGCTTACAGACTGTCCCCCACACCCAATACAAACTATAAGTGAGCAAACATATACATCATATTTGCAAACTTATTTGACCCACACTGGATGAGGCCCCAAATGTTATAAAGTAGTGTACTTTAATCCATGGGTTACACAGAGACACCAGATCCAAATGAATTTTTGAGGAGTTTATTAATTAGCCGGCTAGCTACATGGGGCACAATCCTAAATCATGGAGAAAGTCCCTACAATGCTGTGGCTGATTATATACCCCAAATCACATACCGGTTAGGGTGGGTAAGAAGGAGCTCATGATCCCTTTGTCTAGAGCAGTGGTCCTCAAAGTGTGCGCCAGGCCTGACCAGGCGGTGGCGCAGTGGATAGAGCATCAGACTGGGATGTGGAAGACCCAGGTTCGAGACCCCGAGGTCGCCAGCTTGAGCCCAAGGTCGCTGGCTCAAGCAAGGGGTTACTCAGTCTGCTGAAGGCCCGCGGTCAAGGCACATATGAGAAAGCAATCAATGAACAACTAATGTTGCAACGTGCAACGAAAAACTAATGATTGATGCTTCTCATCTCTCCGTTCCTGTCTGTCTGTCCCTGTCTATCCCTCTCTCTGACTCTCTCTCTCTCTGTCTGACTCTCTCTCTCTCTGTCTCTGTAAAGAAAAAAAAAAAGTGTGCGCCAGGGAGCACTGGTGTACCCTAGAAGATTTCCAGGTGCACCCTTTGGTATTCCAGAGAAATATGTGCCTGTTGGGGACCAAAAAACCAACAGGGTTTTTGGAGTTTAGATTTTTGGAGGACAGAGGTGGTGGGGAATTGACTCTAAGCTGACAGTCTGCCCAACCCCCCACCTCACTTGCCTGGTTAGGTTGCAAAAGGCTGTTAAGCTGTGGTGCTGGATTGTTTACACTACCCCCATGTTCCCTGGAAAGACTGGAGGTAAGTTTCTTCTATCCTTTGTTTGGTGTAAAGTTAAGATGATATGTATGGTGGGGGTTTTCTGCACTCAACATAATTAAGAGTAAAAAGAGGAATTCTTCAATGTATTGACGAGAAAATGAGAGTTTGCCTTTCAAATATATGCCCAATGTTGGTCAAATAAGTTTGCAAATATGATGTATATGTTTGCTCGCTATAGTTTGCATTATATGTGGGGGGCAGGCTGTAAGCAGGCAGGGTTGTTATAGCCTAAGGCTTAGTTTTAAGACTAAGCCTTTCGGCCTGACCAGGCGGTGGCACAGTGGATAGAGCATCGGATTGGGATGCGGAAGACCCAGGTTTGAGACTCCGAGGTCACCAGCTTGAGCGAGGGCTCATCTGGTTTGAATAAAAAGCTCACCAACTTGAGCCCAAGTTCGCTGGCTCGAGCAAGGGGTTACTTGGTCTGCTGAAGGCCTATGGTCAAGGCACATATGAGAAAGCAATCAATGAACAACTAAGGTGTTGCAACGTGCAATGAAAAACTAATGATTGATGCTTCTCATCTCTCTGTTCCTGTCTCTCTGTCTCTGTAAAAAAAAAAAGACTAAGCCTTTCCCACCCTTAGTGATTTTGATTTTTTTTAAATTTTTATTCATTTCTTTATTTTATTTTATTATTATTTTTTTTTTTGTATTTTTCTGAAGCTGGAAACAGGGAGAGACAGTCAGACAGACTCCCGCATGAGCCCAACCGGGATCCACACGGCACGCCCACCAGGGGCGAAGCTCTGCCCACCAGGGGGCGATGCTCTGCCCCTCTGGGGCATCGCTCTGCCATGACCAGAGCCACTCCAGCGCCTGGGGCAGAGGCCAAGGAGCCATCCCCAGCGCCCGGGCCATCCCCGCCCCAATGGAGCCCCGGCTGTGGGAGGGGAAGAGAGAGACAGAGAGGAAGAAGGGGGTAGGGGTGGAGAAGCAAATGGGCGCTTCTCCTATGTGCCCTGGCCGGGAATCGAACCCGGGTCCCCCGCATGCCAGGCCAACGCCCCACCACTGAGCCAACCGGCCAGGGCCCATTTCTTTATTTTTTATAGAGACAGAGAGTGGAGAGTGAGTCAGAGAGAGGGATAGACAGGGACGGAGAGAGATGAGAAGCATCAATCATTAGTTTTTCCTTGCGAAAACCTTAGTTGTTCATTGATTGCTTTCTCATATGTGCCTTGACCACGGGCCTTCAGCAGACTGAGTAACCCCTTGCTGGAGCCAGCGACCTTGGGTTCAAGCTGGTGGGCTTTTGCTCAAACCAGATGAGCCCACGCTCAAGCTGGCGACCTCGGGGTCTCGAACCTGGGTCCTCTGCATCCCAGTCCGACACTCTATCCACTGCGCCACTACCTGGTCAAGCCCCTTAGTGACTTTGTATCAGAGACTGATTTGTTTGTATATCGGATTAAAGGTCTTGATTTCTACACTATTGTTGGAATCCATGGGAGTCCGAAAGACCAGAGTAACAGGCTTTATTGAAAGGAAGAAAGGAACCCTGCCGGGCACTTCTCCAGGGGAGAAGAGCATCAAAAACAGACTGAGGTAAAACTTTATGGGGTTGGGGATAGCCTCGAGCAAGGGTGTGCTGGTATGTTTGGCTTTCTGGAATACTCGTCATTGGGGTGATTGACCAGCTTCCTGGAATTCCTTTTTCCCATGGGCGATTGTCTGGTAATTAAGGGTAGGGTCAGGCAGCCAAGCAGAACAGCAAAAGGGCAGTTTGGAATTCATGTATCTATCAACTATAAAATGGGGCAGAGAAGCCCATGCTGGAGAGCACAGAAAGGCGACATGGAGGAGAGGAGAAGCAGCCAAGATGGTGGAGTGCTGAGGGAGAAGCCAGTTTATGCAGAGTTTGTACAAAGAGAAGGAGATGGGGAATAGAGGTGAATAAGGCTTGTGAGCTAGAAACCTTTGATTCTGGGAAACTCAGATAAGTCAGTGGCTTTGGGAGCCCTAAATGGAAAGGGAAATGTTTTCCCACTGTCTGTATTTCTTGCCCGCCAGGTGCAAGCTGGGATTAAAGCTAATGGCCTACCAGTTTTTGGCTCCATTGTTTCATTAACATCTGTCCGAATCAAATTTGAACCTGCAAGGGCCAGGCGGCTGTGATGGTGGCTGTGGCTACTGGCTTTACACCCAAACATTGAAGAAATCACTGGGACACATCAAGCTCATGATTCTCATAAGCACAAGAATGAAAAAACTTAACACATTTGTGCCGGGACACGCTGAATTTACTAAATATTACTAAGAATGTGTGTGTGTGTGTGTGTGTGTGTATAACATTTTGTTGTTTTTTATTTTTTAACCCCTCTTTTTTATAAATTCTAAAAAGCATAAATCAAAAAATGTAACATAAAAATGTTTTTTAATGTCAGAATAAATTTAATTTTGTCATATTTATTTCATTTAATTACCATAAAATCATGCTTGGACTTTATATTTTTTCTTTAATATTTGACTTAATTATTATAACATATTCCTCAGAAATTTGCATATAGTGCACCTACAATTATTTGTAGAATTTTAAATGTGCCCAGACTTCAAAAGGTTTGAGAACCGTCTTCCTCAGTGCCGGGTACGTGCGCCCAGCTCCAACTGCAAGTGCCTGCTGGCCTCACTAGGCTGCAAGCAGTGGAGGGAGCGGAAGTGGTTCTCCCGGAGTGGTACACCTTTCACGGGGAGGTGGCTTCGGCCCCACCACAGGAGATGCTCACCTTGATATGGTTCTTGAAACAGAAAGGGAATGATTTGAAACAGGTGTTGGCATACATCAATGAGGCCACATTCAGCCTACCTGGAGTATCCCTGGTCTACTCCATGCCCTCCCAGAATGTGTCCCTGCAGCTGCAGAGCCTCCAGGAGAAAGACTCCAGGTCCTACCGCTGTTCTGTGAATGTGCAAGACCGTCAAGGTGTAAACATGGGCCACAGCAGCAAAACTTTAGAACTCGATGTGTTGGTTCCTCCAGCTCCTCCATCTTGCCATCTCCTGGGTGTGCCCCATGTGGGGACCAACGTGACTCTGAGCTGCAGATCCCCGAGGAGTAAACCGGCTGCTCAGTACCAGTGGGAGCGACCACCCCCATATTCCCAGGTTTTCTTTGCACCAGTCTTAGATGCCATCCGTGGGTCTTTAAGCCTCAAAAACCTTTCCACGTCTATGTCTAGAGTCTATATCTGCAAGGCCCACAATGAGGTGGGCAGTGCCCACTGCAATGTGACCCTGGAAGTGAGCACAGGGCCTGTGGCTGCAGTGGTCGCTGGAGCTGTTGTGGATACCCTGGTTGGACTGGGACTGATAGCTGGACTGGTCCTCTTGTACCGATGCCAGGGCAAGGCCCCAGAGGAGCTGGCCAATGATATCAAGGAAGATGCCATCGCTCCTCTGACCCAGATGCCCTGGCCCAAGGGCTCAGACACAATCTCCAAGAATGGGACCCTTTCCTCTATCACCTTGGCACCAGCCCTCGGTTCACCCCAAAGCCATCCCAGGCCTGGTGCATTGACCCAGCCCTGGGGGGGGGGTCTCTTCCGCTCTGAACCGCAAGGGTGCTGTCCCCGTGATGGTGCCCACCCAGAGGCAGGCTAGGTCTCTGGTGTGACGATCCAGCCATTTGTTGGCAGAGCCATCTGGTTTTTCTCTTTCTTATAGTAATCACTATGGGGTCACCCTGACACAGAGGCCTAGTCTGGGAGGGTGGCTACCTCCTAGATCTCCAGTCCTCTGCCCCCACCTTTCTTTACTATGGAAAAACTGATTCTTAGTTAAGACTCAAGCTTCCAGGAGGTAGGAGGAGAAAAGGAAATGGACCTAAGATTAGTAAGAGCCTTGTCCCCCTCCTGAGGCCTCCCTGAAACTGCAAGAGAAATACTGTTGAGATTGTCTACCTACGCCCCAGGACCTTGGTGGGGACTGCCAGTCAATGAGTTCTTCTGGCCCCCTTGATCTCTCTATCTGTCCCACTCATACCTAACACCGTCCTTCACTTCCATTCCAGCTCCCTGTGTTAATGTCACCCATCCTGCTGGCTTGGTTGGGTTTTGTTGGGGCAGGGAATAGAGAAGATATTTGTTAAACTAACTTGAAATGTGTGTTTTGAAATGTGTTTTTGTTTTTATTTTACAAATTTCAATAAAGATATGTTCTGTTTGTATGGGAAAAAAAAGTTTGAAAACCATTGGTCTAGAAGTATACTCTCATGACTTTAGGATGAGAGGGTGAGTCAGAATGTAGGAATTCTTAATTAAGGTACATAAACATATTTTTTAAGGTTTTTAAGAAAGAGAAGTGAAGGGATTCTCAGATAAGTTCCATCTTCCTTGCTCTGTAGTTAAATTTTGACTTATCTGACCCAGTTACCCTTGCAAGCCCTTCCTCCTTCATTCTTCTCTTTCCTTTCTCCACAGAAAGGAGGGGGTAAGAGGCCTGATTTTTCCTCTTTAAAATGGTATTGCTAGCCTTGGCCAGTTGGCTCAGTGGTAGAGCGTCAGCCTGACATGCAGGAGTCCCGGGTTCGATTCCCGGCCAGGGCACACAGGAGAAGCACCCATCTGCTTCTCCACCCCTCCCCCTCTCCTTCCTCTCTGTCTCTCTCTTCCCCTCCCGCAGCCAAGGCTCCATGGGAGCAAGGTTGGCTCGGGCGCTGAGGATGGCTCTGTGGCCTCTGCCTCAGGCGCTAGAATGGCTCTGGTTGCGGCAGAGTGACGCCCCAGATGGGCAGAGCATCGCCCCCTGGTGGGCATGCCGGGTGGATCCTGGTCGGGCGCATGCAGGAGTCTGTCTGACTGCCTCCCTGTTTCCAACTTCAGAAAAATAAAAAATAATTATTATAAAAAAAAAAAAGCTGGTTTGGGGGAAAATAAGGTGCAAGAGCAACTTCAACAAAGTCCTGAGAACCCACAATAGTTGGCATAAACTTCTTCTGGATGGGATTGGTTGCATGGTGCCAGTTTTGAAAAGTAGGCTGACTTCCCCACACTCAGAAGGGGAACACCCTAGGAAGGTCTACAGAAACCATTCTCATGGAGGGAAAAAGGGTATTTCTCATCCAAAAACCAACAGGGATTCCAAGGATGTTGTTCAAAAGGAGCAGAGAAGACTGCAGAAGGAGAGAAAATTTTGCTCCCCACTTGGGTATCTGCTTAACCAGCTTGCAAGGGGATGTCCTGGGTTCAGAGGGGCAGAATGACTATTCGTCTAGGGTACATGTGCAACTGACATTGACCCAGCTTGCGCCAATGGACTACATTATGTGTCTTTGGCCAACTACCTACCTTCAGTCTCTTTGAGTCAATAAGATAGTGTTTGGTCAGTGGGAGGCCACTGCAGGCAATCAGAGAGGACTAGGGGAATGACATCTGTCCTCCGCCAAAGGTTACCTTCATGTTCAGTTATAGATACTCCCTCTGGATTCCAGGAAAAGCTTGTTCCCTGATCCCATCAACCGGGAGTGGTGTCAGCTCTCAGATAATGCTGGCCTCCAGATGCTGCCCTAGCCTTGATGGTGTCCCTTGGCCCTGCTCACACCTTTGTAAATGGCCCCTTCTTCCATGCTCTTCATTTATTTCATCTGAGGTAGCTGCCAGGCCCTGACAGTTACATTCCCCAAAGGGGTGGAAATCCGAAGCAAGCCAGTCACGTGGGTGTTCATGGGTGGTGGCTCAGGCACAGCGAAATCTGAAAGAACAATCCCTGGAATAGGAAGGGGAGAGAGAGGAACATTTTCTACTTTAAATGTCTACACTTACCAATTGTTTCTTTTTCTTATAGAAAGCCTGCCTGGTGGTTTAAATTATAATTATTAACATATGTAATTGTACTTTATTTTATTTAATTTTTTTTTGTATTTTTCCGAAGCCAGAAACGGGGAGGCAGTCAGACAGACTCCTGCATGCACCCGACCGGGATCCACCTGGCATGCCCACCAGGGAGCGATGCTCTGCCCATCTTGGGGCGTAGCTCTGCCACAATCAGAGCCATTCTAGTGCCTGAGGCAGAGGCCACAGAGCTATCCTCAGCGCCCGGGGAAACTTTGCTCCAATGGAGCCTTGGCTGCGGGAGGGGAAGAGAGAGACAGAGAGGAAGGAGAGGGGGAGGGTGGAGAAGCAGATGGATGCTTCTCCTGTGTGCCCTGGCCAGGAATCGAACCCAGGACTCCTGCACGCCAGGCCGATGCTCTACCACTGGTAATTGTACTTTATATATATATATATATTTTTAAGATTTTTTTTAAACATTGTGATGTCTTTATTTATTTTATTTTATTTTTTTACAGAGACAGAGAGAGGGATAGACAGGGACAGATAGACAGGAACGGAGAGAGTTGAGAAGCATCAATCATTAGTTTTTCGTAGCGACACCGTAGTTGTTCATTGATTGCTTTCTCACATGTACCTTGAATGTGGGGCTACAGCAGACCAAGTAACCCCTTGCTCAAGCCAGCGACCTTGGGTCCAGCTGGTGAGTTTTTGCTCAAACCAGATGAGCCCGTGCTCAAGCTGGTGACCTCGGGGTCTCGAACCTGGGTGCTCCGCATCCCAGTCTGATGCTCTATCCACTGCGCCACCACCTGGTCAGGCTTTAAGATTTGATTTATTGATTTTACAGAGAGAAGGGGGGGATGAGAAGTAGTCACTTCACTCTAGCTTTTCATCGGTTGCTTGTCATATGTGCCTTGACCAGCAAGCCCAGGGTTTCGAACCAGCAACCCCAGCACTTCAGGTCAGTGCTCCAATCCACTGCGCCACCACAGGCCAGGTGTACGTTATATTTTTCAAAGGAAAATTGCTCAGCACCGTGACTGGCATGTAGTAGGACTGAATATATAAGGCCCATGAGAGAAGCCAGAGGACAGTGTGGTTCAGAACAAGGACTCCAAGTGCAAGGATTCAAACCAGGAATAGCCATGCAAATTGAGACAGGTCCCTTCACCTCTTTGTGTCTCAGTGTTCTCACCTAAAAACTGGGGAAATAGTAATGTGGGTGTGAAAATCAGATGAGTTGAAATGCACACGTGTAGAGTTGCACAAATGTACACACAGTCACACGTATACTGTCATTCAGTCACACACACTCATATACACTGAATAAAGATCAGCCCACTTACAGCAGGGGGAGCCTCACACATGCTCAGAAGATGTGTCATTAGAGGAATAAGAAAAATATTTTTAAATAAGAATTCTAAAAGCAAAGAAAGGATATGATTTTCAGCTTCAATTATATTAAATATTTGCTCATTTCATGTTGCAGTGGTTTTGTGTTGTTTTATTTTGCAGCCAGTAAGCCTGCTGGCTCCCAAATTGTGGGCTCCTGAAATGTTCTGACACTTGTGTGGGGGGCACCCCACCACCAAGCCAGAGGGAGCAAGTCCTGGGGCTGCCGCTATCCAAGTGCTGAAGGAAATGTGAGCCCTGCCCGCCTTCCATCTTCCTCTTACTATTGCAGACCTGTGAGACCATTTCCTGCAACATCTAGGTTAAAATAAAGTCCAGGCAGGTCATACCTCTCTGGGGGGAAGAAGTATTGGTGTTTTTCCCCCAGTGTTTCGCTTCACACTCCAGGCCAGCTATGCATCAAAGACCCTTGTAATTTCTCATATGTAACCACAGATACTTAAATTTTACTGAATCTTCTAATGATAGTTTTGTGGGCTTTTTTAACATCAGGTTGCCACATTTCCCAAAACCTAACTTTTATGACTTTAAAAAAATTCAAATTTTGGAATGTGATGCAAAAAGAAGGGAAAGGGAGGAAATTTTCACTAGGGACTGAAGCTTACCAGATGTCTCCATTGTGTTGCACACGCTTACTTATTCAATCTCCATAACAGGGACATAAAGCATTTACAATTTAAAGTAAATGGAAGCTTAAAGAGAGAAATGATGGTCCCCAAGCCAAACAACTAGTAAATAGCAGACTGGGATTGTGGCCTAGAGAGCACAACCCCAGGCTGTGGTGGGTCCAGGCTCATCTGACTCTGCTTCTAGTTACCTGCTCCACCTTCCTTAAAGAGTAGTTTTGTTCTCATGATCCAACATGGGGCCCCAGCTATGCCATCATTTTTTCAAGTAGCAGGAAGAATAATGGGGAGAATCTGGGCAGAGAGAGTGTTCCAGGTTTCTCTTAAGGAAGGTCTCCAGAATGACCACATAATCTTTGACTTCTTCATATGGGATAGGACATAGCCATTTAATCAATCTAGCTTCAAGAAAAGCTCTAAAAAATTATTTGTATTTCAGCCTGCCATTCACCTAACTAAAAACTAGGAATTCTAAGAGGGTATAAACAATATCAGGATACACAATTAGCAGTCTCTGACACAGTCTACCTTGTTGACTATCAAAACAACCAATGTGTGTCATTGGATGTGGGCTTTTGTGGTCTGGAACTCTAAACACTTAAAGAAAATTATCACTCTTAACACATCCAAGAATGTAGTAGCAATTGTATCATGGCCATTTAATACCCAATTGAGACTTTGTTTCCATTAATGGCAAACTAGGTTATTTGGATTAAACTTTTAGCTTTTAAAAATCAGCTCTTAATGCTGGCTACTTTTTCAGTTTCTTAAATGAATAAATGACCTGAAAAGATGATAGAGACTTACAAAGACACTATTAAATGAAAATAGAAACCCAGAGATAAATGAACATGAATTATACTTTTGCCTTCCAAGCATTCTCCAAGTCAAGAAAATGTGAAACTCAATTTTTTTAAAGACTTTATTTATTCATTTTAGAGAGGAGAGAAGGAGTAGAGAGAGAGAGAGAGAGAGAACAGGAGAGGAGCTAGAAGCATCAACTCCCATATGTGCTTTGACCCAGCAATCCTAGGGTTTTGAACCAGCAACCTCAGCATTCCAGGTTGACGCTTTATCCACTGCGCCACCACAGGTCAGGCTGAAACTCTATTTTGATTACCTCCTAATTGGGGAGGAAAATCAAAGCCCAAGGTTACATAAAAAGGGAAAATTATCAGCCCTGGCTGATTGGTTCAGCCGTACAGCGTTGCCCGGCATGTGGAAATAACAGGTTTGATATCCTTTCAGGACACAGGAGAATGACCATCTGCTTCTCCATCCCTCCCCTTCTCTCCCTCTTCTCCTGCCACACCCATGGCTTGAATAAGCAAGTTGGCCCTGGGCGCTGAGGGTGGCTCCATGGCCTGCCTCAGGTGCTAAAATAGCTCAGCTGCCGAGCAACCGAGCAGTGCCTCCAGATGGGCAGGACATCAGCCCCATATGGGAGTTGCCGGGGGGATCCTGGCTGGGGTACATACAGGAGTCTGCCTCTCCACCTTTCTGCCTCTCACTTGATTTAAAAAAAAATTCTAAAGAGTGGTCAAGTCCTTTGCAAGGAACATCTAAAGGTAAAACAGTGTTACAGTGGGGGGAAAAAAGGGGTGATCATAAAACTCTCCTCACATAGTGGAGCTCTCAAAAAGTTACAATAGAAATCACCAGCCTGACCAGGTGGTGGCACGGTGGGTGGGGCATCAAACTGGGATGTGGGGGACCCAGGTTCGAGACCCCGAGGTCACCAGCTTGAGCGCAGGCTCATCTGGTTTCAGCAAGAGCTCACCAGCTCGAGCCCAGGGTCGCTGGCTCGAGCAAGGGGTTACTTAGTCTGCTGTAGCCCCCTGGTCAGGGCACATATGAGAGAGCGGTCAATGAACAATTAGGGTGTCACAACAAAGAACTAATGATTGATGCTTCTCATCTCTCTCCGTTCCTGTCTGTCTGTCCCTATCTATCCCTCTCTCTGACTCTCTCTGTCTCTGAAAAAGAAAAAAAAAAAGAGAGAAAAAAAAAAAAAAAGAAATCACCAGCAAGTGATTTCAGATTGATTCAAACTGCCTTAGTAACCTTGGGCATAGCAAACCTTGAACTTCATTTAGCATAATCTTCAACCAGCAGGCTTCCCAGGCCTCCTCTTAAAGAATGCTGTCTTCTCCAAATTCTACAAATATTTTGCTCAAATATGATAGTCATTATCCAGTAAAAGATAACTTTAGACACACAAGAACACTGACCCTATGTATGAAAATCAGCAGAAACAACAGATAAGAACAGATCAAGTTATTACAGAGACCAGGCACAAACTATAATGCAACCAGGCTTGTTATGTTTAAGTAAACATTGTAACATAGTAATCATAGAAGCATTGTGAAAGATTCTGAGGGGAGAAAAGGTTAGATATATTAGGAGATCATAACTGAAGTCAGGTGACCAGAGTGTAGTGTCACTGTGGGTTCTCCTGTGTGACTCAGAGTCTCAAATGTCCCCTTAAGTCCACCCTTAAACCTGGTCCCTCTCCTGCTCAAACATCTGCCATTATTCCCCATTACTTGCACTATCAAGCCATGATTGGGCTTTGGGAGAACTCTTGATCAGCGAGGGACCCAGGTCAGGTCGGTAGGAGAGGCAGTCAGAGTCTAGGGCTCATAGACACCAGAACCCCTCCCACAGCCACACCCGCTCCCTGGGTCCTCACTGGTCCCAAGCACCCACTGCTGGCTCTCTGGGAGGCTGGGGCAGCGGTGACAACACAGTTTTTTGTCTTTTCTTCTGGGAACCTACAAAGGGAGGTGTGTAAGGACAAGCCAGGCAGAGAAGGGTCACTGATGGCCTGTGCTTAGCGGCTCCACCCGCAGCCAAAGTCCTTCCTCCGTGCGCAGGATCAGCTCGGGCTTCCTGCGTGGCTCCACATCAGGCAGGACGCGGTAGCGCAGCAGCGTGAGCGCGACCACCACCTTCATCTCGGCCATGGCGAACGTCTGCCCGATGCAGTTCCTGTGGGCGGGAAGGAGTGGGCGCCCCGACAATGCCTGGGAACCCCATGCAGGCTGGCAATATCCCTTGAGGCCCACTACCCACATCCTTTCCCAGCTTCAGACACCAGTTGTACTCACCTGGGCCCCACTGAGAAGGGAATAAATGCCAGAGGTGACCTCTTTTGGGGTGTTTCTGGGTCGAAGCGGAAGGGGTTGTATACCTGGGAGTGAAGAGAGACAGGCTTGCTGGATGGGGTTTCTGAGTTTCTCAGAACATACAGACACCCTCAGAAAAGACGTGTGGATACAATGGAGGAGGAGTGTCTGATTTCCCGGGTCAAGATCCCACCCCATCACCAGGTCTCAGGATGGAAATGGAAAGGGGCAACACCTTAGGGTCCGGCCATACTGATGGGTTGTGATGAGCCCCAAAGATGCTGATGACGCAGATGTTTCCTATGGGGGAGATGGGAGTAGTCAGAACAAGGTCCCCACTGATGAGACCACCACCCTCCTCCCCTTGTCATTGCCAGCACCTTTGGGGATGACACGGCCGTCAGGGAGCATAATGTCCTGGGTACAGCAGCGGGAGATGACCGTGACTGGGGGGTGCAGGCGCAGGCTCTCCTTGATGCACATGGTCAGGAAGGGCAACTGGGCCAGGTCGTCCCTAAGGGGCCCCCAACAGTTACCCAGAGAGCAAAAGCAGAGTATCCCCACCCCCACCCCAGTCCTCTTTCTGCCTCAGGAGACCCTCTCCCCGCCTCACTCTGACCGTCATTATAACAAAATAAATTCCAGACAAACCAAAAGTGTAAACATTAGAAAGTCGGCTCTGGCCAGTATCGTAGTGAGTAGAGCATTGGCCTTGGAGTGCCGAGGTTGCTGGTTCAAGCCCCCATCAGGGCACATATGAGAAAAAAATCAACAAATTAATGCTTCTCCCTCTTTTTCCCCCTTCCTCTCCCTCTCTTGCTCATAAAAATCAACCAACTAAGCAATCAATCAATCAGTCAGTCACAAAGTGGCTAGAAGGAAATGCAGGCTGGTATTTTAGAACCATTTCTGAGCAAAACACAGCACAGTATTCTTTAAAGCATTAGTACATTTGCATAAAAAGCTTTTTAAGTTATAAAATTACCTTACAGCAAAAAATATATCTCTGATGAACTTGGAAGGTTATTTGAATAAGTAAGAGCCACTCCACACTCTAAGTTCGGATGACCTAATACAACAGTGCCGATTCTATCTAAATTAATCAATATTTACAATGCAATCCAATAAAAATCTAGTTGAGGTTTTCTTGGAACTTGGTTACATTATTCAATTTGAAAGAATTAAGAGCTAGGTCAATTTAAAAATAAAAGATCAAAGAAAAAGAACTCAATCTATCATATATTAAGACTCATCACAAAAGTACAGTAAGAAAAAAACCAATGAGGTATTGTTGCAAGAACAGAAAAACAGACCCATGGAACAGAATAGAGAGCTCAGAGATCACATGAACAGGTGAAATTTTAGTATTTGGTCAAGAAGGCCCCACAAAGCCCCGGACAATGGATGCTGTGGTAGGAGGTACTTAGAGAATTGGTGGTGTGGAAATGAAAAGAATTAGATCCTCATCTACTCCCTGTACAAAGTGATGAGTGTGTTAACCAACTTTATAGTAGCCATTGTGCAATATACACGTCTATCAAATCATCACATGGTACACCTTAAACTTACAGTATTATATGTCCATTATATCTCAATAAAGCTGGGAGAAAAAAAGAGGAAGGTTTAAAGTTATTGTAAATCATTTGGTACTATTTGAATTTTTACCAAGTGTGTAAGTTTTTGAAGGTGAAAGAAAAACATCTCTCCACCTCACAGGACTGCTGGGCCGAGCAAAGCCTTGAAGTTGAGGACACTACCTCCAACGTGCTTGTTCTTTCTAAGATCTTCTTTCCATTCTTTAGCCCTTGGCCCAGAATTTGGCTCCTGGAACCCCAGGCCCCAGCTTATACCCTCCAGTTTGTCCCTATAGTTACAGAGAGATATTTCTAATGCTCATGTTTGACCTGTCTTTCCCCTGCTCAAACATCTCCCATGGCTCCCCATTGCTCTGTGTCAGTCATGGCTTCCCCTTCCATAAAGTCTGCTGTGTAGCTGAGAGGAGAACAACTAGCCAACAGCCTAAAGCTGTAGGTTCTCTGGATCCTGCTGCAGCATTCAAACCAAGGACACACCCAAGCAGCCCCCAGCCAATGACTAAGCCCATGGCCACTACTGCCTGACCATTTCTGCACAGTATGAGACCCTAATGGCAGCATCTCTGCCTGCTTTTACCTTTTAGTTCATACTGACTTCCCAAAAGAATTGCAGTGACACCCTTTGAAACTCTTATCTGGTTTCCAAACACTCCAGGGGAGCTTCCATGACCAATTCAGCCTCACTGGGAGCCCCTCTGGTTTTTCACACTATAAATGTCACCAGGATCCAGGCACCTTTACTTCCTTCCAAACATGCCAGGCTCACTCCTACATGCTTCATACTGGCCTTTGCACAAGCTATCCCCCTGGCTGGGAGCACTCTTCACTAGATAAAGTGAACTCAGATTTGCTGTTTCACTATCCAGCCTCACCTCCTTTCCTCCAGCCCCAGCCTTGCCCAGGTAGGGCTCATATGAGACTGGACACTGAATTGGGAAAGGGTAGGCAGTGTGGACCTGTTTACTGAATGAAAAGATGGATGAGTTTTTACCCCCAAAGAGTTCTTGGGAATCTCTGGAATAGACTATTAGGTGGGAATTAGAAAAAAGAGCAAAAATTAAGGGAAGTAGGATCTTTTGGGGGGAAATTGCAACTTCAGGCAGAAGAGCAAGGGAGGGAAGAAGTTCATCTATTGAATGCATGCTGGATGGCATAGGTTCTACATGCAGTGTGTCAATTCTCCACGCAGTCCTATGGAAAGAGATTCTCTCTCTCTCTCTCTCTCTCTCTCTCTCTCTCACACACACACACACACACACACACACACACACACACACACACACGCTTGACAGAGGAGAAAAGTGGTGCTGAGAAAAGGAAACTGATTTTATTAAAATCACATAACAAATTAGTAGGGCAATAAATGTGGACACTCTGATCTTTCTGTCCCAAAAGCTGGCAAATGTTCCCCTGCTATCCAGGCTGGATATCAGACCCTGCCTCTGGGCTCTGTTTCCATTCCCACTAATAGGGTGGCAGAATCAACAGAAAGATCTTTCCCCTCCCCGTTTCAGGAGCAGAGCCAATGAGACAGGCTCAGGAAGAGGCCATGAGAACCAGCACTCACCATTCAATCTCTTTAGGCTCACGGTCCCCCAGAAGCTGTATCACCTCCTGCCGGCAGCGCTCTTGGTATTCTGGGTGCTTTGCGAGGTTGTACAGGATCCAGGAGAGGCCGCTGGCTGTGGTGTCGTGGCCTGAAAGGAAGTCAGACAGGCTTGGGTCTCTGGGCTGCTTCAGCACCAGAGGGTGGGAAGCACCCTTATGTCGAGGCCCTCAGGGAGGGTGGGGAGGATAAGGTGGGATGGGGTGATGCAGGGCCCACCTCCAAGTCCCTGGGATAGACAGACCCCTACCTCCTCTGTAGTCCCACACTGAGACCCTCACCTTCAAACATGAAGGTATCAGCCTCAGCTCGGATATCCTCATCTGACAGCTTCCTCCCATCTTCATCCTTGAGAAAGTGCAAGATGCCTTAAATCACGCGGGCTGTGAGGGTGCCAATGCCTAACCTGAAACAGTCCCTGAAGCTCCACCATCCAAGCAGGATCCTTCCCTCCTCATCTCAAGAGCTCACCCCACACGTTTCCTCCCCGGTCTCCTGCCTCCTGTTTACTCCTTCCAGACAGCCTTCTACACAGTCATGTCTATGACTTATTTCTGACCATTCTTCCCTTTCTCAAGCACCCTCATGGCTCTCCAGTGCCCTCTGCTTCAAGACTAAGTTCTTCGATTTGACATTTGAAATCAAGGTCCATTCTACCTCTTGAATTCAGATCCCAGAGAAGCCCACCTTGGAGAGCAGGAGCACATCAATGAAGTCCAAAGTCTTAGCCTTAGCCTTGGCTTTGAGAAAGTCATGGGAACCCTGACTAATGAGGGTGCGGCGGCGCTCCTGGATGACGGCGTCTGTGAAGTTGTGCACCAGGTTGCAAGCCCTGCGAAAGCGCCTCCCATCAGGGGTGAGGTAGTACAGGAAGTCCGTGTGCAAGAATATCTGCTGGGACCGTTTTGTCACGAGGGCACTGAGCTCCAAGATAGCGGCAATATATTCGCTGGGCTTCCTGCAGCACCAAGCCAGAAACAGCTCCTTAACACACATGAAATCCTGGGAAGCCCTCCCAGCCAGAACCCAGGAACACATTCAATCCAGAAAAGGATGCCCTGCAAACCTGCTTCTATCTCTACAAGCTGCCTCATGTCCTAGACCCCAGGACAAAGCTCAGGAATCATGCTCATCTCCTCTCTCTCTCCTACGCAATATCTGCTCCTGCCCATTCTTCCTCAGTTTTTCTCAAATATGCCCATTTTCTCCTGACCAAACTCAGTCCTGGTCTCCTTGCATCCTGAGTCAATCATCTCTCTACTCAGGTGTCTAAGCTCAGCTCTGACGACACCCCTCATATATTTTAATGTCTTCCACAGCTCCCTGGAAACCTCAGGATATAGTTCATACCTCTTTGCCTAGCTCTTGAATATCATTAAGATCCAGCTCCTGCCTGACCAGGTGATGTCGCAGTGGATAGAGCATTGGACTGGGATGCAGAAGGACCCAGGTTCGAGACCCCGGGGTCGCCAGCTTGAGCGCGGGCTCATCTGGCTTGAGCAAAAAGCTCACCAGCTTAGACCCAAGGTCACTGGCTTGAGCGAGGGGTTACTCAGTCTGCTGAAGGCCCGCGGTCATGGCATATATGAGAAAGCAATCAATGAACAACTGTGGTGTCGCAATGAAAAACTGATGATTGATGCTTCTCATCTCTCTCCGTTCCTGTCTGTCCCTATCTATCCCTCTATCTGACTCTCTCTCTGTCCCTATAAAAAATAAATAAATAAATAAATATAAATAAGATCCAGCTCCTGCTAAACCCTCCAATCTCATTTCTAAGATGTCTCCTCATTGTTGCACACACCTGCTCATTCTATTCTCCTGGTCTTTATCAAACATTTCTACTTACCTGAAGGGATTGCTTTTTGTTATTCCCCAGCTTCATCCTTAAATGCCTAGCTCTGACCCACCTTCTCCAGGAAAGCCCTTATGATTGCCCTGCTCAGTCCACCCTCCATCTACTCCCTTGGGCCTGTGACTCATGTTCCCAGGCTACAGGCAGAGACTCACTCCTGGCAATTGCTGTCAAAACTGAAGACACATTTCTGCAAACTGTCCAGGGTCATGAGGCTGATGTGTTCAAACATGTCCAGACGGGTGATGCCTTCTGAGGCCAGGCGCTGCCACTTGGCCTGGACAGAGAAGGAAACAGTGCTGGGGCTTCCCTGAGCCCTTCCCCATTCCTAACCACCTGGGTGGACTCCCCCAAACCCTGCTTCTTGGTCCTCTGTCCCAAGCACTCATGCCCAGAGAAGATTAGGCTTGAGTGGGGATTGAATCTGTTACTTTTAAGACATGAAGAACCCATGGCTGGGAGTCAGGAGGCTTGGGGTCAAGGTCATTGACCTCTTCTAGGACCCATTTGTCAAAGCTTAAGTAAAATTAAGGCAACCACTTTTCCAGTCAGACAAACTAGGTTAAAATTCCTGATCCACCACTCATAGCTCACCTACTAGCTGTGTCAACTTGGGCAAGCTCCCTAACCTCTCTGACCTTCTTTTACATCTGTAAAGTGGCAATAATAATCATCTCCACCTTGTAGGGTTGTTAAAATTAAATTATACAACATATGCCATGGAACTGGCACATCGTTTTAGGCATACAGTAAGTAAGTGCTAAGTAACTGTTAGCTATCAACATCATCTTCATCATTATCACAGTGCTAGGTGATGGCAAAAATGTTTCCATTTCTTTGTCCCTCCTTATATCCTCATCCTTTGCAATGAGACACTGCAGTTCTTCCATTAGGAGGTGGGACCTCTTTATCCACCTCTTGACTCAGAGCTGGATGTAGGACTTGCATCAGCCAATAGAAGATGGGAATGATGGCGTGCTAATTCTGAAACTAGGCTTCAAGGGCACTACATGTTTCTGATCATTCTCTTGGAATGTAGTCTCCACCATGCAAGTGAGCCCAGGCTAGAAAATGAAAGACAAATACAGAAGTCCAGTTGTACGACCAAGGCCATCCTAGACCAGTCACCAGCTAGTCAAGCCCCAAACATGTGACAGAATTGAGCCTGGATCAGCAGAGCTGTCTCCTGAACCCAGCCATGACCACAGATTGTGTGATTTCAGCCAAGACAAGAAGGACTGCTCGACTGATCCATTACCTCCAAAGCAATAACAAATACTAATTTTTCCAAGCCCATGAGTATTAAGGTGGTTTGTTATGCAGAAAGAACTACTATTCAATCTTTATCATTACCATCTTGAATTTAGAGGGCTTCAGTGAGCAGACTAGAAATTAAAGCCTTCTGAGCACTGCTGCCAGAAACATGATCTAATTACATCATCTTGACTACCATTTAAAAGGGATTATTACCTCAATTTTACAGATGAAGAAACAGAGTCTTAGAGAGGAAATACAGTGGACCCAAAGCCATCCAACAGAGCCAGGACTCCAGATGTTATGTGTGTGAGGCCACGCCCCCTTTCCCAAGGCTTCACCTGGGACCCAGGATTTAAAAAACTCACATGCATAATGTCTGCACTCTTGTTAAAAATCTTCATATAGGGCTTCAGGATGTCAAAGTGGAAGGCAGGTGTCAGCAGGCGGCGGTGGTGGCTCCACTTCTCACCAGCACTCAGCAGAAGCCCATCCCCTAGTAGAGGCAGCCATGGGGAGTGGGCAAGGGCAGTGCCTTCCCCTGGGCCCCGAAGGCTTTCCCCAAACCTGTTCATCCACAGTTACTCACCCAGCCAGGGCTTCATGAAGTTGTAAAAAAACATGTCCTTGGGTGCAACGGCGGCTGACATAAATGAGGACCATCAAGGGCCATGGAGAAGAAAGGAGAACTTTTGGTGGGTGGAGGAGGCTCCCAGCCAGGAGTCTGTATTCCCCCTCCAAGCCCAGCATAACAGAAATGAAATAAGGGCAGAGTAAACAACAAGGAGCGGGGAGGTGCGGGGGGTCAGACCAGGCTACAACACAGAGCAGAGCAACAGCAGAGCCCAAAGACACGCCCCTGCATGCTTAGACACACCCCAACGTGGCACAGCGTGCCCAGCATGTCTTCACGTGGCTCCTATATGATCCAACATGTTCTATACACCCAAGCACAGTCCAGCGCTTGATGAAATGCCTTTATAGGGACTAGGACATGACCTCAACGTGTGTTAACATGTCCTAACATGGCTCCAACATGCATGATATACCCTGACAGCATGCTCTGAAATGGATACAAAGGCAATCTGACATGGCCTCAGCATGTCCCATTAATAAGCCCCAGACAGGACTTAAATACGGTCCCATTAATGTCCCAGACATAGCTCAGGTGTGACCCAGACTTTCTCAGTGTTCTCCTCCACCTTATACACAGCATTATGTGCTTAGGTCAGAGGCTCCTTTGTCCTTAAAGAAACCAGAGGATGCTGCCCCTCCTGGTTACTAAGCTCCACTCACCATGAAGATCTGCCAACCAGACACAGTTAACCAACCTGAGGTCTGGTGGATCTTCTCTCACAGTTCTCTGGCCATCTGTCTTCCCATCCCGAATTGCCTTCCAGCTTAAGGTTCCTCCCATCAGAGGCAGGTAGGGCAGCTGAGAATATACAGAACTAAGAGGAAAGCTTCAGCATGCTCTGCAGTCTGGAGGAGCTGCTATGCCCCTCTGAGCCTCAGTTTCCTCACCTAAGAAATGCCCACCTAGCAAGGATGCTGATGGATGGACATCTGGTACTTGCCTGTCCAGCATCCATCCCTTTCTCCTGGAACCAGCACCCCATTCCTCCTCTACTCAAGCAGTTAGGAATGACCATGCCAAACCATCTTCTACTCCAGAGCTAAGAATATGACCCTGAGCCTTGGCAATCAAGTCACAATGATTAGACAAGGAACTGGTCCCTGTGACTCAGGCCAGATCAGTTTAAGGAATCCTGCAATTTTTCCTGGGTCCATGGGAAATGAGCACACTTTTCAGTGGCCGTTGAGCTCTGGGACTCTTTTTCACCAGCATGAGAGGAAGGCTGGCACAGAAGAACACATGAGATGAAGACAAATTTCCAATTGAAGGCTTAGATCCAGCCATGCCTGAAGACAACCCTTGCTGAGCTTTTCAATCAATAGATCCCTTTCCACCACTCAAAACTGAAAGAGATTTAGGGAAGTAGAGAGATCCAGGGACCTTCCCAGTCACTGAGCAGGTTAGTGTCCTAGCCATAGTCTCTGTCAACATTGCCCATTCGCCTGCTCAACCTGGTCTGTCCAGGGGTGGGAAAGGCTGGGAGCAAAGGCAAAGAAGAAACGGGTTGGGAGCTCCTGGGAGAAATACCTGGGGCTTGGAGCAGGGGAGCAATGAACTTAGGGTGGACCAGCCTCAGGACGGGGTAGAAGGGCCCAACCCACCAAAGGTGCACGTCACGGAATTGGTAGCTCAGTTCCTCAATAAGCCGCAAGCCCTCCTCATTGATCTTCACCTGGGAATGGATGGGGATGAGGCAAGGCCTGGCAGGGGCCTCAGATACTACAAATGCCCACTGTACCCCCCTACCCACCACACCCACTTCGAACTCTTTCTGACTGGATTACTTAGTGCTCTGTCTCCACCTCACTAAGTTAGCCTCTCTCTGTTGGTCTCTGTATTTTTGTGTGTCAATCTACTTATATGCCTCTCCCTGCCCCCCCCACTCTATTTACCTCTCTGTATCTTTAGGAGATAGATTAGATAGATTAGATAGATAGATAGATAGATAGATAGATAGATAGATAGATAGATAGATAATAGATAATGAATAGATGGAAAGCAATAGCCCACTCAAAGGCCTACCACCTGTAGGGCCAGCACCTGGCTATGAGCAGCAGGAAGGTGTGCAGTGCAACTAGAGTGACATGAGTGAGAGGCAGACAACAGGCAGAGAGGAGAGCGGACCAAACAGGGCATCAAGAGTGGGTAGAGGCAAGGGACTGATTCCAAGGGCACTGGGGAACCATGGAGGATATGGAGATAAGAAGACACAGTTGTGGAATTGGAGAGATAGACAGAGAAATAAGGACAGAGAAAGAGAGAAACAGAAAGAGTGAAGGAGACACAGAACACAGAGAGACAGGTAAATAGAGGAAGTAAAAAAAGTACATACACAGATGTTCACACATCTATTGTGTGTACTATATATATGTATATCCTCCCATCTATCCATCATCTATCTATCATCTATCTATCAACTATCTATGTCTATTTATCAGTCTATCAATTATCTATATATCATCTGTATATCAATCAATCAATTCATCTATCACCTCTCATCTATCCATAATTTATCTGTTTATTCATCTACCTATCATTTATCCATATATCATAGTCATCTGTATATCTATCTAT
Source organism: Saccopteryx leptura (assembly GCF_036850995.1). Lineage (NCBI taxonomy): Eukaryota > Metazoa > Chordata > Mammalia > Chiroptera > Emballonuridae > Saccopteryx > Saccopteryx leptura. The sequence continues at coordinate 257,890,972 of NC_089503.1, read as the reverse complement.
CCATTCATTCATCATCTAATCATCTTTCCATCCATCATCTTATTTTCTATTATCTATCTATGTATCATCTATCATCTCTTATAGTGTGTCCTGTCTATCTACCTATCTCTCCTGAAGCTATGGATATGCCCATTAATCATACCATTTACAAATGAGAAACTGAATCTGCGTCCCCCAAAAGGGGAAGAAGGGTGGATTACCTCCAGGAGAGGCATCCGCTCCAGGCCCTTGGAATGCCCCACCAGAGACTGACAAATAGCCCAGGTGCTCCAGGAAGATGATATAAGTTGTTTTCTCTTTATGACCCATTCTTTGCTCTTCAAGAATCCTGAGACACTTAATGAAATTGCTTCAAAGAGGAAGAGACTCAACTGTCATACAGCAAGACGAACTGGAGGAGGAAAGAGTGCTTACGACCACTGGCCATCTTCCTTGCCCAAGCCCTTAACAGGAGTCAGAACTGGCCTGACCTGTGGTGGTGCAGTGGATAAAGCGTCGACCTGGAAATGCTGAGGTCGCCAGTTCGAAACCCTGGGCTTGCCTAGTCAAGGCACATATGGGAGTTGATGCTTCCAGCTCCTCCCCCCTTCTCTCTCTCTGTCTCTCTCTCCTCTCTCTCCCTCTCTGTCTTCTCTCTCTCCCTCTCTCTCTCTCCTCTCTAAAAATTAAAAAAAAAAAAAAAAAGGAGTCAGAACTGCAGTAACTTTATAACATTCTCTCCACCTCCAGGGCTTGCTGAGATCATTCCAAGACCCAGGATCTAGCCAACCTCATGATGAGCTTCGGACCTTCTGTTCTGTGATGACCTTAGGACATCTTGTTCTGTGATAAGCTAGTCAGGGGGAAGGGAGGAGAGGAGCTGTTCACTCATCCCTTTGGCTTTGGATGACCAGGGAGGTGACTGTAAGTTCACCCAGGCCTAGAACATGGCCTCCACCGTGACATCAGCAAACATTTATTAAGTGCCTACTGTATATCAGCTCCTGGCATGGGCACTTTAGATAGTGTGTCTACCCCCTATCTAGTAGTGACACTACCTAATGGCAGAGATGAATAATAAACAAATAATTGGACAATTAATTGTTTAAATGTGAGCAAGGCCAGGTTAGAAGTCAAAGTCTGAGAGTCAAGGACAGTTTCTAAAAGGAAGCTGAAAATGGGAGGATAAGGAGGAATCCATGAGGTAACCATAGGAAAAGAAGTGCTTCCAGTCAAAAGAGCAGTATCAGCAAAGGCCCTGGGGTAGGATGGGTTTGGCTCATTGCGGCAATAAAGCAGAAGTTCTAAGTGCCCCAGGTGTGGGTGGGGTTGGCAAAGGCAGGCAACATTTAGTCTTGATCTACAGAGCAATAGGCAGTCATCAAACAGTTTTTAGCCAAGAAGATGCATGATCTAAATTAAATTTCAGAAAAATCTTTCCAAGGCTAAAGAGAGAGAGGATGAGCCTTGGCTCAGTGGCTAAGTGGATAAAGCATTGTCCTGGTGTGCTGTAGTAATGGAGCCAATCCCTGGTCAGGGCACATACAAGAAACAATCAATGAGTACACACCAAATGGAACAACTAAGTAGAACAAGTGATGCTTCTCTTTCTCTCTCCTATTCTCTCTCAAATCAATAGAAAATGTAAGAGTGAGAGAGAGAGACAAGTAGAGAGAGAGAAAGGATGATAGGGAACAAGAGCTGAAATGAGGAGACCAGACAGGGAGCTTGGGAGAGGCTTCCAGAGAAAGATGATGGGGCCAAAGATGGCAGCACCAGGGGACCCTAAAGTATGGGATGTGGACAACTGGAAAGATGACCTAGACCGAGGACAGGGCAGGGTTGGGGATGGAGCTGTGGTTTCTGATTCCAACTTGGGAATAAGGCATTTATAAAATCCCCTTGTGAGCCTGACCAGGCGGTGGTGCAGTGGATAGAGCGTTGGACTGGGATGGGGAGGACCCAGGTTCGAGACCCTGAAGTCGCCAGCTTGAGCGCGGGCTCATCTGGTTTGAGCAAGACTCACCAGCTTGAGCCCAAGGTTGCTGGCAAGGGGTCACTCACTCGGTCTGCTGTAGCCCCCCAGTCAAGGTACATATGAGAAAGCAATCAATGAACAACTAAGGAGCCACAACGAAGAATTGATGTTTCTCATCTCTCTCCCTTCTGTCTGTCTGTTCCTATCTGTCCCTCTCTCTGACTCTCTCTGTCTCTGCCACCAAAAAAAAAAAAAAAAAAAAAAAAAAATCCCTTGTGAGGAGGGGTGGAAGGGGCTGGACACACGGCCTCGGACTTCACTTATGCTGATGGTCTACTAAGGAGCTGGAGCCCTGGGTAAAGAGGTGGCCTTAGGATAGACAGGAGAGAGAGGAGGGTTAGGACTCTGGGGGATCCCCATATAAAAAGGTGGGGTGAAGGAGGAGATCCCCATATGGAAAGCTGAGGCTGGAGACAGAGGAGTCACAGGGAGGTAGAAAAAGACTAGGGCAGGGTCTTGTCCTGGAACCAAGAGAAAAAGGAGTTTCCAAGATGACAGAGCAGTGAGCAAGGTCAGAGAGCTACTTGGAGGTGGACAAGATGGGATTTAGGGACCTGGAGTTCAAATGCATCTCACAGGAGCATGGTTGGGTGAGTCAGACTAGAACAGGTGAGGGTCAAGCAGGGGGAATGGACAATGAGTGAAGACAAGTCTTTGTCCACAAGAGGAGAGCAGAGCAAGTAAATGGGAGGGTTCATGCAGATTGGGGTGAACTGGAGGAGGGCAGGTGAGGATTTAGCTGTCACCCTTTTGCTGTTTCATGACCTTCTCTAACATCATTGTGAAGAACAGCTCAGAAGATGTGGTGGTTGAGCTCAAACAGGTAAATGTGTTCCAAAGGGCCACGAAGGAAAGCTCAGTTGGCAAGAGAGTTCAGCCCACATGCAAAGGCTGGAATCAAAGCTAAATACATCCAAGGAAGTGGGGTCAGTAGGAAGCTGTTGGACTGGGACGTAGAAGGGAATAGACATCCTGGCGGGTCTAAGATGGAAGAAGAAGAAAAAGGAGCTGGAAGGAAGAGGGGGCTCAGGTCAGAGGACGCAACACTCAGGTCAGTGGCTTTGGAGGTAGTGACTTTATGGGTGACAACAAAGTCCAAAGTGTGATTGTGGCAATAGGGGGTGGATGCAGCATGGACAAAAAGCCTCTGGGGATATGGTTAGAAATAGGGGAGGGGGCAGGAAGTTTGGCCTTGAGGGCAGAGGCCAGAGTGATTCCTTCGTTAAGGTGAACTGGTCAACTTTGATCTAAGTTGGGCAATAGGGCCCACTCTCTATCTAGAGAATGGAAGGCAAGATAAGAACAGTGCCTAGCAACAGGAAGAGAAGAGACTACCCACACCTCTCCGCTGGCCTTGCCGTGCCCGCGTAGGGGGAAGGGATGGCAGAGGGCATAGTTCATTCCTTTGGGGAAGCAGAGGCCCAGAGAGGAGCAGACACTGGCCTGAGGCCTGCAGAGATAGTCCAGGCAGGGAGTGGAGCTTGAGGGGGCCTTAAGCCCAGCAGTGAGATTGTGGGGACTCCGGGACCTGGCTCTGTGCAGCCCACCCTCAGAGGTGCACTGATGGGTAAAGACAGGCAGGAACATGATCCACAGCAGGCTTGGGGCAAGGAAAGGTGAGAACAAGAAAGGTCTGGGGAATGACTGCACAGAGAGGGAGAGACCTGGTGGGGGAGTGTGGAGAGGGCTCCCTCACTTTCCTGCTGCTCTAGACCCCACTCCAACCTCTAAACCCCATTCCCAACCACCCTGATACCCCAGACTTGTCCTGATGTCCACACTCACCAGGCCCAGGTGACCCCAAAACCAGTTCCGCTTTGGGGGCTGTGCGAAACATCGGAGGCGGCAACAATTGTTATAGAAAGCATAGGTCCAGGACAGGAAGCGGGCCAGGAGCCAGGAGGCACCCAGCAGCAGCAGGAATTGCCAAGGGGAGGCTGCCACTGGCCCCAGACCCAGCCAGGACAGGCTCAGCTGCCGCATCCTGCAGGGAAGACAGAGGGTGAGCTCCTAAGGTCCAGGACAGGGGCGGAAATGGTGAGCTCAGGGCAGAGACCAGCTTACAAACAGGGAGAGGGCCAAGGATATGAAGCACAGGGACAGAGAGGGGCAGGTGAGTGTTGTTGACAGGGCAGGGAGGGCTCAGAGATGAGCCAATGGGGGCTCAGGAGGGAGAGGAGACCTAGGGCATACAGAGGAAGAGGGAGACAGAGACACAGAGAGGGAGAGAGACAGGTAGAGAAAGGCGGAGAGGGAGAAGTAAGAAAGAAAAAGACTAATGAAGAAACTTCCAAAATGAATGCCAGGGACGGCTCCAGTTACAAGGGCCAGCGCCCTTTCCCACCCCTGGGCAAGGAGCCGCAACTCCCACAACCTCAGCCTGTCACCTTCGGTCCGGATCACCTGTTCCCGCACGACCTCGTTGCTCTCCTTCGGGAGGTCTTTGATCCTGGCCAACCTCTGAACTGGAAGAGGCGAGGCTTGGCCGAGTCAGCCAATCCCTGCACGCCCCGCTGCTCCCACCCCTTTGGCAGTCACCCAAAATGTGAACCTGGTGCCCGCTGGGTCCAGAGAGGAACTAGCTCTACTTCACATTGGGCCCAGGGTCCTCAGGACTTAGCACCTCCCACGCGAGGAGGAGAGGCAGATTGGGGGGGGGGGGGTAAGCAAAGGTGACCCTGGGCCCCAAGTTTACTTCTTCCCCTACCCTTCCAAGGCTAGGATTCAGCAGGTAAAAACTTGAACTTTATTTATTTGCCTGGTGAGCCTTGTCTCAAACATCTCCCCAGAGACTCTCCAGCTCCTCAGGGGCACCTAGTCCTGCCTCCAGGCAGAGCTGGGAGCCCCAGAGTGAGTCCTGCCGCATCCTCACTCTGCTGCAGGCTGTGCCAGTCCTGTGGGCTTAGTCTTCCCTCTGGAGTGAGGGCCTGAGAGGAGTCACATCTCGTCCAGCTCCTTCCCAAATTTCTCTGTGAGGGAGTCTCAGGCTCTAGGGGGTCTCCCGTGGCCAGGCTTCTAAATGAGGGTGAATTTGAAGGATGGATCTGAGTGGAAGGATTGGGACCGACTTTCCTTCTGCAACTGATAGAATGTTGGGAAAATGTCCAAACTTGCCTATTGTTTCCTGTCCTACATGATTAGGTGGCTGTTCCTGGAGCCCTCAGCAGGTTGGAGCACACTGCCCTAGATTTCTTCCTCTGCTGGGGTGGACCCCCCTGCTGACAGGTCCATCAAGAGAAGAGCTGGGGGCAGGGCCAGGGTAGATGATAGGCAGCAGGCTGGCCACATAGGTCTGGGGAACTGCAGGAGGAAAGAAGAGGAAACAGCCACAAGGCATTCTATATAACAGCACAGGAGAAAGTGAATCCTGGCATGTAGTAGGTGCTTATTATCTATTTAGGGAAGAATGGGACTTAGTAACCATGAACTCTTAAGAACTGGCCACTCAAAACCTTGTCCTCAGACTGGCAGCATGGATATCACACGCAGCACTTTGGAAATGCAAAATCTCAGGCTCTAACCCAGACCCACCAAGGTGATGGCTGCAAAATTTTGCCATTGTTGCTAATAAGAGGAGTTTATTTCCCTTCTTCTTGAATCTGGAATGGCCTGGGATGCTTAACCAACAGTACACGGTGCAGGTGTTGGCATGCCAATGATGGCCTTGAAGACAGCTGGCAGCTTACACTTGTATCTGCTAATCGGTCTCAACCCGTGCTGTTAGGAAGACCAGGCCACATGGAAAGTCCTCATTCATGTAAAACTCTGATCAACAGCCCCAGTTGATTTCCCTGCCAACAGTCAGTATCAAGTCCAGCCATGTGAGAGAGCCATTTGGACAGTCCAGCCCAGTTTAGCCTCCAAATGACCAGTCGACATAAAGAATCATAACAGAAAATAAAATGGTTATTGTTTTAAGCCACTAAGCTTGGGAGGCTGTTATATGGTGCTTACTCATTGATATACCTACTACATCTCTTTCTCTCTGTTTGGTGGGTGGTGATTGTTCACAAAAACTAGCCTCACCACCACCAAAATTCATAGAAGGGAGACTTGGGAAGTGTAGTGTCATAAAAAGAATTCATTTGTCTTCTTTCCTCCCCATGTAATAGATTATATATAGACATATATACCATTGAGAAAAATATATACCTTAATTATATAAAACTTAATATATAAATTTATATATAAATATATATTATATGTAACTTTTAAAATAAATATGTATGGTGACTGCTAGATGATAAATATATATAGATAATAGGTAGATAGATAAATAGGTGATAGAGATGCATAATAGGTAGGTGATAGATATGTAATGGATGAATGGATAGATAAACAGATGATTGATGGACAGATAGATGCTCCAAACCAGTGCAGCTAGTAATTCCAGGTTCTGAGTGGGAACAGTGCTGAATTAAGAAAATAGGCTTAGCCTGACCAGGTGGTGGTGCAGTGGATAGAGTGTTGAACTTGATGTGGAGGGCCCAGGTTCGAAACCCTGAGGTCGCCAGATTGAGCAAGGGGTCACTTGGTCTGCTGTAGCCCCCTGGTCAAGGCACATATGAGAAAGCAATCGATGAACAACTAAGGTGCCACAACAAAGAACTGATGCTTTTCATCTCTCTCCCTTCCTGTCTGTCTGTCCCTATCTGTCCCTCTCTGTCTCTCTCTGTCCTTGTCACAAAAAAAGAAAATAGGCTTAAAGAGAAAAAAGGTGGGCTTGGTAGGTCTCTTTGCAATGCAAGAGATAGCTTGCAAAAAGCAAGTCTCCACCCCCCTACCTGCTTTATTTATAGGGCAAAGTGAAGTCATTAACAAATCAGAGAGATCATTAAAACAAAGTCACATTTCCAAGGCAACCCAAGAATTCTCCCAAGTGCAGAAAACTCCCACCATACATAACATCTTAACTTCACAAAAGAATGATAAAAAGAAAACAACCTCCAGTCTCTCCGAGGGACATGGGGGATAGGACAAGTAAGAAACACTCCAGCATCACAGCTAACATGGAGGTGTGGAGAAAAACTTAGCCTTTAGCAACTTAACCAAGCGAGATGGGGGATTGGGCAGACTGTCAGCTTATTGCCAGTCCCCCACACCTCTGTCCCCCAAAAATCTAAACCACAAGGACCCTGTTGGCTTGCAGTCCCCAACAGATAGATGCTATTAGCTCTGTTTCTCTGGAGAACCCTGACTGAGACAGAGGTGAATCTAATTTGTTAGGTTCAAGGAAGTGTACTGTCTAACTCTTAGAAAAACAGGCTATGAGTCAGAGACCCTTATCAGAAGTTTATGTTTGAAATTCTCCACTGAGCTATACCCACCCCACCCCCCGTTGCTATGCTGCCTACGACCTCTCCCGCCCTTGTAAACGTTGCTTGCTTGCTCAGCCTAGATAGCCACCCTATAAAAAGGAGCCATTTTAGAAGCTCGGGGTTGCAGTGTTCCCTTGCGTGGATTGCCTGCAGTCCCTGCGCAGGTTTGCAATAAAACTTATAAAATTCACTTTGGGTTTGCTGTGGCCTGTCTCCTGGGATGTAACAAGATGGCCAACTGATACCCCCCAGGCATGTAGGAAAATGGCTCTAGGGATCAGCTGCTTCCTATAAACAATCATAGTAGTGCTTGCCAGAGCAGCATTCTGCCCCCGCAGGACTTGGCTTCCGAAGTCCACACCACAGACTTGTTTCAAGGCTGCAGTTTAATCTCTCAGCCATTTTCCTACACTAAACTTCCTGGCAGTTAGTTACAATATCTAACTGGAATAGATTATATTTCTCAACATGTTTGGAGTCCTCAAAAAATGGTTATGTGTGGGAGCATTTGAGATCTTACTCCTTGGCATATGTTGTCAGTTTGGCTCAAATAAACTCTTATTTTTAAAAATTCTCTTTAAAAAGTGGTTTTGTATGCATAAATGTTTGTATATGTATTGGGAAGTGTTCATATATGCAATTTTTAAAAACTGGAAAAAAATAAACCACACTGCTGGGCTGGGAGTGGGGAGCAAAAATGGAAGAATTTCCCTTTAAAAGTTTTACACTTGCGACTTTTTTTACATCAAGCCCATGCAATATTTGGAGAGAGGAGATAGATGAATTAAGTGCTTATAACAACACTACCTTGACACACAGTCAGCAGCAAGCATGTGTTTGCAATTATTTCTTATTTTATGACAGAATGAAGACATAGAAACCAGCCTTAGGTCTTAGGTCCCTCTGGTACACACATGAACATTACTAGCTGTCAACAACCCCCATCCCTTGGCCCTTAGCAAGGGCTTCCAGGAGGAAAGCAACCACTGGGCTTGGGGTCCGATGGCCCAGAGTCAAAGACCAGCTTTGCCACTCTCCAGCTGTGTGACCTTAGGCAAGTGTTTTGCCCTCTCTGACCCTTACATTTCTAGCCTGACCAGGCAGTGGCGCAGTGGATAGAGCATTAGCCTGGGACAGAGGACCCAGGTTCGAAACCCAAGGTTGCCAGCTTGAGCACAGGCTCATCCGGCTTGAGCATGTACTCACCACCTTGAGTGTGGGGTCACTGGCTTGAAGCCCAAGGTCACTGGCTTGAGCCCAAAATCACTGGCTTGAGTCCAAGGTTTCTCACTGGCTTGAGAAGGGGTCACTTGCTCTGCGGGAGCCCCTCGGTCAAAGCACATATCAATGAACAACTAAGGTGTTGCAACAAAGAATTGATGCTTCTCATCTTTCTCCCTTCCTGTCTGTCTGTCCCTATCTGTCTCTCTCTCTCTCTCTCTCTCTCTCTCTGTCTCTCTCACAAAAAGGGGGGAGGCATAATAACAGGCCCGTGCGGATTGAGTGTTGGGCATAATAGCATAGTGTGTCTTAGTTTGGGTTCCCTGAAAGTAGACTGTGATACAAGGATTGTAGTGCAAATACTTTATTCTGAGGCAAAAATTCAGCTGCAAGTTGTGTCTTTGGGAAGTGATACCAGAATATGCCAGTAAGGCAGTGGGAAAGTGAGACAAGGAAGAGGAGTCAGCAGGGAAAAAGTGCTTTAGAAAGGAAGTTCCCACTGTGGGTGCCTGGGGCTCACTCCCTTAGGGGACCTCTGGGAGAGAGCGGAGAAATGTGCACCCAACTGTCATTAGTCAGGGCTGCTTGCAAACACATTATTTCTCCTGCCTGCTGCAAGGCAGGGAGTCTAGACAGGGACTCCTGGTTTGAGCAGGAGCACAGCCTGATGTGGACAGTTACAGTCGTTTAGTGAGTGGGGTTCTTTCATTCTCTCTTCTCAACACACCCATCCACACACAGTCATACATATATATACACACACACGCGCAAACACACACACACACACACACTCATACACACTAAATGGAGATCCGACTCCTTAGAGTCTGTCATCCCCGAACTTTTCCAGTAGAGGGAGCCTTCAACACGCTCAGGAGAGGAAGGAGGCCCAATAGCTGTCTGTGACAGTAGCAGATGTCACACGCAGGTGCAGCCGTGTCCTGGGTCCCATGGACCCCACACCTCCCCTCCTCCCTCATTCATCCACAAAGACCCTTAGCAGAAAGGCAATGTGCATTACAAGCATGATGATCCTGTAAAATGCACAGAACTGAGGTACAGAGAAGGGCAGTCATGTTCCAAGGCCACCACTAGGAAGAAGTAGAGCGTGGGTTTGAACCCATATATGTTGCCACCCAAGGTCAAATTATTTTTGCTGGTGAATTATGGGGTTGCACAGACGTGGGAAGGAGAAGGAATTGAGGAAGCTGATGTAATGTTTGGGAAGTGATGAGCACTTGGAGACTTTCTGTCTGGACAGGGATATGGGAGAGGCGGTGTCAGCAAGAGCAGGTGGCTCCTGCAGGGCCTGGGACCGTATGTTTTCCATGCAGTCTAGGAGTAGCCTCGGACAGGGCATTCAGGCCAAGGATCCCAGCACATGCCACCCAGGGGCGCCCCAGGATCAATAGCCCAGCTTTGACTCTTTTCCATGCCCCCTAACCCATGCCTTCCCTTCTTGATGGTCTTCCAAGCAAAGAGAATCTAGGGACCCAGAGTAGGACCAGGAGGCCTAAAAGATTAGGTAGAAAGGGACTCAGGGTCCTCTCTCTGAGGTCCCAAGGATATCATTGTTGGGCCTCAGGTAAATCAGTCCACTCTGGGGGACCCAATCTCCAACTCAGTTAAATGAGATAATAGCAATATCACATAATAACAGTAACTCTGAGAATTAAATGAGAATATTAAATACGAAGGACAGGCTCTGGCCGGTTGGCTCAGTGGTAGAGCGTCGGCCTGGTGTGCAGGAGTCCCGGGTTCGATTCCTGGCTAGGGCACACAGGAGAGGAGCCCATCTGCTTCTCCACATCTCCCCCTCTCCTTCCTCTCTGTCTCTCTCTTCCCCTCCTACAGCCAAGGCTCCATTGGAGCAAAGTTGGCCCAGGTGCTGAGCATGGCCTCTGCCTCAGGTGCTAGAATGGCCTGGTTGCAACAGAACAACGCCCCAGATGGGCAGAGCATCGCCCCCTGGTGGGCATGCTGGGTGGATCCCGGTCGGGCGCATGCGGGAGTCTGGCTGACTGCCTCCCCGTTTCCAACTTCAGAAAAAAGAAAAAAAAAGAAAGAAAAAAATAAAGAAATAGGAAGGACACACAGAAAGAGCTAAATCAATTTTAAATCTCATTATTGTTATATTAACTTTGGAGACCCTGAGGGCTTGATCTTTAAACCCCTCCTTTGTGAACACACACACACACACACACACAAACACAGACACACACACATCTGCGGTATCTCACCTAGTCTTTGGGACTTTAAACACCATCTAAATGCTGAGGCTTCCCAAATGTATATCCTAGCCCAGAACTCTCTCAAATTTGAGACCCATCTATCTTAACTGCCAACTCGATGCTCCAAGTCCTCCTGACCCAAAATGACATGCTAATCTCACCCCCTAAAAAACAACTTACTTCATTCAGCATTCCCCCTCTTGACTGATGGCACTTCCATTTTTCCAGGTGCTGAAACCTGGGGCCCTGACCTTCTCATGAACTCCACATTCCATCCATTGAAAACCTTCATAAAACAATCATTTCTCATCAGAATCCAATTGCCCCTCTTAACCTGTACAGACCCCAGTTTGGTTGAAGCCACTGTCATCTCTTACCTGGACTAATGTGGTCACCCCCACCTCACTTTTCTAGTCCTTATTCTTGCTTTCCACAGTCTCTATTCAACAAAGCAGCCAAATACTGTATGACAAATCTTGTCCCTCCTCTGCTCAGAACCTCCATTGCTCCCTAGTATTCTCACAACAAAATCAGTGGTTTCTAAGGCCTTTTGTAAATTTCCTTATTTGTTTGTTTAATAATCATTTGTTATCTGACCCCTTTTCTAGATTGTCAATTATGCAAGAGCTCAAAACTGCCTGGCCCACAGCAGATGTTCAATTTGATGAATAATACAGTATAATTATTGTAGACATTGTCATTGCCCTACCTTCTATATTACCACATCAGGGACTACTCCACCATCTAGTTCCTGCAGCCAGATTTGGGACTTACCCTAACATCCTCCCTCACCTCAGTCCCCACCCTTCCTGTCCCACCTACACCTCAGCCTCCCTCTTCCCTGGGTTTCCAGCCTCCAATACCCCCTTCCAAGACACCTCCCTGCCAGCCCAGATCTGATCATGACGTGTCCTGTTTCTGCTCACACACACCCTTTAGCTCCCTATTGCCCTCAGCATAAGGCTTGAACTGTGACATGGCCCATAGTTTCTGCCCACACTTCCTCTATTCTGTGCCACTCCCTAGATCCAGCCACCCTGACCCCTTATGGGCTCCTGGAGCACACCATGCTCCCTCTCATCTCAGGATATTTGCAGATGCTGTTCCTTCTGCCTGGACTGCTCTTCTTTCCCTTGTCACCACTTAAATTCTACTCCCACTTCAGCATCAGAGCAGCTCTCCCTGAGCCTCCCCCACCAACTGTTATGCTCACCAGCACAGAGGACCTCTCCCGTAGAGCCTTTGTCAGAGGTTTAAGTAAATGTTTATATGTACAATTATTTGCTCAACATTCATTCCCTATGTCCTCTTGAGGGCAGGAATCAGACCAGCTGTGCTGACCCAGGGCCAGCAGACAATTAATATGCAGTCTGTTGATTAAATAAATGAAAACACAAACTGATCCCCAAAGTCTGAGTTTATATCAGAGGACAAATGGCTTTCCAGCCTCCTAGCTCACAGCTTCCCTCAGCCATCTCCCAACTGTCCAGGGCCCCTCATTTCCTTGCTGGGCTCCAGGTGTCAGGATCTGGTCAGGCTAGATGGTGGTGGATGTCTGTATCCCTTGCTTTTATTCTACAAAAACCAGAACACTGAGAAGGGCCTTGGAATAAGGGAGGAAGGAAGGCGCTTGAGAGGGAGGGTCTGAGTTTACAAAACAACAAAAGCAAATAGCTGGGACATGGGATGTAGCCTGATGCCTGAAAGGTTCGTCCATCTGAGCTGGGGGCCTCAGGAAGGTGATGTCCAGGTTCAAGTCTCTGACCTCGGGCTCCAGATCTCAGGTTCTCCATTTAGAAGTCAGCAAGAATCTGTGTGGAGCCAGGCTTGAATCCAGATCTCGTCTTAAAGTCTTAGAAGGCTCGGCGGGTGGGGCTTGAAGACCCGGATCCGCGGGGTGCTGGGGGCGGGATTTAGGCCATAGGGGTGTGGCCTAGTCTGGTCCTCAAACAAGACCGCAGAAATGAGCACTCAGGGGGTGGGTCCTGGACCTCTAGGGGCGGGGCTGGCCTTGAGAGGCGTGGCCTGCACTAAGGACAGCTCAATGAAGGACCTTGACCCTCCAGGAGCAGAGGCTGGACTTCAAGGGGCGTGGCCTTTGCCCACAAAGTTTTGTGCACGGGGCTTGGTCCCTCGGGGAGAGGCCTCGGCTTCGGAGCCGGGCTTGGGCACAGGCTCCGCAAGGGTGCACCTGTGCTCAGACCCGCGGAGGTAGCGGCTCCACGTTGAGCCAGATGCCATTCTCCGTGCGCAGAATGAGCTCCGGCTTCCGTCGCACCTTGCGCGTTCGGTCCACACTTAAGCGGAAGCGCAGCAGTGTCAGCGCCACGGCCACGCGCATCTCTGCCATGGCGAAGCTCTGTCCGATGCAGTTCCTAGAGGAATGACGACTGTGTGAGCCGGGTCCCTGGAACTGGATAAATGACCTCCCGCTCTGAGCCTCAGCTTCCTCATTTACAAAACAAGTCAGTGCATCATAGAGCCTTTGGGAGCCTATGAGCCCAGAACTCAGGGCATGGCACACAGTAGGTGCACTTAATTCCCAGGGGTGCTATCGCAGATCTGATTTGGGGGCTTACAAATGCATTGAGGACACAAAAAGGGTGCCAGGTTGGTCGAAAGGACACCTGAGTGGGATGCAGTCTCTGTTCCTGATAGGCACATCCCTGACTTTACACCAGCCTCGGTTTTCCTCCTACACTTGGCTTGGACTGGGGGAAATAAAAGTTACCTGGGTCCCGCGGAGAAGGGCACGAATGCCAGTGGCGAGCGCTGCTGTGGGTTGTCCGGGTCAAAGCGATAAGGGTTGTATACCTAAGCAGGAGCAGCTTGGGTGAGTCTAGGCACTGGCCTACCCATATCAACTTGGCCCTCTCATATTCTGGGGAGAGCCCAGTTAGACAGAGAAAACCACACTATAATCCAGCCACACCACCTCCTTTTGCTGTTAAGGCATGCCTGATTTATTCCCACCCCCAGGGCCTTTGCACTTGTTGATAATGCTGCCTGGAACATGTTTCTCTATGCTCTTCATAATTTCAGGACTCAGCTCAAACATCTTTCTCCATAAGACCTTTCCTTACCATGTGAGCTACAGTACTCTCCTATTCCCCACCCACTCCATTTTTTATTTCCTTTATACATTTACTAATACCCAAAATCATCTTATTTTTGCTCTTCTTCCTTTGCAATTCACCACAAGCTCCATGTGAGTAAAGAGGACATTCTGTGTCCTCAGTGCCCAGCACAGTACCTGGCACACAGTAAGTGCTCAATAAATATTTGTGGACCCAGAGAATTCACAGAGAGTGGGTGAATAAGTGGTCAGGACGGTACTCAAGTCCTGCATCCAGCCCTGCTGTCTGGCTCCCTGGGAAGCAGGGCAGGGGACGCCCTTCTGTCCCAGGACTGCATCTTTTGAAAAGGAAGCTGAGGGAGAGGAGGAGCTCACCTTGGAGTCAGGCCACACTGTGGGGTTGTAGTGGGTTCCGTAGATGCTGACCAGGCAGATGATTCCTGTGGGGAGGGGTGGGGTTAGTGAGGCCGAGAGGAGTCAGGACCTCTTCTGGAGACCTACCCCCTCCCTAGAGCCAGGGTCTTCCATGACCTATCTGCCACCTTTCCTGCCCATCCTTCCCTGAAAGATTCTGCTGCATGCCTCCTTAAGAAGTCCACATCAACTTTCTGGCTGCTCTGCTGGCCACATAGGATCTTACATATCTGGCATTTCTCCTCCTCTGCTCAAACACCTCCCATGCTGCCCTGAGGATCAAGTTCAAGGGCCTTAGTCTGATATTGAAGGCCTTTGGTTCTCTCTCTTTTACTTCCAATCTCCAAGGCTAACCTACCACATTTACTCTTCCAAGCAGCCCTCCCTGCACTCTCCCCCAAAGAGTGCCATTGCTCCTTCCTTTGGGCTGCTCCCTCCCTTTATCTCATCCCAGACCCCGTGTGGATGGGAATGTCTGTGCCCTGCTGTGTTCCTCAGCAGGTCCTGAGGACAAGGCCTCTCTAGATCCCCAGCATCTCTCAGGGCAGGGCTCAGCCTCCAGGACATATCTGGCAACTGAATGAAACCAATCTTCCTATGCCTGTACCTACACAGGAACCACCCCACCACACCCACTGCTTCCTTTCGACCTGGACTCACCCTCCTCTAACCCCCACTGACTCTCCACCATCACCCCAGAAGCACCAGCCACACAGAGAGCCGCCCCATCTGTAGGGATGGTGCACCTGGGGCAAGCATGATCAAGCCCTCATGAGCAACAGAGCAGTCAGGCAGCAGGGAGCACAGTCGGCACCTTTGGGGATGATGCGCCCATCTGGGAGCTTGATGTCTTCTGTGCAGCGGCGGGAGACCAGGGTCACGGGTGGGAACTGGCGTAGGCTCTCCTTGATGCACATAGTGGTGAAGGGCAGCTGGGTCAGGTCATCCCTGGGGAGCATGCAATAGGGGCGACTCGAGGCCATGCCACACATACACACTCAGGAGTGACTGCACAGGAAACCAGTCCAGGATCTCAGCCTGGCCCCAACTTCTAGCATTGGCAGCTGTGCCCTGCACACACCACTTATCCTCAGTATCTGACTCCCAGCACACCAGAGCAGCATGAGCAGTCTTCGGGGAGCCCGGCATTAACCAGTTAACTGATAAATTATGTGGAAATTGGGGGCCCTGGAGGAGGTACCAGGAAAGTAAGGGGGCTCAGGCAGCAGTAATTTCCCAGCTTGTATGGCTCAATTTCAATATTATAAAACCCATACATTCTCTCCTTTTACTATTTATTCTTAGATTTTATTTATTCATTTTAGAGAGAGGAGACAGAGAGAGAGAAGGGAGGGAGGAGCAGAAAGCATCAACTCCCATATGTGCCTTGACCAGGGAAGCCTGGGGTTTTGAACCGGCGACCTCAGTGTTCCAGGTCGATGCTTTTACCCACTGCACCACTGCAGGTCAGGCTCCTTTTACTATTATTTACTTAATTTTTCTTTCCTTTGGACTTCAGAGCCTAAAATTGGATTAAGTATAACTTGATTCATGATCTAGCCATTTTCTTTACACTAACATATTCTCTTTCAAAGAAACTTTATGTTGTTACTTTAAAAGTCAAATGTCATGCCTGACATGAAAGTGTCATAAACATAAGTACCACTGGGAAATCCTGAAGAGAGTTTTTAAGTTCTGGCTGGACACCATCCCTTGCCCAGTTCTCAGCCCTGGGGCATCCTCTCCCTTTGTTAAAAAGGCTGTAAACAAGGTGTTGAAGACCCAATTGAGAGTTCCTTCTTGAGTTCATAATCTGAAAGGTTGACATTGAACTACTCTCTCACTGTTCAATGCTATTTAATGCTGTGTTTTATTTGCATTATCCAGAAGTAGCTCTACACTACACACATGAGAAGTCAACTGGATTATTGTTCCCGATTCTTCACTTTCTCTTGTGTTGGAATTATATACCTGTACCCTGTGATTCTACAGTGCCTTCCACTTGGATGAGTGGAGTGTATGTCCCACCCCATTTGTGTTGGGCTTGGCCACGTGATTTGCTATTGGTAATAGACTGTTATGATGCAAGCAGAGGTTTTAAGTCATGTGGCTCTTATAGTGATGGAAGGAGACTTGATTTGGGTGGTGAACACACAATACAATATTCAGATGATGTGTTATAGAATTGTACCCCTGAAACCTATATAATTTTATTAACCAATGTCATCCTGATAAATTTTGTTTAAAGTTACATGGCTCTGTGCGCTCTGGAATCTACCTTGAGACAAAGACTCCCAGGGCAGTTGACCATTAAAGGAGAATGAAGAGATCTGAGAGACAGACTTCAACCCAAACCTTGGTATGCAAGTAACCCATCCAACTCAGCATTGCCCAACAGTAACAAGAATAATATGCAGACAAGAACAAGAAATAAAATAAATACTTGCTGTAATCCCTGAGTTTAGAGCTAATTGTTTGCAGCCATTGCTAACTAAGACACTCCTAAGAACTCCTGCATTATGAGGTAGGCAGATGCATTATTGTCATCCCGTTTTACAGTTAAAGAAATTGAAATTCAGTCCTAACCAGGTGGTAGCACAGTGGATAGAGCATCAACCTGGGATTCTGAGGACCCAGGTTTGAAACCCTAAAGTCACTGGCTTGAGCGCAGGCTCACCAGCTTGAGTTTGGGATTGCCGGTTTGAGTGTGGAATCATAGACATGATCCCATGGTCTCTGGACTGAGCCCAAAGGTCACTGGCTTGAAGCCCAAGGTTGCTGGCTTGAGCACAAGGTCGCTGGCCTGAGCAAGGGTCACTGTCTCAGCTGTAGCCCCCCCCCCATCAAGGCACGTATGAGAAAGCAATCAATGGAAAACTAAGGAGCCGCAACTATGAGGTGATGCTTCTCATCTCCCTTCCTGCCTGTCCCTCTCTCTGTCTCTCTCTTGCTTGCTAAAGGAAGGAAGGGAGAGAGGGAGGGAGAGAGGAAGGGAGAGAGGGAAGGAGGAAGAAAGAAAAAAGAAAAGAAAGAAATTGAAATTCAAGAATCTTGAGTGACTTGTTGAAGGTCAGAAAGTCAATAAGTGGTAGAGTGGAGAGATTCACACCTGAGACTCAATCTGCCCCCACAATCCCTATGAGCCCAAACTGACCACTCCAGCTCCTCCAGCTCCCGGGCTTTCATGACTTCCTGGATCTCTTCCCGGCACTTCTCCTGGTACTCTGGGTACTTGGCCAAGTTAAACAGCACCCACGAGAGCCCGCTGGATGTTGTGTCATGACCTGCAGGCAGATGAGAAGCTTGAATTGAGACTTCCTGGAGATAGCAGAGGTGCTATTTTCAGACAGTGGGCACCCCCATTCTAACCCAGCCTTGCCACACATCTTCACCCTCAAACATGAAGGTGTCCGCCTCTGCTCGGATGTCCTCGTCAGTCAGTTCCTTCCCATCTTCATCCTGGAAGAGGCAGCAGACAATGCTCAGCCACTTCATCCCACCCTCCCACATTAGGGGCTCCTCCAAAGTCAAAGATATCCTCTCTCGCCTGACCAGGCGGTGGCACAGTGGATAAAGCGTTGGACTGGGATGTGGAGGACCCAGGTTAGAGACCCTGAGGTCGCCAGCTTGAGCGCGGGCTCATCTGGTTTGAGCAAAAGCTCACCAGCTTGGACCCAAGGTCGCTGGCTCGAGCAAGGGGTTACTCGGTCTGCTGTAGCCCCACAGTCAAGGCACATATGAGAAAGCAATCAATGAACAACTAAGGTGTCGCAACGAAAAACTGATGATTGATGCTTCTCATCTCTCTTTGTTCCTGTTTGTCTGTCCCTATCTATCCCTCTCTCTGATCCTCTCTCTGTCTCTGTTAAAAAAAAAAAAAAAATCCTATCTTTCTCTTAAGTCAAGCTGCAGAGGAAAGAATTCCAGGAAGGTGTGGGTATGTAACTTGTGTAAGAAAGGTGGAAAGAGGGAAGGAGAGTCAAAGGTGAAAAGAAGAAAGGTGTTCATGTTTCTTTTTGCTTCCTTTTTTTTAAAATTTTATTTTATTTAGTGAGAGGAGGGAAGGCAGAGACCGACTCCCGCATGCACCCGGACAGGAATTCATCAGGCAAGCCCACGAGAGGGTGATGCTTTGTGCATCTGAGTGTCGCTCCATTGCTCAGCAACCGAGCTCTTCTTCTCTCTCTCTCTTTCTCTCTTTTTTTTAATAAAGAGAGATTTTATTTTATTTACTTATTTATTTATTTTTTGTGACAGAGACAGAGAGAGGGACAGATAGGGACAGACAGACAGGAAGGGAGAGAGATGAGAAGCATCAGTTCTTTGTTGCAGCTCTTTAGTTGTTCATTGATTGCTTTCTCATATGTGCCTTGACGGGGGGGGGGGGAGCTACAGCAGAGCAAATGACCCCTTGCTCAAGCCAGCGATCTTGGGCTCAAGTTAGTGAGCCTTGCTCAACCCAGATGAGCCCATGCTCAAGCCGGCGACCTTGGGGTTTCAAACCTAGGTCCTCCGCATCCCAGTCCAACGCTGTATCCACTGTGCCACTGCCTGGTCAGACCCGAGTTCTTCTCAGCACCTGAAGGTGGAGGCCAAGGAGCCATCCACAGCGCCTGGGGCCAAGTTGCTTCAATAGAGCCATGGCTGCAGGAGGGGAAGAGAGAGAGAGAGAGAGAGAGAGAAGTGGGAGGTGGAAAAGCAGGTGCTTGCTTCTCCTGTGTGCCCTGACTGGGACTCGAACCCAGGACATTCACACTCCAAGCCAATGCTCTACCACTGAGCAAACCGGCCAGGGCCAAGTTCATGTTTCTTTTTTTGTTTGTTTTTTGTATTTTTCTGAAGTTGGAAACAGGGAGGCAGTCAGACAGACTCCTGCATGCACCTGACCGGGATCCACTGGCGTGCCCACCAGGGGGCGATGCTCTGCCCATCTGGGGTGTCACTCTGCCGCAACCAGAGCCATTCTAGCGCCTGAGGCAGAGGCCATGGAACCATCCTCAGCGCCCAGGCCAACTTTGCTCCAATGGAGCCTTGGCTGCAGGAGGGGAAGAGAGAGACAGAGAGGAAGGAGAGGGGGAGGGGTAGAGAAGCAGATAAGCGCTTCTCCTGTGTGCCCTAGCTGGGAATCGAACCTGGGACTCCTGCACACCAGGCCAACACTCTACCACTGAGCCAACCAGCCAGAGCTTCTTTTTTTTTTTTTTTTTTTTTTTTTTACAGAGACAGAGAGAGAGTCAGAAAGAGGGATAGATAGGGACACACAGACAGGAAGAGAGAGAGATGAGAAGCATCAATTATTAGTTTTTTGTTTTGACACCTTAGTTGTTCATTGATTGCTTTCTCATATGTGCCTTGACCATGGGGCTACAGCAGACCAAGTAACCCCTTGCTCAAGCCAGCGACCTTGGGTCCAAGCTGCTGAGCTTTGCTCAAACCAGATGAGCCTGCGCTCAAGCTGGTGACCTCAGGGCCTCGAACCTGGGTCCTCTGCATCCCAGTCCGACACTCTATCCACTGCTCCACCGCCTGGTTGGGCAAGTTCATGTTTCTTGAGTAGCAACTAGTACCAACAATCTTGTGGTCAGGTCATGTAATTATCATGTCATTAATGAGGAAACTGAGGCTCAGAGGTAAGAGTCAGATGACTAAAGTCAAGCATTCATGAAACATCAGTCAGAAATGGAGTCTAGGACTGTCTGAATCGAGAACCCAGGTGCTGTTCAGAAATGATACAGAAGCACTGCAAATGGTGACCACCTATCTCTGCACGTGTCACATGTCTTTGAAGTCATGTGTTTCACCTTTGTAGGTGTTGTGGGCTGAATTATGTCTCTCCTCCTCCACCCCCATTTCCAGAACTTCTATGTTAGAGTCCTAACCCCCAGGACACCTCAGAATATAAGCATATTTGGAGATAGGGCCTTTGCAGAAGTAATTAAATTGCAGTGGGGCCATGAGAATGGGCCCTAATCCAATATTACAGGAGTCCTTATAATAAAAGATTATGACACAGACATGCATAGAGGGAAGACAATGTGAACATACAGAAGACAGCCATAACCACAGGACAAGGAGAGAGGCGTCAGAAGAAACCAATCCTGCCGACACCTTGATCTCAGACTTCTCACTTCCAGAACTGAGAAGATGGATTTCTATTGTTTAAGCCACCTAGTGGGGGCACTTTGTTACAGAGGCCCTAGCAAATAAATATAGTAAGTCTTGCATGTTTTGCATCTGCTTGTATCCGATGTCTAGGTGAGTTGGATGTTTATTATTGTAGGCAATTCATGCAACTCATGAGGAGGCCATCGGGGTCAGGCCCACCCTCCAGGGCCCAGCCTCACCCTGGCCAGGAGCAGCACATCGATGAAGTCCAAGGTCTTGCCCTGCTTGGACTTAAGCCAGGCCTCAGCCCCCTGCTGGCGTAGCACCCGCCGCCGCTCCTGGATGACCTCAGTGGTGAAGCGGTGCACAGTGTCACAGGCCTGACGGAAACGCCGCCCATCTGCTGTGCAGTAGTAGATGAAGTCGATGTAGTGGTGCAGGCGATACTGGCGTCGGACCACCAGTGCACTCAGCTCGATGATGGCCGAGATGTAATCGCTCATCTTCCTGACAGGAAGAAGAAAGGCCATAAGAATAGGCCCATTCCCTGAGACAAGCTTTCTCTCCCAGTGGGCAAGTGGCAAAGAGAGGCCTTGGATTAATGATATTTTCCTATTTTCTTGTACTTTGGCTGCTTTACCATCTGGGACCTCGCTGACTGGAGAGACACTCCCTTCCCAGGACTAGCCTATTTTATTTTATTTTATTTTTTTATTCAGTGAGAGAAGTGGAGGCAGGGAGACAGACTCCTGCATGCACCCTGGCCAGGATCCACCTGGAAAGCCCACTAGGGGACAGTGCTCTGCCCATCTGGGACATTTGCTCCATTTGCTTAGCAACCAAGCTCTTCTTAGCACCTGAGGCAGAGGCCATGGAGCCATCCTCAGTGCCCAAGGCCAACTCACTCCAATCAAGCCATGGCTGCAGGAGTGGCGGGGGTGGGGGTGGAGAGAGGTGAGAGGCAGAGGGGTGGAGAAGCAGATGGGCATTTTTTTGTGACCTGATCAGGAATTAAACCCGTGACATCCACATGCTGGACTGACTCTCTACCATGGAACAAACAGGCCAGGGCCTAGCCTATTCTTAGAGACTCACCAGGAGCATGCCTTTCTTTTGCAAGCCAACCAACCCATAGCCCCTACTCCAAACTTTAGTGGGCTGAGCCCCTATCCTTTTGCTTAATCACCCCAGGACCAGGTACTGGACAACTAGGAGCACCCCTATTCCCCAGAGCCTGCTGAAATTATCCAAACTAGCCAATCCTAAGCCTACATACCCTGCTTTTCCCATTTTTAACTAGAAGCCCCCCAAAAAAGAAAAGTCTTTTTCTATGATTTCTCCTGGTGCTTCCCCATGTGGCCCTGTCTGCTGTGGCATTCCCCTCCTCTTGGGAACTGTGAGTAATGAACTATCTTTTAAATTTTTTTTTATTTATTTCTTCTTCTTATTATTATTATTATTATTTTTACAGAGACAGAGAGAGTCAGAGAGAGGGATAGACAGGGACAGACAGACAGGAATGGAGAGATGAGAAGCATCAATCATTAGTTTTTCGTTGCGCCTTGTGACACCTTAGTTGTTCATTGACTGCCTTCTCATATGTGCCTTGACTGCAGGCCTTCAGCAGACCGAGTAACCCCTTGCTCGAGCCAGCGACCTTGGGTCCAAGCTGATGAGCTTTAGCTCAAACCAGATGAGCCAGTGCAATGAGCTATCTTTTCAGTGACAATCATCATTTTATCTGTTGGCCTTACCATATCTGAATAAAGCCAAAATCTGGGTGCATTTTATTTATTTTTTTTAAATTTTTTAAATGTCTTCTGGTAGATCTTTTTTTTTCTTTTTAGATTTTACTTATTCATTTTTTAGAGAGATGAGACAAAGAGACAGAGAGAGAGATAGAGAGAAGGAGGAAGGAGTAGAAAGCATCAACTCCCATATGTGCCTTGACCAGGCAAGCCTAGGGTTTTGAACCAGTGACCTCAGTGTTCCAGGTCAACACTTTTACCCACTGTGCCACCACAGGTCAGGCCTGGGTGCATTTTAAAACAGGCACAAACAGGGATGAGGACCTTCAAATTGAAGTAGTATCACTAAAACTAAATTGCCACAGAGTGGGAGAAAATATTTTCAAATCATGTATCTGATGAGGAACTTGTATCTAAACTGTTTAAAGAACTCTTAAAACTCAATAATAAAAAAGACATATACCCCAATTTTAAAGTGGGAAAAGGATATGAATAGACATTTCTCCAGAGAAAATATAAAAATGGCCAACAAGCACATGAAAAGATGATCAACATCATTAGCCATTAGGGAAGTGCAAATCAATATTACAATGAGATACCTCTTCATTCTGATGAGGATGGCTAGAATCAAAAAGGCAGATACTCACCAGTATTGGTGAGGGTGTGGAGAGTTACAACCCTCACTTACTACTGGTGGGATCTTAAAATAGTGCAACTGCTTTAGGGAAAAGCTTCACAGTTCCTCAAAAAATTAAACATTATCTTATAACCCAGCAATTCCGCTTCTAGGTATATACCCAAGAAAATTAAAAAACATATATACATTCAAAGACTTGTGCACAAATGTTTATAGAAGTATTATTCACAATAGCCAAAAACTGGAAACAACCCAAATGTCCATCAACAGATAACTGAATAAACAAAATGTGGTAATTATGCAGAAATGGAATGTTAGCAATTTAAAAATGAATTATTGATATATACTACAACATGCATAAATCTGAAGCAGACACAAAACATAATTCCACCTATGAAATTTTCTTAGTAGACTATAGATACAAAAGAAAGAACAGTGATTGCCTAGAGCTGGAGGAGAAGTGGGGACTGGGGGTCTGAGTGCCTAAATGTACAGGGGCAGTTTGAATCACAGTGTGATGGCATATGCAGTGGGATCTCACTGAGTGTCTGACTAGTCCTTTCTCTGCCTTGCTTATTTAAGCTTCAGCAGAATATGAAATGGCTGGCAGTAAGGCTGGGAAGGACTCTGGAAAGGCCAAGAGAACGGTGGTTTCCTGCTTACAGAGAGCAGCTCACTGTTTTTGGTGGGCCATATTCATTGATATCTGAGAAATATCCAAGAAATCTAGGATGACCAGTCAAGGATGTGTGGGCACAACTGGTGCTGTGTACAGCACAGTCATCCTGGAGTACCTCACTGCAGAGGTACTTGAATTAGCAGGAAATGCATAAAAAGACTCAAAGGTAAAGCATAATTAGCCCCCTCATTTGCAACTTGCTATTCATGAAGATGAATAATTGGACTCTCTCATCAAGGATACAAGTGCTGCGGTGGTGGTGTAATTCCACACACCCACAGATCTCTGACTGGGAAAAAATGACAGCAGAAGACTGTCTAAAGGATGCTTGGATTTCTTATTATCTGAGGACTCTAAATACTCTAACAGCTGTTTAGTGTTGGTGATTCAGTGGACTGTATCTCTATGAAAACACAATTATGCCTTTTTAAATTCTATTTGAGCAGGTTGGAAGTTTAGCTTTCCAACCAACCAGATTTTTTCATGTGAGTCTTAACTATATTTAAGTGTTACTGTGGTTTCAAAGAAGCTATTGATTCTGATGTAGTGGGTTTATATTGAGTTGACTGTTGTTTTTCAAAAAGTACTTTTTATATCTTAATTGTGATGTAAAAGTTACCGTAATAAACATTTGACTTTACGCAAACATTATTTCCACCTTTGTAGATAAGCTCAATAGAGGTCATATCCCCCAAAATTAAATAAAATGTACAGGGTTTATTTTTGGTAAAAATATTCTAAAATTGATTGTGGTGGTTGGAAAACCATAATCATTGGTTTGAATACTTTCAATGGGTGAATTGAACACTATGTGAATTACATCTTAGTAAAGCTGTTATTAAAACAATAACAACAGCTAAATCTCTGGGGCACACTTTCCGGGAGCTGTCCTTGGTCCTGAAGTGTGCTTCCTTCCATACACTTACCACAGTCTGCCTTTTTTTGTTTGTTTATCTAACCATGGTTACTACCTTTCTTCCCACCAACATAAAAGTTCCAGAAGAGTAAGACTTTCTACATTTTATTGACCGTTGTATTCACAATGCCTAGTCTAGGACAAGAACATAGTAAGCACTCAGTAAATATTTCTTGGATTAATTAATTAGTTTATTAATTGCTCAGGCCATCTCCAGCTTATCCAACTGAAACATACCCCTACAATGTCCAAAGTAACAAAGCCAGAAGCTAGTTATTGAGGGTCTACTATGTGCTACAAACTTGACATTCATTATGTCCCTTAGTCCTTATATTCCCACTTAGATTCTAAGTTCCAAAGAACTGGGATTTCAGCTGTTTCCCTACCATATTCCCAGTAGCTAGCATACTGAGAATAACACTGTGAATATCTGATGAATGAACAAATGAAGAAACCAAGGCAATGGTTATTTTACTAATTCATTCAACAAATGCTCACTGGGCATCTACTGTGTGCCAGGGCAGTGCTATATCATGTTATCCTTAAAGCATTTCTCAATCAGGTAAAGTGGGGGATACTTTACAACAGGGGTCAGGAACCTATGGCTCACGAGCCAGATGTGGCTCTTTTGATGGCTGCATCTGGCTCACAGACAAATCTTTAATTAAAAAATAATAACGTTAAAATATACAACATTCTCATGTATTACAATCCATTCATTTCCTACCGCTCATGTTCATGGTTGCAGGTGGCTGGAGCCAATCACAGCTGTCCTCCAGGACAACACCAAATTTTTATTGGATAATGTGTAATGTACACGGATCGTTGTATGGCTCTCACGGAATTACATTTTAAAATATGTGGTGTTCAGCCTGACCAGGCGGTGACGCAGTGGATAGAGCGTTGGACTGGGATGCGGAGGACTCAGGTTTGAGACCCCGAGGTCGCCAGAGTGAACGCAGGCTCATCTGGCTTGAGCAAAAACAAAGCTCACCATCTTGGACCCAAAGTCACTGGCTTGAGTAAGGGGTTACTCATTCTGCTGAAGGCCCATGGTCAAGGCACATATGAGAAAGCAATCAATGAACAACTAAGATGCCACAACGAAAAACTGATGATTGATGCTTCTCATCTCTCTCTGTTCCTGTCTGTCTGTCCCTATCTATCCCTCTCTCTGACTCTCCCTGTTCCTGTAAAAAAAATAAAATAAAAATAAAATATGTGGCGTTCATGGCTCTCTCAGCCAAAAAGATTCCCGACCTCTGCTTTACAAAGATCACATATTCTTCATAAAGGAATGAGGAAAATAAGCATTTACTGAGCACCTACTACAGGGGTCCCCAAACTTTTTACACAGGGGGCCAGTTCACTGTCCCTCAGACCGTTGGAGGGCTGGACTATAAAAAGGACTATGAACAAATCCCTATGAACACTGCACATATCTTATTTTAAAGTTTAAAAACAAAATGGGAACAAATACAATATTTAAAATAAAGAACAAGTAAATTTACATAAACAAACTGACCAGTATTTCAATGGGAACTATGCTCCTCTCACTGACCACCAATGAAAGAGGTGCCCCTTCCGGAGGAAGAGCGGGGCGGGGGCTGGATAAATGGCCTCAGGGGGCCGCATGCAGCCCGCGGGCCATAGTTTGGGGACCCCTGACCTACTATATGAAAAGCCATCGACTCATTTAAGTCTCATATCATGACTATGGGGAAGGAGCTGGCATTCCATTTGGGGGAAGGAAAAGGAAACAGGCTCAGAGAGGAGATGTCAGTTTCCTGGAGCCACAGAATCTGTCTGGCAGAGCACCAGAAGCCCAAAGATGCCAATACCACTTTTCTCTTCCCACTACCTTGCCTCTAAAGCAGTTAGTTCTGTCTTCCCCAGGTAGACCACACTCACTCTTGGCAGTTGCTATTGTAGCTGAAGACACATTTCTGAAGACTGTCCAGGGTCATGAGGCTGACATGCTCAAACATATCAAGGGAGACCATTGAACCCTCCGCCAAACGCCGCCATTTGGCCTGGAAGAGAGAGACAGCAAATAGGAGCAGAAGCTAGATTCAAAGCCTGGCTGACAGTGACCTAGCTGTCTGTTCACTGCAAGCCCAATATAGATAAAGAAATTGAGGCATCGTGACATCACATGGCTCATCCATTGTAGTACTCCAGCCCGCTGGGAACTACCAGTGTCACGTGGAAAAAACCCTTCTCAAGACACAAACTTATGTTAAGAGGAAGAGGGGGAGACCTGCCAAGGGAGGCAAAACAGAGACCTTCTGAGTCTCCTTCTCCCCTAGCTTTTGTTGTCAGAAGCAGAACAGAGGTAACAGGTTTACAAGGGAGGGAGATCAGGTGACAAGGGGAAGAATGACTAATGACCATTTGCTGACATGGAGAAAGGGCTAAGGTGGTCAGAACATTCTTTTCTTTTGCTAATTAACAAGCACAAAGGAAGGGGAAATCTAGGACCTCTAGGCTAACTTTCTGAAGCCCATTCCCTCGTATTCCTTTGTGTCTGCACAAAGGTCACCCACTCACATTTTCTTGGTGTTTGCATCCAAGAGACATTCACCGAGGGCTTTTAACTAAAGTTCCCCAATCCAAGTCATAGAGGGTTCAAGGTTAAGTGGGTGATTCCCTACAACCCATGAATTGGACCTGGATCAGTCTCACTTCCAGGATATCCTCTTCCCATAAAACTTGGGACTCACATGCATGATGTTGGTGCACTGGTTGAAAATCTTCATATAAGGCTTCAGGATGTCAAAGTGGAAGGCAGGTGTCAGCAGGCGGCGGTGCTTGCTCCACTTCTCACCTTTGCTGAGCAGCAGCCCATCTCCTGGGCCCAGAAGATTGAGGTTAGGAGTCTCTCCTATTACCCTGAAACACTCCAAGAAACTTCATGCCCCCCCTCTTCCCTAAAGCTCCTGTCTACCCAGTCCCACACTCACCTAGCCAAGGTTTCAAGAAGCCATAGAAAAGGTCATCCTTAGGAGCAATGGTAGCTGTGGAGATAGATGAGGCCATGATGATTCAAAACATAATTCTGACCCTTGACCTCCATTTCTGACCTCCTTGGGGCTCCTCTCTGGGCTCCCACCTCCCACTTCATCCCTCCAATTCATTCTAACACCTACTCCAGAAAGATCCTTATAACATGCTGACCTGAACATGAAGCTCCCTTGCTCAAACACCTCCCATGGCTCCCTATCGCCCTGGTAAAAAAAGTTCAAGCTCAGGTTAGTATCAAAATCCTTGTCCCATCTTGCCCCTGTGTGCCTCTCCCACCTCATCCTTCAACATGTACTAAATAACCCCACATGCTGTCTCTCACTTCCAAACCTTTGCTTAGGCTGTGCACCCCATCCGGAATGGTCTTGTACTTAATTCATCCCCACTCTTCTGCCAGTTCAGGCCTTCTGATACCTTCTATGCTCCCAGCCTCCAGCCTGCCCTCTCCAGCCTGCCCTCTCCAGCCTATCCTGAGCCCTGATCCCATGGATCTTATCTGACTCTAGATCTGACCATGTCCCTTCCTGCACCAGTTGCTCAGCCCATCTTCAAAGTCCTGAATGACCTACCCCAGTCCAGACCTCTCTCAAAACATCTCTATCCCCACCCCACCCCAACACACAGTCAATGTTCTAACACAGGTGTGGCCAACAGTTTTTGCCCCCGGGCCAGATTAGAAAGAAAACTTTTTTCACAGGCCAGACGAAATATTAAAATTTAAAAATGTTAAATACAAAAACAATTTAAGTAAACAAAATTTTTTATGTAATTTGTTTATGAATAAAGATGAGTGAAAAGTTTTAATATACAATATTATTTTAATAAAAATATAATTACATACTGTATAAATATCCAAACTGTATCACAATCAATCAAAACAATATTTAATTAATAGAATGAGCTTGAAGGGGTTATATTGCAAATAAAACAATTATTTTGTTTTACAAACAGCCTGAACACATTTTCAGTTATCAACTGCAGCTATTGTCTATGCTACAATGCCACTTGATTCAGCACACTTGACTAGAAAAATAACAAATTGTTTGACCTTGGGTGCGCACTGGCAAACTCCACCTAAAAGAATGTGGGTTTCACATCGCCACTGAACGTCAAACAGTTCATATCGAGTACAGATGAGTACAAAAGTTATAAATCTTTATAATGAATTTTTTTTAAAAATAAAGAAGTATCATGAATCCATTCAACCAATTATTGGAAGTTAACTCTAGATTAGTCACACGCGGAATTCTTTGCTGTGTATCACTATCTTCTTAAATATCTCAATTTGCAATAATCAAAGACGCTTCCACTTCTGAGTACCTGAGATTTTAAAGTAGCGGAGAATATTAAAAATTTAATCGCGGGCCGCATAAACTCATTACGCGGGCTGGATCCGGCCCATGGGGCGTATATTGGCCATGCCTGGTCTAACATCACAAAACTTTTTTCAGCTCCCTGTCTTCTCTCTTTGTTCTGAATCTTTCCACCAGATGACCTCTTTGCCTCAAACACTCTTTTCTCATCCTTCTAGTCTCTGCTAGCATGCCACATGCTCCCCCACCAAACACTCTGGACATGTCCATCCAGTTACAAGCCCCTTGAGGGGAGGGACCATATTGATTACTGATATGTTGGTGCTAAATAAATTTTTATTGTATGAATGAATGAACCAATCAAAGAATGAATGAATAAAAAGGTAAATGAATTAATGAATAGATTAATGGATGAATTGGTAAGTGACTGAGTGATTGAATTCCCTTTCTATGTGTAAACAGATTTGGGACAGAATGGGTAGGGGCCCAGGAAGGAAATACCTGAAACTCAAGTGATGTCATTTTTACCTGAGCTGTGACTCAGCAGCCTATACTCCCCAGAATTGGCCAATCGTGCACACAGTCATCTGTTCACTCATTCTCCCACTTAACACACACCTCTTTTGCTATCTTTCTGTGCCCAACCTGGGCTGTGATGCTGGTGACCCAGAGATGGCTCAGCTCCAAGCCCTGCCTGGAGGATCTGGGGTGGGGTGGAAAAAGGAAGCAGAGGTATTCCATGCAATTATCAAGAAGGTAGGAAGTGTGCCAGGAGAGAAGGGAGGCACAGAGAAAAGGTTTCTGGAAGTCAAGGCAAGCTTCCTGGAAGAGGAAATATTGGAGAGTAAAGTGAGAGTATAGTCGTTCTTCTTTTCCCTGGACTCTGGACACCAGACCAGGACCCCCAGAAGTCTTTCTGGCTCACAGACCTTTCTAATGGTTGTCCTTCTCAAATACCTCCCATGGCTCCCTATCACCCCAGGATAAAACACAAGCTTATTTATTTTGCACAAGGGTACTGTGAGTCCAGCTCCTGTCTCATTGTTTACTTCTCCATACATGTTATTTTCACTCCAGACAACCCAAGACACCTGAACCGCCCTGGCACTTTCACACAGCTGCATCTTTGCACTGATAGAATCCTCCACTTGAAATTACTTCTCTGGGAAACTCCTATGCATCCTTCAAAGCCTGGCTTCACTAATGGCTCCTCCAGAAAGCCTCCTCCAAACCCTCTCCCCTGTTTGAACCCTTGCTTCCCTCTCCTTCAGTCGCTCATCCACTCCAACCCTAATCACTCAATGCCAGGAGAGTTTGTGTCCAGGCTACCTCTTCCATAAATTTATTTTCCCTCTAGAAAAAGGGGATGATAAAGTCTACCTCAGAGATCAAATTTAAAAAGCTCCTACATGATTCCAAATAGGAAGCTTTGTATCCCTCTGGTTGATAGCTTGGCTTCTGGGCTGGCCAAGTCTGGGTTCAAATCCCAGCCCTACCACTAACCCAGGGGTCAGGAACCTTTTTGGCTGAGAGAGCCATGAACACCACATATTTTAAAATGTAATTCCGTGAGAGCCATACAACGACCCGTGTATGTTACATATTATCCAATAAAAATTTGGTGTTGTCCCAGAGGACAGTTGTGATTGGCTACAGCCACCCGCAACCATGAACATAAGCGGTAGGAAATGAGTGGATTGTCATACATGGGAATGTTTTATATTTTTAATGTTATTATTTTGTTTATTAAAGATTTGTCTGCGAGCCAAATGCAGCCATCAAAAGAGTCACATCTGGCTCACGAGCCATAGGTTCCCGACCCCTGCTCTAACCCATCATGTAAAGTTGGACATGTTACTATTGTGCCCATCCATGTCTTCATCTGCCAAAGGGAAAATAGAACAATCCTTCCAGCTTTATGGTACTTCTACAAAAATTCTTTTTTTAAAGATTTTATTTATTCATTTTTAGAAATGAGGGAGAGAGAGAGAGAGAAAGATAATGGGGGGAGAGCAGGAAGCATCAACTCTCATATGTGCCTTGACCAGGCAAGCCCAGGGTTTCAAACCAGCGACTTTGGTATTCTAGGTCAATTCTTTATCCTCTGCCACCACAGGTCAGGCAAAAAAATTCAATGAGTTGATATGTCTCTGGCACACAGTAGGTGCTCATTAAATATATGTGCATGTAAACGAATAACTAACCAACTGTTGGCTATTTTTATTACTTTGATTATAATTATCGGTTATGAGTGTCAAGAACTTGTGAAAAAGCCCCTATCAGTGAAAAATGAATGTATAGCTGCCATGGAGACAGTTTGGAGGTTCCTTAAATGCTAAAAATAAAATTATGACATGACTCCACAATATTTTTGGTAGATACTCCTAGGTATCTATGCAAGAGAAATAAAAATATATGTCCACACCAAAACTTGTGCACATGTGTTCTTACCAGCATTATTTATAACAACTGAAAGGTAGAAACAACCCAAACGTTTATCAACAGATGAATGAATACACAAATTGTGGTATATCCATACAATAGACTATTACTCAGCCTTGAAAAAAAGAACAAAATCCTGATAATTGCTACAACGTGGATGAACCTCAAAAACATTATGCTGACTGAAGAATTCAGTTGCAAAACACCACGTATTGTGTAATTCCTTTCCTATGATATATCCAGAATAGGGAAGTCCATAGAGACAGAAAATAGATTAATATTTACTAGGAGACGAGGAGAGGAGGAATGGCAAGTGATTATTTAATGGGTACAGGAGATTTTATGAGGTCATGAAAAAATTCTGAACCTAGAGAGAACTGATGGTTGCACAACATTGTGACCACACTCTAAAGTTGTACATTTTAAAATAGTTAATTATATGTTGTGTGAGTTTCATCTCAATAAAAAAGAAATGTATAAAACCAAGCTGTAATTATATGTCTGTATATCATGTTTTGTCCTCTATAAAGCATTTTCACTTAGTTTCTTCCATTAATCCTCTCTATCTTACATGCCCATTAGAGCAAAAACAAGACAAAATTCAGGGGCTCCAAAAAGACTCATGCCTTCCTCAGGGCTCACCAGCTGTGCTCAGAGCATCTTCTAAGTGCCAGGCCCATACTGGGGGCTCTACTTCCTGGTATACTTGGAATCTCAAACCATGCTAGATGATACTCAGAAAACTGACGCTCTAAGGAGGAGAGGGGAAGAGGTGGGTTAGAAGGAGAAAAGGAAGAGTCAGGGAGAGAAAGGGGAAAAAAGTATATTAAAAAGGCAGAAGAGCCTAGGTCCTGGCTGGTTGGCTCAGCAGTAGAGCATCAGCCTGGTGTGTAGAAGCCCTGGATTCAATTCCTGGTCAGGGCACACAGAAGAAGTGACCATCCGCTTCTCCACCCCTCCTCTCTCTCTCTCTCTCTCTCTCTCTCTCTCTTTCTCCTTTTCTCTTTCTCTCTTCCCCTCCTGAAGCCATGGCTTGATGGTTTGAGAAAACTTGGCCCTGGTACTGAGGATGGCTCCATGGCCTCACCTCAGGCTCTGAAATAGCTTAGTTGCAGAACAATGAAGCCATGGCCTCAGATGGGCAGAGCATTGGCCCATAGCGGGCTTGCTGGGTGAATCCTAGTCAGGACACCGCAAGAGTCTGTCTCTCTGTCTCTCCGCCTCTCACTTAATTAAAAAAGAAAAGAAAAGGCAGAAAAGCCTGCCCTGTGGTGGCACAGTAAGCATCAACCTGGAATGCTGAGGTGCTGGTTCAAATCCCCAGGCTTGCCCAGTCAAGGCACATACAACAAGCAATCAATGAACAACTATAGTGAAGCAACTATGAGTTGATACTTCTCACTCCTCTCTCTCTGTAAAATAATAATTAAAATATTTTTTAATTAAAAATAAAATGGCAGAAGAGAAGAAACCCTTATTAGTACCTACCTACATTATATCTTTAACTATTCACAATGGCCCCATTCTACAGATCAGAAACTGAGGCCCTGAGAGGTCTGATGAATTTCTGGGTCACACAGCAAGTATGTGCTCCAGTCACAATTTGAACCCAGCTCACCCAAGTCCTGGCCCTAAGGCTTTTCCCAAACTCAGTGCCTATCCCTTGTAATATTCACCTCTCCTAGGGTCTCAATTTGCCCTTTGTGCAATGGGGATGGCCACCCCCTCAAAAATGCAATAAAAGAGTCACGGGGAGGGCATCCCTGGGGGAGGGAAGGATGGCAGCCCCTTACTCTTTCACAGCTCCCAGTAGCAGTCTTGAGGTGGTCTCTAGATGTGTTTGTAGAGGTCCAAGCTAAGACAAGAGATCCTAAAATTCCTGGGCTCTTGTTTCCCATCCCCATTCTCCCAAATATCCCCTGATGCTTTTGGAGTTGCCCAGCTACATGCAAGGCCATACTGAGGATCCAGAGCCCCACTTATGAAAAAGATAGAACCAGACACAGATACATTTAGCCTTAAGCACTTAGGACTGAGAATGGGAAAGTCCAGTAGAGAGGGCTATGGTCTGCTGGGGAGTCAAGGAAACCTTCCTAAAAAAGGGGGTCATTGGAGCTGGGTGCTAAAGGCTGAGTGAGAGCTTGCCAAGCACACTTGGGAGTCCTATACCATAGGGTAGGGTGGATTGCAGGAGGAAGAAACAATCCTTCTACATTGCTCTCTCTGCCAGGCAGGGTCAGCTCGGGTAAAGACAGCAGTCTATAGGTTGGGAGTGTCAGAACTCAAATTATGAGAGTGCCATTAGAATTGAGCAACAACCAGTTCAGAAAATCTTGGGCAAACAACTACTTATCCGAACATATTTGGTTCTGACTTCCCAGTGGATTGGCATCCCCTCAAAGTTCCTGGGACTCTTTTAGTCACACCTTTTCCCATGCTATTCCCACTCTCTGTACTGCTATGTCTGTTTTGGTGAACTCCTATTCATCCTTCAAAGCCCTACTCATATTATCCTTCTCCTGGATAGCCTACCTGCTTAGAAGCCCTGATGGGCTCTGGGAGTTGAGAGTTTATTTATCACTCAGAGGCCCAGCCCACCTACCTGAGGCTCCCATCACAGGTTTGATGTAGTCAGGGTGCACCAGAACCAAGAGTGGCAGGACAGGTCCAATCCAAATCAGGACCACATGGTGCATGTTGTCCAGCACCTTCTTCTCATCCTGGAGGCCTGTCTCATTTGGAAGATACTGTGGGGGATGATAAGGAAGGATAATGAGAGGTTCCCAGCCGCAGCTTCCCCCTAGTCCTTCCCTCCTATTACCTCCCCTGTCTTCAAATCAAGCCAAGAAGAGCTATATGACTGCAAGTAGTTGACTAAACCTCGCTGAGCCTCCACCTCCTCCTCTAAAAAGTGGGGAAGAATCGACTCTCTGTCTTAGGACAGTTGAGAGGATTCATGAAACAACAAAACATGAGAACTTCAACATGGAGACTGACACACAGTTGATTTCAAGAAATAAAAACAGAAACACTAAACACAATAATGACAAGGGTTGGCAAGTATCAAGTTCTTGCTCTTTAGTAATAAAATATAACTAGTAGTATCATCTTTTTTTTTTTTTTTTTAATTTTTTTTTTAATTTTTTTTTTATTATTATTCATTTTAGAGAGGAGAGGGAGAGACAGAGAAAGAGAGAGAGAGGACAGAGAGAGAGAGAGAGAGAAGGGGGGAAGAGCTGGAAGCATCAACTCCCATATGTGCCTTGACCAGGCAAGCCCAGGGTTTTGAACCGGCGACCTCAGCATTTCCAGGTCGACGCTTTATCCACTGCGCCACCACAGGTCAGGCTAGTAGTATCATCTTTAACACATATGTGTGCTTGCAATGTTGGATGCTGCTCAGAGCATTTTTCACAAATTTATATGTTCAACTTGCCCATGAAACCCATGACAGAGTTGCTACTATTTCCCCATTGATTTTGTCTGAAACTACAGGTGAGTAAGTGACTGCCTAGTTTGGCTTTCCCAGGAAGAGGTCTTGAGACAAGGGTTTTAGGGCAAGTAGCTAATTTGGGGTGGTGATCCAAAAAATACATGGGTAAGGAAGTGGGGAAGTGACAGGAGAGGAAGGCAATCAGTAAAGAGTGAGTTGCCAAGGAAGTAACCACATGGACAAGCAGGGCATGTCCTGCCAGAGGACCTCTAGGGCCTGTGTATCTCAGAGTCAACCCATCCAGGAGGGGAGGAGCTAGGGTGTTTATACAACAACTCACATAGTCTCATAGTCATTGGCTGAGGGCTTTCACTCTCAAGCTTGCAGTACAGACAGCAGAGCGGGCTCCAGATGCTGGAGAAACCCTAGAACATGAGTGCTGGCAGCAGGAGTCAGGCCATTGCACCCAAAAGTGGGCCCAGAGGATGTGGACAGACACTGGCACCATCTGCCATTGTGGCAGAGCCAGGATTTTAAGACAGGCCACCCTGTTCCAAAATGCCTCCTCTGAACCAGCACATTCTATGAAGCTGAAGTATTTCAGGCTCAATGTCAACAGATCTAAACTCAAATCTACCACGAGCTATTGTGTGAGCTTGGGCAAGTCACTTAACCTCTCTGAGCCCCAAAGATCAAATCCATAAAAAGGGAAAATCTATTTCTACTTCACAGGCTGTGAGAATTAAGGGAAAGCTCAGATATGAAGGGGCCTAACCCAGTGCCTGGCCAGTGTAGGGCCCAGCAATTATTGAATGAATAAATGAACAAATGATTCCTCTCTGGCTCCAATGTCTCCTTCTGTATCAGGATCAGCCTTGAGACTATTCACACTCAAGGGACATCATGGCCTTACCCAGGTCTCATGACCCAGGGAGGTCGGCTGGGTCCACAAGGTCAAGGCTTGACTTCAGAATTGGCCCTGGTCAGTTGCCTGGGGTGCCAGGACCTGGCTATTATCTCTAGGACCACTATCCAAACCAGAGCGCTTTCTGGAGTAAAGGCACTGGAGATATAGTATGAAAGATGAGTAGGAGTTCATCTAACAGAGAAGGATATTCTGGGCAGAGAGTAAAGTTGCAGCAAAGGCCATGAAGGGGCAAAGTGGGAGTCTTGTTACGGGAACAGGAAGTCATTCCGTGGGGCTAGGGATGATGGTGGAACAGTTAAGGAGGGTAGGGGTCTAAGTTGAAAGGGTCTTGAACACTATCTGAGGACCTGGGACTTTCCCCAGACAGCAATGGGGATCCATAGAGGGTGTGTGAGCAGGGAAGGGACATGGCCGGATTCAAAATCCTTCTATGCCTTGGCCAGATGGCTCAGTTGGTTAGAGCATCATCCAGAAGAACAGAGGTTGCCCATTCAATTCCCAATCAGGGCACATACAGGAATAGATTGATGTTCCTGTCTCTCTCCCATTCCTCTCTCTCTCAAATCAATAAAATAAAAGTTAAAAATAATCAATTTATTAATTTTTAAAAATATACTGGTTTTTTAAAAAAGAATTCTTCTAGGGGCAGGATAGGGGACAAACTGAAGAGGTGAGACTGGAGGCAGCAGCCCAGGGAGGAGGCTGGACCATGGTCCCTCAGGGGGAGGATGAGGCCTGAGCAGGGGTGAGAGGATGGGATTCCGGCACAAACAGGCAAAACTTGGTGGCTGCTGGTTCCAGGGGAATAATTCCAAAAACTAAGTAAAATAAATGTTCTTTCCATTATTGAGTGGAAATGCATCTCCCATTCCTTCTGAGACACTCCCTCTAAGCAGTATCTAAAATATTTCTAGAATCACTTGCTATTTCCTGTCTCTGCAGGACCAGGAGTTGAGCATATATATCCACCACTGTGTGGTAGGCTTCGTGGCAAGTCGGGTCCAACATGACTGCAGGAATTGTCAAAACAATTCCATGAGGTTACTAGGAATGATTACAGTCCCAGCATTGCAAGTGGGGAAACTGAGACACTGGGTGAAGGAGCTTGCTCAAGGTCACACAGGCAGTAGATGGTGTAGTTAAGGACATCAAGTCAACACTGATGAAGGCTGCCCTGAACGGCTTCTCCAAAGTCCACTTCCGCACTCAGCATGGTGCCTCTGTGCCCTCAGGAGTCTGCTTTTCTCTCCCCTGACCTCTGAAGCCTTTCTAGAAAAGTCCAGCCTTTCTTATCCAGAAACTAGAGTTAGCAGAAGGAAGAGAGCTAAGCACGGGGACACTGGAGCCAGACACTCACAAGCTGTGTAACCAAGAGCTAGCTTCTTATGCTCTCTGAGCCTCAGTATTCTCAAATGCAAAATGAGGATAGTCATGGGACCTACCTCCTAGGATTATCAGGAGGACTGAAAGAGTTAATATTTGTAAATTGCCTGGAATACTACTTGACACATACATGTGAAATAAGAAAAGAAATACAAAGAAAAGTTTGAAGCTCTGACCTATGACCACAGCATTAAAGAGGGAGAGAGAACCATATTGGCGTTGGGGATGGAGCAACAATATCTATCAGGAGCATGCGCCCCTCATCCCCCATCA
The DNA here is from genome assembly GCF_036850995.1 of Saccopteryx leptura. Lineage (NCBI taxonomy): Eukaryota > Metazoa > Chordata > Mammalia > Chiroptera > Emballonuridae > Saccopteryx > Saccopteryx leptura. Next base: position 257,853,814 of record NC_089503.1, on the reverse strand, counting down.
GGGTCCTAGAACCTGATAAACTGCAAAGGCATTGGTGCCTGTATTCTGAATATATCATGTCTTATTATATCATAGGATATAGTATATGTCGTATGAAAGGTATAGCAATCGCCAGGAATTACAGAGAAAATGTTGGAGTAAGCTCTGCCTCATTCCAGCTGTGTAACCTTGGGCAAACTGCTTGCCCTCTCTGAGCCTCAGTCTCATATCCTATAAAATGAGTCTGTTCATGGCTTCAACCAGATTCTTGGTGGGATGTGGGAAGGCAGTAGTCTGTCAGACTCCCTGAATACCTGGGATATGACCAGCCCTACCCAGCCCACACACACCATGCCCAGGTGGCCCAGCAGCCAATTGCGCCGGGGTGGCTGGGGGAAGCAGCGCAGCCGTCGGCAGGTGACGTAGAAGTGCCAACAGAATTTCAGGAACCGTAGCAACAGGCGGAAGAGGAAAAAGAGCAGGGAGAGCAGGAGCACAGACACTGCATACAAGCGGAAGGTGGTTTTCTCCAGTCCCAGAAGGCACAGCAGATGTTCTGTGATGGGCAGCATCCTGCGAAAACACATGGAGTAGTGATCAACACAGATGGGAACCTCCCTCCAGCCACATGTGTGCCATACCCACCGTACCTGTGGATTCAAGCATAGTATGCTTGGCACACAGTAGGCCAAGCATACTGGCACTCAATATATGTGAGCCCCAGAAACCACAGGGACAAATCTCTCCTGCCCCAAAGTGACCTCCAGACAGCTGACCAGATGGATGCACCAATGCCCCACCATGTGCCCTCAGCCTTCACTTGGCAGGGCATCCCTCCTGACTTCTCTGTCCCCATGGGTAGCCAGAGTGCTAGAAAATGAAGACACACCCTGCCCCAAAAGCAGCTCTCTTCAGTGACTGATGAGCATTGCTGTAAAAATACAGTGTGTCCGTAAAGTCATGGTGCACTTTTGACCAGTCACAGGAAAGCAACAAAAGACGATAGAAATGTGAAATCTGCACCAAATAAAAGGAAAACCCTCCCAGATTCTGTAGGATGATGTGGCAGCATGTGCACATGTGCAGATGATGAGGTAACACTGTGTATACAGCGGAGCAGCCCACAGCCATGCCAGTCGAGATGTGGATGGTACAGAGGAAAGTTCAGTGTGTTCTGTGGCTCGCTAAATTCGAATCTGTGACCAAAGTGCAACGTGAATATCGGCATGTTTATAACGAAGCGCCACCACATAGGAATAACATTACTCAGTGGGATAAGCAGTTGAAGGAAACCGGCAGTTTGGTGGAGAAACCCTGATCTGGTAGGTCATCAGTCAGTGACGAGTCTGTAGAGGCTATACAGGATAGCTACCTAAGGAGCCCTAAAAAATCTGTGTGTGAGCCCACATCGAACTGCACTGAATTGGTATAAAACTGGGAGAGTTTTCCTTTTATTTGGTGCAGATTTCACATTTCTATCGTCTTTTGTTGCTTTCCTGTGACTGGTCAAAAGTGCACCATGACTTGACGGACACACTGTACTTTAATGCCTTCTCTCCTCGGGTGCAAGGACACTGAGGTGTGGGTTCCACATGCACTACCAATGGAATGAAACTCCAGCTGTCCAAAATAGAGAATTTCTCTATTAAATGCTTCATTTCCTTCTTCCTACTTTCTCTTTCTCCTCCTTCTTTAAATTGAGGTTGAGTGTACCACCACATAGAATGAACCATTCTAGAGTGTACAATACAGTAGCACCTAATACATTCACACTGTTTTGCAATGATCACCTCTATCTAGTCCCAAAATGTTTTCATCACCCCAAAAGGAGACTGAACGCCATTAGTAGTCACTCCGCATTCCCCCACAACCCCTGGCAACCACTAATCTCCTTTCTGTCTCTATGAATCTGCCTGTTCTGGACATTTCTTATCAATGGACTCATACTCTGTGTGACCTTTTCTGTCTGGCTTCTCTCACTCAGCGTGATGTTTTCAAGGTCATACACATTGTAGCATGTTTCACTAGTAGTGCCTCACTCCTGCTGAGTGACATTCCATTGTAAGGCCATATCACAATTTATTCATTCATCTGTTAATGGACATCTCAGATGTTTCCACCTTTAGCCTATTGGGACACATGCTGCTGTGAACCTGCATGAACATACATTTATTTGAGTCCCTGTTCTCAATTCTTTTGGGTTCATTTCCTTTTTTTTTTTTTTTTACTGGCTTTTTCTGTGAACATTTCCCAGATAAACTACTTGCACTCAAATCCTTGATCTAGGGTCAGCTCCTGAAGAAATCAAAACAAAATTGGTGAGCAACAATAATATCAGTCACACAGTGACTGGTACTGAGCCCTCACTACGTGCTGTGCCCCACGCTCAGGGATGTTCATGCCCTCTCATAGAATCTTAAAGCAGTCCTTGGTGGGAGGTCATATCAGTCGCTACATTTTTCAGACAACTCAAGTTCAGTTCCCCCAGCTCAAGGGAGACGGGAGTTGGCAGAGGCCACTGGAAATCAACCTCAATCACCTTCACATTGAGAACCCACAGATGTCAGACAATGCCAAGGAGATTTCCTGAAGATGGTGAGTCCTGTCCTCAGCCAGTCCTACCAGCCAAGGGTTCCCCTTATGCTTCTGCCTCCTTGGGCAACACAGATAAAGAAACCTTGCACTCCAGGTCTTCACTGAGCCTCGATCTCCACCTACCCCACCCAGTGGTGCCCCCACTAGGGCCTCAGACTCACAGGCTCTTCCACCAGCTGACGTCCAACCACATCAACCATACAGAAGACATGAAGTTTCTATTGGTCACTGCATCCTGGCTGGATCATCACAAACTTTAGAGAAGCCCACTGGGATGGTCTGGTTTAAAGTGAAGATGACACGATCACTTGTTAGGATGGTTAATATAAAAAAATAATAAGTGTTGGCAAGTGGAGAAATAAAAATCTATATGCATTGTCAGTGGAAACAGCATGGGAGTCCCTCAAAAGAAACTAAACACAGTTACCATATGTTCTAGCAATCCCATTTCTGGATAGATATCCAAAAGAAGTAGAAGGAAGGACTCAAATATTCATGTCTATAGCAGCATATTCATGATGGTCAAAAGGTGGAAGCCATCCAGGTGCCCATGGATTGATGAATAGATAAACAAAATTGGGTATATCCATACAATGAAATATTATTCAGCCTTACAAAGGAAATTCTGACACACTCTAAACATGAATGAACCTTGAGGACATTGTGTTTAATGAAATAAGCCAGACACAAAAAAACAAATACTATGTAATTCCACTTATATGAGGCCCCGATAATAGATTGCTAAAGACAGAAAGTAGAGTGGTGGTGCCAAGGGCTGGGGAGAGGGGTATGGGGAATGAGTGTTTAATGTTTAATGGGTCAGAGTTTCAGTCTGGAATGGTGGTAATGGTTGTGTAATGTGAATGTACTTAATGCTACTGAACTGTACCTTTAAAATGGTTAAGATAGTAAATTTTATGTGTATTTTATCACAATTTAAAACCTTTTTAAAAATACAGACTGCTTGTTGTGGGTGATCTGCCCCCTAAAATGTCAGGTAGGGGTAGGGATAGGGAGTAGGCAGCCTCCCAAAATAAAGCACAGAGAGCTTCAAGTCCCAAGTCCCAGGCAGATGCTTGGAACTGGGCACGCTGAGGTGCAGTCAGGCTGCCTCTTGCTCGAGCAGTTCCAGGTGATGCGCTCAACAGGAAGTAGCTGTATTTATTTCTTTACCTATTTTTTTTTTTTTTTTTTTTTTTTTTACAGAGACAGAGAGAGTCAGAGAGAGGGATAGATAGGGACAGACAGACAGGAACAAAGAAAGATGAGAAGCATCAATCATCAGTTTTGTTTTGTTTTGTTTTGTTTTGCATTTTTCTGAAGCTGGAAACAGGGAGAGACAGTCAGACAGACTCCCGCATGCGCCCGACCGGGATCCACCCGGCACGCCCACCAGGGGCGAAGCTCTGCCCACCAGGGGGCGATGCTCTGCCCCTCCAGGGTGTCGAGCCACTCTAGTGCCTGGGGCAGTGGCCAAGGAGCCATCCCCAGCGCCCGGGCCATCTTTGCTCCAATGGAGCCTTGGCTGTGGGAGGGGAAGAGAGAGACAGAGAGGAAGGCGCGGTGGAGGGGTGGAGAAGCAAATGGGTGCTTCTCCTGTGTGCCCTGGCCGGGAATCGAACCCGGGTCCTCCGCACGCTAGGCCAACGAATCATCAGTTTTTCATTGCGACACCTTAGTTGTTCATTGATTGCTTTCTCATATGTGCCTTGACCATGGGCCTTCAGCAGAACAAGTAACTCCTTGCTCGAGCCAGTGACCTTGGGCTCAAGCTGGTGAGCTTTTGCTCAAACCAGATGAGCCTGCGCTCAAGCTGGTGACCTCGGGGTCTCGAACCTGGGTCTTCCGCATTCCAGTTCGACGCTCTATCCACTGTGCCACTGCCTGGTCAGGCTATTTGTTTACCAATTTAATGATGGAAAATGATTCTCCCCAGTGATGCTATGGAGCCAGCTAGAAATTACTATTAAGAATTGTGGGCCCTGGCCAGTTGGCTCAGTGGTAGAGCGTTGGCCTGGCATGCAGGAGTCCTGGGTTTGATTCCCGGCCAGAGCACACAGGAGAAGCGCCCATCTGCTTCTCCACCCCTCCCCCCACTCCTTCCTCTCTGTCTCTCTCTTCCCCTCCCGCAGCCAAGGCTCCACTGGAGCAAAGTTTGCCCGGGAGCTGAGGATGGCTCTGTGGCCTCTGCCTCAGGCGCTAGAACGGCTCTGGTTGCGACAGAGCAACACTCCAGATGGGCAGAGCATCGCCCCCTGGTGGGCATGCCGGGTGGATCCCGGTCGGGCGCGTACGGGAGTCTGTCTGACTGCCTCCCGTTTCCGGCTTCAGAAAAATACAAAAAAAAAAAAAAGAATTGTGAGCTTCGCCTGACCGGGCGGTGGTGCAATGGATAGAGCATTGGACTGGGATGCAGAGGACACAGGTTCGAGACCCTGAGGTCATCAGCTTGAGCGCAGGCTCATCTGGTTTGAGCACAAAGCCCACTAGCTTGAACCCAAGGTCTCTGGCTCCAGCAAGGGGTTTCTCAGTCTGCTGAAGGCCCACGGTCAAGGCACATATGAGAAAGTAATCAATGAACAACTAAGATGTTGCAACGAAAAACTGATGATTGATGCTTCTTATTTTTCTCTGTTCCTGTCTGTCTGTCCCTATCTGTCCCTCTCTCTGACTCTCTCTCTGTCTCTATTAAAAAAAAAAAGAATTTTGAGCTTCGTCGAAATGCTTCCACATGCCAGGCCCTTCACCAAGGCTATATGTGCATTCTCCAGCATTCAGGTGGAAAATCATTTTGAGCCCCTGCTATGTGTGTAACTCTTTTCTGGACACTGAGGATATAATGTTGAGCAGGACAGACATGGCCCTAGTCCTCAGGGGAGGTGACCATCAACAGACATGATAAAACACCAAAGGCTACATGTTGTAAAGGAGGCTAAATTGTGGGGAGTGGTTGAATAGTGTCTCCTGGAATCTGGGAATAAGATCTTATATGGAAAAGTCTTTGCAGATGGGATTAAGTACCTTGAGAGGGGAGATTATCTTGGTTGATCCAAGTGGGTCCTAACTGGAACCACAAGTGTGTCCTGAAGAGAGAGGGAGAGAGAGAGGGAGATTTGACACACAGAGGAGGAGAAGGCTATATGAAGACAGCAGCAGAGTTTGGAGTGATGTGGCCACAAGCCAAGGGATATCTGGGGCCACCAGCAGCTGGAAGAGTTAGGAAAGATCTTGCTCTAGAGCCATCAGAGGGAATGTGGTCCTACTGACACCTGGATATCAGACTTTTGGTCTCCAGAACTGTGAGAGAAGAAACATTTGTCTTGTGTGTGTGTGTGGGGGGGGGGGGGGGATATTCAGTCCGTGCTCATTTGTTTCAGTGGCCCAGGACACTAATGCTCAGAGTAAGAGGCTAGAGAGCAATTTTGTTAGCTGAGGTGGTCCGGGAGGGCCTCTCTGGGGAGAAGTATCTGGGCAGAGCCCTGAGTAAGTGAAGAATGAAAATCAAGGGGGCTTTCTTATTAAAATCACACACACACACACCCCCCCCACTGCCACACATACCTTAAGCAGGTGGGGTATGTCTCCTCAGTTCTAATCCTAACACTTCCACTGACTGACTGTGTATTCTGGGCTTCAGTTTCCCTTTCTGAAACAGAGCTGGCTATTAAAAATGACCTCCAGGCCTGACCTTTGGTGGCACAGTGGGTAAAGCATTGACCTGGAACACAGAGTTTGCAGGTTCAAAACCCTGGGCTTGCCTGTTTAAGGCACATACAGGAGTTGATGCTTCCTGCTCCTTCCCCCTTCTCTCTCTCTCTAAAATGAATAAATAAAATCTAAAAATAAAAAAATGAAAACTAAAAAATAAATAAAATAAAAATGACCTCCAGGTCCACCCTGGTGTGATCTTTTTGACATGTGGCGGGGGTGTGGGGGTGTGGGTAGGCGCAGTGAGTAATCATCTTGGCAGGCCCAAGACTCCTGAGGGGGATGTCAACATATTCAGCCAATAGGGGGCCAGGTGGATCACCTCTGACCCCTGAGCAGCCTAGCTGCAGTCGGATCCTGTCTCAGCCACCACAGTCACCTTTCTGAAGGCCTCCCACTCACTCTTCTGCTCTAATGCCCTCCATTGCTCCCCACTGCCCTCAAGCTGGCATCCAAAGCCTTTCAGGAGCTGATCCCTGCCCTTCATGTCAGCCACAGGATCCCCCTTCTCAGTCAGTTTCAGACCCAATTTCTAAATGTTGGGGCTTCTTAGAGCTTGTCCCTGTGTCATCTTTTGCTCTCACTCCGTGTACACCTCCTGAGGACCTTACTCCCTTCCATGGCTTCTGTGACCTCACCTCTGAGGTATCTCCCATGTTTTGGTGTCTAGCTATAAATACTCCCCCATGGGTCCAGCCACCTCCTGGATGCCCCCTGAGGGCATCCCCAGACCCCCAGAATCCTCTCCTCTCCCCACAGCCACTCTGTTGCCTGCCCTAAACACCTTTCACATCCATTCATTTCTCTCCATCCCTATCATCTCAGCCCATGTCAAACCGCCACTGCAGGATGCTCCCACCGGCCTTCTCAGTTCTATCCTTCCCCCGCCACACACACACACCAGCAGTCCATTCTCCACACAGCAGCCAGAGGCATCTTCCTAAAATTAAATCAAATCATGACCTTCCCCCACTCAGAATCCTCCTGTAGCTCCCCATTACAGCCTGAACACAATTCTGAGTCTTTTCCATGAACCACAAAGTCTTGTGTGGCTGGGTCCCTGCTGACCCTTCCAAGCCTGTCTCTCTTCACACTTCTCCCATGCCATGTTCATTTAACATGGGCCACTCCAAACACAGGCCAAGTTCATTCCTACTTCACAGCCTTTGCACATGCTGCTCCCTCCAACGGTCATGCCTTCCCCCTAGCTCAGCGCATGGCGGCTCCTTCTCATCCTCCAGGCCCAGCTCTGCCTCAATAGTCCATTTTCCGCCATGATCAGCCATGCCCCTTCCCTTGTACTCTAAAGAATTATCGAGCACCTGACCAGGCGGTGGAGCAGTGGATAGAGCATCGGACTGGGACACGGAGGACCCAGGTTCAAAACCCCAAGGTTGTCAGCTTGAGCATGGGTCACTGGCTTGAGCGTGGAATCATAAACGTGACCCTATGGTCACTGGCTTGAAGCCCAAGGTCACTGGCTTGAGCAAGGGGTCACTCGCTCTGCTGTAGCCCCCCTGTCAAGGCACATATGATAAAACAATCAATGGACAACTAAGGAGCTGCAATGAAGAATTGATACTTCTCATCTCTCTTCCTTCTTGTCTGCCTGTCCCTATCTGTCCCTCTGTCTCTGTCACTCTCTCTCTCTCTCTCTCTCTCACACACACACACACACACACACCACACACACACACACACAAGAATTATCGAGCACGATATTTCCTTTCATCTTCCCAGTTGCCCTCAGAGAAAATTGGGGCACTTGTGAGAGGAGTCACAGCAAGGCCCTTACCTCACCCAGGAAAACAGCTGATATCCCAAATAACAGCACTCCTGTCTTCCTGCAGGACTGAAATGGGAAGAAATTGAAACAAGAGAAAGTGTCTACCCTGGAAAAGGGGTACCAGCTCTGGGTTTGTGGGTCCATGGAGAGGTCAGAGAAAAGAGTGAGTGAAGCCCTGTGCCCACCTCACAGGTGGGTGAGTACATGAGGAGGTGGGTGAATGGGGAAGACCAGGGAGCACAGTTCTGAAGCCCTGTGCCCACCTCCTCACCTCCTTGTGCCAGGCATGGGCTGCAGCCTTTCCCAGGACAGATAACCAACTCTCTCCTAGCAGAAAGAATGCATGCTTTGGGTCCCCAACTGGCACTCACACTGGGAACCTCAGTGTTCTCATCTTCAAAATAGGGATAAGAAGTCCAACTGATGCTTAGGGGAGAAACTCAATAAATGGCTGCATTTAGGAAGTTGTCTATTTTCTGAAGCTGGTTGCCCCTGCCCCCCAAACAAGAGCACTTCTGTCCGATTTCCCAAAAGAAGGTGCTACAAAAAGCTTTGAGGTGGAACAGCCACTATGGGAAACAGTTCAGTGGTCCTTCAAAACGTTAAATATCATGACCCAATAATTCCACTCCTAGGTATATACCCAAAAGAATGGAAAACAGAAATTCAAACAGATCCTGCGTAGAAATATTTATAGCAGCACTATTCACAATTGCCAAAAGGTGGAAACAACCCAAATGGCCCTCAACCCTTTAATGGGTTAAATGTCATGTGGTCATCCATACAATGAAATATTCAGCCCCAAAATGGAATGAAACTCTGATATGTGGTAAAACATTGGTGAACCTTGAAAATGTCATGCCTGAGTGAAAGAAGCCAGACACAAAAGGTCACACAAAAGGCCAGACATATGTGATTCCACTGATATGAAATGTCCAGAACCAGCAAATTTATAGAGACAGGAAGCAGATACATGCTTGCTGGGCACTGGGGCAGGGGGGATGGAAAGTGACTACTCAGGGGACAGGGTCTTTTTTGTGTGTGATGGAAATGTCTGGGAATGAAATAGAGGTGGCAGTTACACAACATTGTGAATGTTACAAATGCCATTAAATTGTTGATTTTAAAATAGTTACTTTAGGCCCTGGCTGGATGGCTCAGTGGTAGAGTGTCGGCCTGGCATGCAGGAGTCCCAGGTTCGATTCCTGGCCAGGGCACACAGGAGAGGTGCCCATCTGCTTCTCCACCCCTCCCCCTCTCCTTCCTCTCTGTCTCTCTCTTCCCTTCCCGCAGCCAAGGCTCCATTGAAGCAAAGTTGGCCTGGGCGCTGAGGATGGCTCTATGGCCTCTGCCTCAGGAGCTAGAATGGCTCTGGTTGCAACAGAGCAACGCCCCAGATGGGCAGAGCATCGCCTCCTGGTAGGCATGCCGGGTGGATCCCAGTTGGGCGCATGCGGGAGTCTGTCTGACTGCCTCCCCGTTTCCAACTTCAGAAAAATACCCCCCCAAAATAAATAAATAATAAAATAAAATAGTTACTTTAGCCTGACCAGGCAGTGGCGCAGTGGATAGTGTCGAACTGGGATGTGGAAGACTCAAGTTCAAGACCTCGAGGTCGCCAGCTTGAGCATGAGCTCATCTGGTTTGAGCAAGGCTCATAAGTTTGAGCCCAGGGTCGCTGGCTTGAGGAAGGGGTCACTCGGTCTGCTGCAGCCCCCCAGGTCAAGGCACATATGAGAAAGCAATCGAGCCCTGGCCGGTTGGCTCAGTGGTAGAGCGTCGGCCTGGCGTGCAGAAGTCCCAGGTTCGATTCCCGGCCAGGGCACACAGGAGAAGTGCCCATCTGCTTCTCCACCCCTCCCCTTCTCCTTCCTCTCTGTCTCTCTCTTCCCCTCTTGCAGCCGAGGCTCCACTGGAGCAAAGATGGCCCGGGCATTGGGAATGGCTCCTCGGCCTCTGCCCCAGGCGCTAGAGTGGCTCTGGTCACGACAGAGCGACGCCCCAGAGGGGCAGAGCATCGCCCCCTGGTGGGCAGAGCATCGCCCCCTGGTGGGCATGCCGGGTGGATCCCAGTCGGGTGCATGCAGGAGTCTGTCTGACTGTCTCTCCCCATTTCCAGCTTCAGAAAAATACAGAAAAAAAAAAAAAGAAAGAAAGCAATCAATGAACAACTAAGGTGCCACAATGAAGAACTGATGTTTCTCATCTCTCTCCCTTCCTGTCTGTCTGTCCCTATCTGACCCTCTCTCTATCTGTCTCTCTCTGTCTCTGTTACACACACACAAAATAAATACTTTATATTAGGTAAATTTTGCCTTAATTCTTTAAGGCAAAAATAATACAAAAACTGCTTTGAGCCTGACCAGGCGGTGGTGCAGTGGATAGATTGTTGAACTGGGATGCAGAGGACCCAGGTTGAGACCCCGAGGTCACCAGCTTGAGCGCAAGCTCATCTGGTTTGAGCAAAAAGCTCACCAGCTTGGACCCAAGGTTGCTGGCTCCAGCAAGGGGTTGCTCGGTCCACTGAAGGCCCGCAGTCAAGGCACATATGAGAAAGCAATCAATGAACAACTAAGGTGTTGCAACAAAAAAACTAATGATTGATGCTTCTCGTCTCTCTCTGTTTCTATCTGTCTGTCCCTATTTATCCCTCTCTCTGTCTCTCTCTTTGTTTCTGTAAAAACACAACAACAACAACAATAACAACAACAACAAAAAAACTGCTTTGAGGACCCAAGTGAAATTTCTCATGATGGCTGCCTCTGCAAGGGGCCTGAAGAAACTGGTGGTAGAAGTGGAAGGGAGACTGTCCTCTTCATGTCTGGGGACCTTTTGATTTTTCTAGGTTTTTGTGTGTGCATGTGTTTTTTGTTGTTGTTTTGCGGCAGAGACAGAGAGAGAGAGACAGAGAGAGGGACAGATAGGGACAGACAGACAGGAAGGGAGAGAGATGACAAGTATCAATTCTTCGTTGTGGCACCTAGGTTGTTCATTGATTGCTTTCTCATATGTGCCTTAATAGGGGGGCTACAGCAGAGCGAGTGACCCCTTGCTCAAGCCAGAGACCTTAGGCTTTAAGCCAGCAACCTTAGGATTCAAGCCAGCTCAAGCTGGCGAGCCCGCACTCAAGCCAGTGTCCCGAGGGTTTCGAACCTCAGTCCTCTGCGTCCCAGTTTGACACTCCACTGCGCAACTGCAGTCAGGCTTACTGTTGTTTTTGTTTGTGACAGTGACAGAGAGAGACAGATAGGGACAGACAAACAGGAAGGGAGAGAGATGAGGCACCTTAGTTGTTCATTGATTGCTTTCTCATATGTGCCTTGACTAGGGTGGGGTAGGGGGGCTACAGCAGACTGAGTGACCCCTTGCTCAAGCCAGCAACCTTGGGCTCAAGCTGGTGAGTCTTGCTCAAACCAGATGAGCCCATGCTCAAGCCAACAACATCCAGGTTTCAAAACTGGGTCCTCCGCATCCCAGTTTGATGCTTTATCCACTGTGCCACTGCCTGGTCAGGCTGTTGTTGTTGTTTTTAATAAATAAAATGATTTTTTGCCTGACCGGTGATAGTGCAGTGGAGAAAGCATCGACCTGGGACACTGATGTCCCAGATTTGAAACCTAAAAGTCACCAACTTGAGTGCAGGCTCGCCAGCCTGAGCTCAGGGTTGCCAGCTTGAGCTTTGGATCATCAACATGCTCTCATGGCTACTGGTTTCAACCCACAGGTCGCTGGCTTCAGCAAAAGGTCACTGGCTCAGCTTGAGCCCCACCCCCAAGGTATGTATGAGAAGCAATCAATGAACAACTAAAGTGATGCAACCAGCAGTTGATGTTTCTCATCTCTCTCCCTTTCCCGTATCTCCATCCCTTTCTCTCTCTCACTAAGTAAAATATAATATAATATAATATAATATAATTAATATAATTAATATAATATAATATAATATAATAAAAGAGTTGACTGTACAATCCAGAGAGTGAACTCGAATATAAACTATGGGTTTTATTATAGTTAATAATAAGGTATCTATATAAGTTCATCAACTGTAACAAAGACACCACAATAATGCGAGACTTTAACAACGGTGAATTGGAGAAAGTTGAAAGGGTGTGTTGGAACTTCCAGTGTATTTTTCTGTAAATCTAAAATGGCTTTAAAAAATAAAGTTCATTTGCCTGACCAGGCAATGGCTCAGTGGATAGAGCATTGGACTGGAACTTAGAGGGCCCAGGTTCAAAACCCCGAGGTTGCTGGCTTGAGCACGGCCTCACCAGCTTGAGCGTGGGGTCGCTGGCTTGAGCCCAAAGGTTGCTGGTTTGAAGCCCAAGGTCTCTGGCTTGAGAAAGGGGGCACTGGTTGGGCTGGAGTCCTCCAGTCAAGGCACATATGAGAAGCAATCAATGAACAGCTGAAGTCCCGCAACTATGAGTTGATGCTTCTCATCTCTCTCCCTTCTGGTCTCTCTCTCTCTTGCAAAAAATAAAAATAAATAAATAAAATAATTAGCTGATGCCTTGGCCAGGTAACTCAGTTGGTTAGAGTGTCATCCTGATACACTAAGGTTGCAGGTTCATTCCTAGTCAGGGCACATACAAGAATCAACCAATGAATGCACAAATAAATGAAACAACAAATTAATCTCTCTCTCTAAAAAATTTAAAAATATTTTTTAACTTTAAAAATAAACTGGTCCTGGCAGGTTGGTTCAGTGGATGGAGCATTGGCTTAGCATGTGGATGTTTCAGGTTTGACCCCCAGGCAGGACACACAGCTGAAGAAACCATCTGCTTCTCTTTCTCTCCCTCTTCCCCTTCTCTCCCATTACCATCCCCCAGTTAATGGTTCCAGTGTTGGCCAGGATAGTTGGTTGGTCCAAGTGTCAGCCTCAGGCACTAAAAATAGTTGGGTTGATTTTATCATCAGCTCCAGACAGGGGTTGCTGGGTGGATCCCTGTCAGAGTGCATGTGGGAGTCTGTCTCACTATTTCCTGCCTTCTCACTTAAAAACAATAAAAAAACAAAAGTTAATTCATTGAGCTCTGGCCAGATAGCTCAGTCAATTGGAGCATTGTCCTGAGGTGCAGAGGTTGCTGGTTCAATCCCCAGTCAGTGCACATATAGGAACAATTGAAGTTACTGTCTTTCTCTTTCTCTCTCTCCCTTCTTTTCTCTCTAAAGTCAATAAAAATAAACATTTAAAAATTAATTAGTTGGGCTTGACCAGGCAGTGGAACAGTGGATAGAGTGTTGGATTGGGATGCAGAGGACCCAGACTCGAAACTCCAAGGTCGCCAGCTTGAGCGTGGGCTCCTCTGGCTTGAGTACATGCTCACCAGCTTGAGCGCAAGGTTGCTGGCTTGAGCCTGGGATCATAGACATGACCCCATGATTACTAGCTTGAGCACAAAAGTCATTGGCTTGAAGCCCAAGGTCACTGGCTTGAAAGCCCAAGGTCACTGGCTTGAGCAAGGGGTCACTCACTCTGCTGGAGCCCCCTGGTAAAGGCACATATGAGAAAGCAATCAACAAATAACTCACATGCTGCAACGAACAATTGATGTTTCTTATCTCTCTCCCTTCAAGTCTATCCCTATCTGTCCCTCTCTCTGTCTTTGTCATAAAAAAAAATGTATTAGTTGGAATTAATAAAAAATGAGTTAAGGCCCTGGCCGATTGGCTCAGTGTTAGAGTGTCAGCCTGGCGTGCAGGAGTCCTGGGTTCGATTCCCGGCCAGGGCACACAGGAGAAGCGCCCATCTGCTTCTTCACCCCTCCCCCTCTCCTTCCTCTCTGTCTCTCTCTTCCCCTCCCGCAGCCGAGGCTCCATTGGAGCAAAGTTGGCCTGGGCACTGAGGATGGCTCTGTGACCTCTGCCTCAGGCACTAGAATGGCTCTGGTTGCAACAGAGCGACGCCCCAAATGGGCAGAGCATCGCCTCCTGGTGGGCATGCTGGGTGGATCCCAGTTGGGCGCATGCAGGAGTCTGTCTGACTGCCTCCCTGTTTCCAGCTTCAGAAAAATACAAAAAATAAAATAAAATAAGTAAAAAAAAAAAAGAGTTAAGATGCTTTAATTGGTGAGGAGGGGCACATTCTGGGGCATGGGCACTTTTCCCTCTCTTGATCTGGGTCTGGTGACATGTGTGAGTTCAATTTGTGAAAACTCCAGAACTGAAAGTTCTAGAATGTGCACTTTTCTGTATGTATGTTATACTTCAGCTTAAATAAATAAAGATAAAAAGTTGTTTAGGCCTGACCTGTGGTGACACAGTGGATAAAACGTCAACCTGGAATGCTGAGATCGCCAGTTCAAAACCCTGCACTTGTCTGGTCAAGGCACATATGGGAGTTGATGCTTCCTGCTCCACCCCCCTTTCTCTCTCTCTTTCTCTCTCTCTCTCTCTCTCTCTCTCTCTTTTTCTCTCTCTTTCTCCCCTCTAAAATGAATTTTTAAAAGTTGTTTAAATAAAAATTAAAAGTTGTTTGGGGATGTTATCTTTCGTTTAGTCTGACCAGGGGGTGACACAGTGGATAGAGCATCGGACTGGGATGCGGAGGACCCAGGTTCAACAAAACCCTGAGGTCCCCAGCTTGAGTGTAGGCTCATTGGCTTGAGCATGGGCTCACTGGCTTGAGTCCAAGGTCACTGGCTTGAACAAGGGGTTACTTGCTCTGCTGTAGCCCCCGGTCAATGCACATATGAGAAAGTAATCAATGAACAACTAAGGAGTGGCAACAAAGAATTGATGCTGTCATCTCTCTCCCTTCCTGTCTGTCTGTCCCTGTCTGTCCCTCTCTCTGTCTCTCTCTGTCTCTGTCACACAAAGAAAAATATGGTTTTGACTCAAACATGCCTGGGTTCAAATCATGACTCTGTTGCTCCCTGATAAAGCAGTCTTGAGTGAATTGAGTCCCCACTCTTACCCAAATGGAAAATGGATTACTAATTGCAGGACCTACCTGGTTTTTTGGGGTTTTTTTTGGGGGGGGGTTGTTTTGTTTTTTTAGGACCTACCTGTTAAGGTTGTTTGGGTCACTTCAGTGAGATGAGGCTTAGCAGGTAGCAAGCAAAATTTAGCCATTACTCCTTTTTTTTTTTTTGCCATTACTCCTATTTTTAACTGTTTCTATTTTATAGAAGTGATAGAAACTCAAAGCTGACACTCAGGATGCTGTGGGAGGCTGGCATGCCCACTTCTCTCTACACCAACTCCCACTCTCGTCCCAGACTCCAGGCAGGGCACCCGGCAGCCCTGCCCTGGCAGAGGTAGCCCCACCTGCTCTGCTAAGGCCCCAAGTTATCTGAAGATGGAAATGCCAGTGGCTCCAAGGCCCACGCCCATGGAGCTCTGGTTTGTCAGGTTAGCCCAGCCGCCCATAGAGGACTTGTCATACAAGGTGTGTGGGCTCCTAAGAAGAAATGCAGAACAGAGACCCTGACCTGCTGGCCACCACCTATCTGCCTCTCCTTGAACCACAGGGGCTGTGCCTCACCAGCAGCCTGACGTGACACTGGTCCCACTGTCCCACATCCCAGCCCTGCTCTCTACTCTTTGAAGCCTGTAGTCAAGACAGGCAGTTTCCATCCTGATTCATGGCACCTCCTTGACCTCATCTATGCCAAAGGGCTGCCCCACCCAAGACTCACACTCTCCCAAAATGCCAGGTCCCAGAAGGCCTGAGCTGAGATGGATCTTACCCCAAATTTCTGGAGTTCTGAGAAAGAACTTCAGAGGAAGTTCTGAGCGCAAGGTCAAGTTGACAAATCGACCTGGGGAGGGGAGAGTCTCACTGTAGCTTTGGGCATATTGTAGGAGATCCTGGCAGAAAAAGAAGTTTAAAAACCACCAGTAGTAATCTACATCATTCCAGAGCTGCAATTGTCTTTGAGTCCTGTCAGCAAGTGTGGCCACACTTAAATGTGAGACTCAGAAAGGGTTCTATAAACCTTTGCTGTGTGACCTCAGGTGAGTGTCTGTATCTCTCTGAGCCTCAATTTCCTCCTCAGTAAGACAGGAACCACATTACCCACTTCATGAAGCTGTGATGACAATACAGCATTTTCAATGTGCTCACCTCAGTGTTTGAAACACAATAAGCCCTTGATCAAAGGTACCCCTTATTGCTATTAGTGCCATCATCATATTCAGTATTGTTACTTGGCCACGTAGTATTTGTAGAATTAGTCCCAAGGCTTGCCAGAGAGAAGAGAGATGGTCTTATTTTGTGAATGACTCCTGAGTCATCTAAGCCCCTCTGCAGATACCTACCCAGGTCACCGCTAACCACAAGCCCAGAGCTAATATTACCACTTAGAAACCCAAGCTGGGCAATACAGAGAGACTGGGGCCATTGGAAAGTGCCCAGAATGTTGGGGTCACACAGGCTGGTTTGTTCAAATCCCAGCTCATCCACTGTCTCCTGTCTTCCTCCCACCTCTAGCTTGATATTCCCCAGCTGGTGGGCCTCAGCTGCCTTGTATGATCCAGGAACAGCTAGCTACCTCCTGGTCCAAGGGGTGAGAGCCTGGCTCCTGGGACACTAGACAGCATTCTGTCACCAGCATCCAACGAACATCAGCTAGGATCAACTGCAGAACCTCAGACAACCATCACAGCCAACTCTGGGGACCCAGGAGAGCTTTCTGTTTCCATAAGGGGGCACTCAGCAGTGCTGTGCCTGGCATGGGGTGGGGGGTGGGGGCCTGAAAGCAGCGGAGCAGAGCATAAAGTCCGTCGGTGGGACGCAGTTTCCTTTTTAATACAATGAAATTCCATGGGCCTCAATCAGCTCTAAGGAGGCGTCACAGGGCAGGGCTTGGATCCGTCTGAGATGTCCTGATTGGGCGGTGGGGGTTGGAGTTTTCTGGAGGCCCCTGCCCACCAAAGACACCCAGAAAGGGTACACTCAGGAATCCTCGGCGCGCACAGAAAAACCCGCGCTCAAAACGCAGCTACCGTCTGGGACACAATCATATCCCCCCAACCTGAATGTCCCAGACACGCAGCCCTGTCCTGGGTCCTGGGGATCAGTGAGGCTGCAGAACTCATACCCTCGCACCCTCCGTGTCAGTTTGACAGCCAGTGCGCCTCGGGTTCCAGCGCAGGACGCGCTCAGGTTACCCACCCACCCCCACTCCCTACCTCCTGTTGCACTCACCCCTCGGGTCTCGGCCTCGGGCCCTCAATCCGGATTCACCTGTACAGCCACCTCGGTTCTGACCGCGCGGTCCAGCGACCCGGCCCTTTAACCCCGCCCGGCGGCTCCAGAAGGCCCGCCCCCGGCCCGCCCCCAGATCATCTAGGCGGGGCCCCCAGAGACTGAGAGGAGAGACCAAGTCAGGGAGGCAAGGAGAGTGACAGAAAGGGAAAGGTGCAGGGACTGAGTTGGAGAGAATGACAGATGGAAAGATGGAGAGAAAGACAAAGCGAGACAGAGAAAGAGACATGCAGACACCCAGGCAAAGACGGAGACACTAGAAAGCACAAAGATTCAGGCTCCTTGCCCCCTGCTCCTGCCTGGCTCCCATTAGCACCCAGATCCACCTCCTCCCATTCTCCTTTAACACCGTCCTCCCATACCAGCCTCATGGGCCCCAATTCAGGGCCTGTTCCCAAGGTTGGACAGGGGTCCCTAAGCCAGCACCCTTGACTGCCCAGGGGCCCTCAGGAACCTCCTCTGGGGCCACCAAGAATCCTCAGACTCCAATAGCCATTGAGAGCCAGCCCTTCTGCTCCCTTTGGATACTGGAT
The DNA here is from genome assembly GCF_036850995.1 of Saccopteryx leptura. Taxonomy (NCBI): domain Eukaryota; kingdom Metazoa; phylum Chordata; class Mammalia; order Chiroptera; family Emballonuridae; genus Saccopteryx; species Saccopteryx leptura. Next base: position 257,835,996 of record NC_089503.1, on the reverse strand, counting down.
CCAACCCAACTCCTTGGGGCTCTGTGGATCTTCCTTCCAAGAGACCTCTGGCCTTAACAAGCAGCACCAGACTCAAGTTCTGCTCCTCCCACCCCACTCACCCAATGCCAGACGCTTTGACCCTCTCTTGATCTTGCTGTTATCTTTGGCTAGCCTATCTGCTCCAGATGTGAACAGACAGGGTCAGCTCCACCTCCGGATGTGATACAGAGATATCATTCTTGGGTTGGTGGGTGGATAGGTGGCTGACCTGGGCAAGTGGGCAAGCAGATGGGAAGATACAGCTGGCTTCAAACTCCCCACCATCTCCTCAGGGCTGCACAAACAAGATTCCCAGGAAATATCTGTCAAAGTAGAGGGAGGAGCCACAAAAGACTAGAGAGATGAAAGGCTCCAACAATTATTTCAGGCCTATCTGGGGAAACTGAGTCATAGACTGCAGGCTCAAGGAAAGGTGTGACTGTCTGGATTCAAGCAAGAGCCAGGTCAGACACTAAGAAACCTGAAGCAATGAGAAAACAATGAGTTCAAAAGTTAAAGCTGACCAGACAGTGGCGCAGTAGATAGAGCATTGGCTGAGGACCAATGGTTTGAAACCCCAAGGTCTCTGGCTTGAGTGCAGGCTCACCAGCTTGAGCACAGGGCCACTGGCTTGAGCATGAGATCATAGATATGACCCCATGGTCACTGGTTTGAGCCTAAGGTCACTGGCTTGAGCAAGGGGTCACTGGCTCAGCTAAAGGCCCACAGTCAAGACACATATGAGTAAGCAACCAATAAACAACTAAGGTGATTTGGTGCTTCTCACCTTTCTTCCTTCCCGTCTGTTGTCTCTCTGTCCCTGTCTCTCCCTCTCTCTCTCTCCCCCTTCTCACACACACAAAAAAATTAAAACCCCAGTAAACCAGTCACCTAGACAGAAATAAAGCAAACACATCTGAACGTTATAAAAAACAAACAAACAAAAAACCCACAATAAACCACAAAGAAGCCGAAGAAAAGAAGTACAGATATTTTTCCACAATATGGCTACTTTAAAGTACTTTGATTTGTCAAAAATAAATCCTGGATGCAAAGACTTAGTGCCTGGCAGGTAAGCTAACCAGGTTGGAGGTCTGACTCAGGGCTGGTTAGCTTGGTGGATTGGGCTGAGGGGTGAAGCAGGTTCAGAGGAGTGCTGGACTCTCAGAGGACCGAGCCTGGGGGCCAAAGCCAAATGCAAAGCCATGTTGTGCAGTGGGTAGATCGTGGATTCTGGAAGTGGAGGGTTCAGATAGCTCCATCACGTGCTCGCTGTGAAACTCAGAAGGTTGTTGTGATGCTTTAGTACACCTAAGGCAATTTTGCCCTCCAAGGGACATTAGGCAATGTCTAGAGACAAGTTAGTTCATCACACCTGGAGGTTGGAGTGCTATGGACATCTAGTGGGTAGAGGCCAGGGATGCTGCTAAACATCCTGCAATTCACAGGACAACCTCTCACAACAGATTGTCACCCTGCCCCAGATGTCAACAGTGCCAGGGTTGAGAAACCCTGCTTCAAGATGTAAGAAACATTTTTGTATTATAGCATGGGGTAAGTGCTAGGTAATTGTTAACTGCTATTTGTTTCACATTTCTCCCTCACCAGCAAATTCTAATTGCTAATTCTGCGCTCTGCACACCGTAGTTTAGTGAAAGTAGTGAATTTCCAACATATCTATGCACAGTCTTTGGTCAGGCAAGTCCTATGTTAGCTGGTCTCTGTCTCCCCCTAAGACTAGGGTTTCCATGAAGGTGAGACCACAGGATTAGATGATGTGAGGCTGAGCAATGCTCAGCTCATAATAAATCTGTGCCAGTGGTCGCTGTGCCCCGAGCATGAGACTATAACAGAGAATAAAGAAAAACCAAATCCCTGTCTTCATTGAATGGAGACCCAAGTGAGGAAAACAGAAATAAAGAAACAAGTTAGCCTGATTTGTGGTGGCGCAGTGGATAGAGTGTTGGCCTGGGATGCTAAGGACACAAGTACAAAACCCTAATGTTACTGGCTTGAGCCCAAAGGTCACTGGTTTGAAGCCAAGATTGTTGGCTTGAGCCCAAGATTGCTGGCTTGTGCAAGGGGTCATTGGCTCAACTACCTCCTTCATCAAGGCACATATGAGAAGCAACCAATGAACAACTAAAGTGACTCAACTACAGTTGATGTTTCTCATCTCTCTTCATTTCTCTCTCCCTGCCTGTCTCTCTCTCTCTCTCAAAAAAAATAAATAAATAAAAGATTTTAAAAAGGAAAGAAACATATCTATCAGAAAATTTCTACCAGCGAAGGGGGACCTAACACAGGGTTTTGTGATGGGGTAAAGGGGATGCTGCTGTTTGAAGCTGAGTGTTGTGTTCCTTTCTTGCTGAAAGCCAAATAATGAGAATGAATGTTGAACCCCATTCTATACTTTAAATATATATATATAATTTTTGTCAGTTTTACCTCAATGAAGCTGAGGGTGGGGGGAGAATCAATGTTGAATGAATAAATGCATAAATTTTCACAGGTCTGAATCTTACAGAAAATCCTCCAGCTGGTTCCCAAAGCCTAATATAAGTATCCTTACCTGTTAAGCCTGGTAATTTTAGAAAGCACATGGAGGAACATTTTCTATTTTATATGTTTATGTTAAATGAGAGATTTGGTTTGATGAGTAAAGAACACAGTCTAATATAAATTTTTCTTTAAAATAAATAGGGTTTAAAAGGAAGATCACTGAAAGAAAACTATTAATTAATAGAAACATAGTGAATAGATGGGGCAAAAACAGTGATAGAGGATTGTGAATGGTTGGAATTTCAGCATCAGACACCATCTGTTTGAATTAACAAAGATGGAAGAAGAGGCTCAAGATCTCTAAATTTGAGTTTTGGAAATATGAGGACACCAATCTTTCTTAAATTCTAGAAAAACAAAAAACAGAGGGCTCAAAACTTAAAAGACAAAATTCAAAAACAAATGCAAGATGCCCTCCTTTGCCCTAGCAAGTGTTAACCTTGGACTCTTCATTTCAGTAATGTTCCCTTCCCTCCCTCGGTGCTAGGCCCTTGACCTGGATGGGAGAGCGCAGTGTTTCCAGGTGAAGAAGTAGTAATACAAATAATTGAAGCTTTGCTGCTAGGAGGAGGCAGAAGGGAGGCCAGGGAAGGCTATGTGAAGGATGTGACATCTGAGCTGGTACATCAGGGAGAGGTTGGATTTCAACAGGTGCAGGAGAGGGGGTAGGGCTCAGGCATAGAGAAGTCTGAGAGTGTGACTGGTCAGAAGGCTTTCCCTGACCTGGGGGTGTTGAAGTACAGCAGGCTGGAGGGATGCAAGGTTGAACATGAAAGGCCTTGAAGGCCAGTCCCAGTGGCTGAGGATTGACTTGGTGGACAATAAGGAGCCACAGAGGGTACTTAAGCATGGGAGGAGTCATCTTTTGATTGATTTGTTTTAAAACACATGAGACCTGGCCTGTGGTGACATAGTGGATAGATTGTCAACCTGGAATGTTGAAGTCGCTGGTTCAAAACCCTGGGTTTGCCAGGTCAAGGCACGTAAGATGAGCAACTAATGAACAACTAAAGTGAGGCAACTATGAGTTGATACTTCTCGCCCCCTCCCACCTCTGTAAAATCAATAAATAAAACCTTTAAAAAAATGAAAATAGCCTGACCAGGCGGTGATGCAATGGATAGAGCTTCAGACTGGGATGTGGAGGATGCAGGTTCAAAACCCCAAGGTCGCTGGCTTTAGCATGGGATCATAGACATGACCCCATAGTCACTGGCTTGAGTCCAAAGGTCGCTGGCTTAAAGCCCAAAGTCAACCCAAGATTGCTGGCTTGAGCAAGGGGTCACTTGTTCTGCTGGAGCCCCCCAGTCAAGGCACATATGAGAAAGCAATCAATGACCAACTGAGATGCCATAACAAAGAATTGATGCTTCTGCTCTGGCCAGCTGGCTCAGTGGTAGAGCATCGGCCTGGCGTGCGGGAGTCCCGGGTTTGATTCCCGGCCAGGGCACACAGGAGAAGCGCCCATCTGCTTCTCTACCCCTTCCCCTCTCCTTCCTCTCTGTCTCTCTCTTCCCCTCCCGCAGCCAAGGCTCCATTGGAGCAGCGATTGCCCGGGCACTGAGGATGGCTCTGTGGCCTCTGCCTCAGGCGCTAGAATGGCTCTGACTGCGGCAGAGCAACGCCCCAAGATGGGCAGAGCATCGCCCCCTGGTGGGGGTGCCGGGTGGATCCCAGTTGGGCGTATGTGGGAGTCTGTCTGACTGCCTTCCCGTTTCCAGCTTCAGAAAAATACAAAAAAAAAAAAAAAAAGGAATTGATGCTTCTCATTTCTCTCCCTTCCTGTCTGTCTGTCCCTATCTGACCCTCTCTCTGATTCTCTCTCTGTCTCTATTTATAAATAACAATAAAAAAAATAAATAAAACACATGAGAGTTTATTGAACAAACTTCAGCACTTCAAGTTTGCCTTTTAATTTGGACTATATTAGAGGTTCTCAGCCAGGGTGTATCCCCCCCCCCCCCCAGGGACATCTGGTGATATCCAGAGATACTTTAGTTGTCACAATGTGGAGAAGGAGGTGTTAATGGCATCTAGTCATTAAATGTCAGGGATGCTGCTAAACTTTCTACAATGCATAAGATGCCCCCACATGAGAGAATAATCTGGCCCCAAATGTCAATAATACCAAGGTTGGGACATCTTGGGTCATCTTGAGTGTAAAAGGTCCGTGGGCTGTTCAGGGAGACACACAGGAGAAAGCTGGGCCCATCCTGGCAAGTGTGTCTGTGAGTTACCTGACTGGAAAGACAATGGGTGCCCTAGAGCTGGTCAGTAAGGTCACTTGGGGATCGAAGAGGGTAGGGATACAGAAGCTGCACTGAGGGAGAGGGCAGGCAGAAGCACAGCACTGGAAGTGGAGACAGCCACATCTGGAGGGTTAAGGAAGACTGGTAATAGATACCATCACCTGTGCCCAGAAGTCATGAAGTCAAGGCCTCAGAGGGGACAGGTTTGTGGTTAGCAAGTCATCAGAGTCCTCAGCCTGGCAGCCAATGGGCTAAGATCAAAGTGGAAAGATAAGAAGTGGAGGCAGTGGTCGGACTAGGAACAGGGTACCAGAAAGACATCTGGAAGTGGAGCATGACTGGGATGAGGGAAGGGCTTCTCATGGGGCTCCAGAAGCTCACAGCAGACTATTAGGGGCAAAGATTTTTTTAAAAAGAGAGAGAGAGAGAGAGAGCAAGATCCCATTCTACACTGTTGATGGAAAATGATGCAGCCACAAACGGAAAACAGTTTGGCAGTTCCTCAAAAACTGAAATGTACAATTACCATATGACCCAGCAATTTCACTCCTAGTATATACCCAGAAGAATTGAAAACAGGGACTAAGACAGATACATGTATATGTGTGTTCACAGCAAGCGCTATTCACAATTGCCCGGAAGTGGAAACAGCCCAAGGTGCCATAGATGGGGGAATGGGTGAACGAATGTGGTCCATCCAGACAGTGGAATAGTTCTCAACCATGAAAAGGAGTGAAGCACTGACATGATACAACTTGGATGAACTCCAAAAACATGCCAGCTGAGAGAAGCCAAACACAAAAGGCCAGATAGTGTGTGATTCCATGTGTATGAAATGCCCAGAACAGGCAAATCCACAGAGACAGAAAGTGGATTAGTGGTTTCCAGGGGTTCACTGCAGAGAGAGATGAGGAGAGAAGCCCAAACCCAGGGAAAATGGGTATGAAGTCTCCTTTTGAGGTGATGGAAAAATTGGAACTAGATAGGATAGAGGTGATGGTTGTCCAACATTATGAATGTACTAAATGTTATTGAATTGTACACTTTAAAATTGTTAACTTAATATGATGTGAATTTTACTTCAATAAGAAATAAAAAGAGAGAGTTCTGCAGGAAACAGAGCACTCCAATGGGGTAATTTGAATAAAGTTTGATAAAAGTATTCTTTTCAAAGAGATAGTATATCACCCCAGAGGCTAAGAATACCCAGCAGCCATCACCACCCTGTGGGCTTGGGCCTGGGCAAAGAGGCTGAAGCAGTTACTGGAACCTGGACGACCAGATAGGGCTATGTAAGGAAAACTAGCTGGCAACCTTCAGTCCAGGGACACAACCAGCCTGCATAGACCATAAAGGAAGGGAGATGAGGTATTGACACCCTGACCTCACTCTCCTCTCTCCCTCCAATGCCTGCTGTGGCTCCCCATTGGTTGTATCCAACCAGAAGCCACAAGCATAGGAACCTACTAAGTGGTCTATACAAGTCAGCCTCCCAGGACACAAACTATGGGGCAGAAGGGTAGAGACAAGACAGGGGCTATCAGAGATTTGAAGCAAAGACAAGAGCAGTTCAGGAGTGTGGGGCAAATGGGGGAGCAAACAACCCCTTCCAACTCATCACTCACCACTCTCTTGCTCCATCCCAGCCCCTCATGGCCATTTTTTCCAAACCCACCAAGCCATCTCTGCCACCTCTAAACCTTTGTATATCCTGTTCCCTCTGCTTAGAATTCTATTCCCTCTCACCTTTCCAGCTAACTCCTACTTATCCTTCAGATCTCAGCTCGAAAGCCATTTTTTTCTGAGGGTTTCCCCACCTCTGGGCTGAGTTCAAGCCCATACTCTATGCAGTCACATGTCCTGTGCATCCTCAGTCACAGCAAAATTGCTCTTGGAATGACTTGTTTAGCAATTGTCTACCAGATGGGGCTGTGAGCTCCATGTGGGTAGACACGGTCTTTCACATACCCTGTTTTTTCCTCAGCCTCAGCTGGCAGAGAGCACATATTCATTCAACAAACATCAAGTACACAGAGAGTACGGGGTGTTGCTCAACACTGAACAAAAGGGGTCACATTCTTGCTCTCTGGAGATTACATAAAGCACAACTAAAAACACATAATGAAAGGAGGTGTTCTTTGTGACATGTACTATGGAGGGAAATCCAGCAAGGAAAGAGGTAAGGAAGAGCTCTCTGAAAAAGTGATATTCAAGCAGAGACCAAAAGGGAAGGAGGGGGATATCTGGAGGAAGAGCATTCTAGGCACAAGGCAAGCCTGTGCACAGACCCTGAGGCTGGACTGTGTCTAAAGGAACATCCAAGAGACCAGGGAGGCTGGAACAGAGTAGGCAAGGGGGGGAGTGGGAGCAGATGAGGGTAGGAGGTGACAGAACACACCACGCAGGGCCTGAAGGGCCACTGGAAGGACCTAGTGTTTTGGACATCAAAGATCACTAAGGTCTGAATGGTCTTCCACCCTCAGCAGTCCAAGCTCCATCTTTTGGACACAGGCCTCTGTGAAAGGTGGGACACACAGGGTTCTGAGCAGAGAAGGATGAGGCCTGACAGGTTTTAAGACTCCCACTAGTTGCAATATTATGGACCAACTGAAGGGGGCACAAGAGTAGCAGAAGCAGACCAGGGAGGTGGTTGTAACCTTGGCCCTGCACAGCAGCAAAGGAGGTACTGAGAGTTGTGAAAGGTGGAGAAATTTGTAATTTATTTTAAAGTTGAAACTGATGGGATCTACTAACAGATTAAATGTGGTTGTGAGAAGTTATCCTAAAAATAAAAAGATCTTTCAAAGTGAGAGGCAACAGACATTTATCTGAGATCAATAAGAATAGCTATTTGGGAATCATTAATTCAGAGAGATGCCAAAATAGTGTTCTGATTGGGAAACGAACACAAGGAGTGTTTATGAGAGGGGGGAGAAGAACAATTACACCGACGGAAGGAAGGCATTTTTATTGATGCAGATCACATAACATAATGGTATTAATTCTAAACAGTGTTTTTAATTTTCAGTCTGGTAGTCATCAGTCCAATAGTCATAGTATCTGCTTTCTTATCTTGAAACATTACTTGGGGCACAATGTTGTCTTAGGCCCTATCCAAAGGTTATTTTGCCATTTCAACATTCCAGGTATTTGAGGTATAAGACAAGCAAGGCAGTTGGTTCCTCTGGGGTGGCAGCTCTGGCTCCATTTTAAAGTAGCTCCATTGATGTACTTATTTATTGTCAGAGAGAAGGAGAAAAGTCAAAGGTGACTCTAAGGTTTTTGGGCTGGGTCACATTGAGACTCAAGTTTTTGATGGAGAACAAGAGAAAAGGGAAAGGGGGATAGAGAGAAAGATAGCAAATTGGGGGTGGGGGTAATGTATGAGAGGGAGAGAATTCCTGAGGAAGGAGGAGGATGGTATCAATGAAAAGCCAGACTGGGGCAGGGAAAGCCTTGGAGGTGGTGCAGAGAGGAGAGGCCCTCGTCCTCAGAAACTAAACGGAGAGATGGAGAGGTGCTCCCCTAGAAAGTGAGGAGAGTGGGGGTGCTGCTGGGCAGGGGTAGGAAGCTTAGGAGGACCAAGGTGCAAGGACCTCACCCACCACCTAGAGAATGAGTGACTCGTCTCCTGCCTGGGCCAAAAATCCTTATGGTCACATCACTCTGACAAAGGGCTGACAGGCAAAATCTAAATTGGCTGTGATTAGCAAATAGGATGAGTTCACAGGGAGGAACTGGGAACCTAGTTTAAATAAGATGGTCAGGGCTAGGCTTCTAGGAGGAAGTATGTTGGAATGATCCCTGAATTACACAGAAATACATGAATTGGAGCATTGCAAGCAAAGTAAGTGGCAAGTGCAAAGGTCCTGGGGTTGAGTGAGGGTGGCATTCTCAAGGAGCAAGAGACCAGTGAGCTAGAGTGGGGAACCCACTAGGATAGTAGAACAGAGTGACTGATGGAATCATGATAGTTCTAGTGTGTATAGGCAGAAAAGAGAGAGAAGGTGGATGGGTGCCCCAGAGCAGAGGCACCAGCTAAAGCCAACACCTGGAAGCAAGGAAGTACCTGGCCCATGCCTGTCCAAGGCACAGGAAGTCACCCTGCCTCTGGCTGTGCTGATATAAACTGTATTGCAAAAAAAAGGAGTGAGTGAATTGGGGCAAAAGTGACCTCCACCATGGGACCAGTTGTTGTGGTTCATGATCACAGGCCACCCCAGGTTGATTCAGCAAGATTATATGTTGTCAGAGGTCAGCTTCCCAAAGAACAAAGCAACACAGCAACAAACTACCCCCTTCTCCAGAAGACCCACCTTAGGAATCTCTCCTCACTAGCTCCCAGAGGGGTTAATCTTCAGGAAACTTCTCAAAATTGTTTGCAGGCTGGATCCAATCACCAACTGCTGTGTGACTTTTGGCAAGTTACTTTACCCCTCTGAACCTCAGTTGACCACTTTTTTGTTTGTTCGCTTCATCTGTAAATGAAAGGCACCATCCTCTGCCTACATTACCACATTCATTCTCCACAATAAGGCAGGGACTCCGATCATGATCATTAATAGGTAGAGAGATGGTGGCTCAAAGGAAAGAAGTCACTTACTCAAGTTGGGAGTTAAACCCAGATTTATCAGGCCCTGACCAGATAGCTCAGTTGGTTAGAGTATCATCCCAAGACACCCAAGTTGCAGGTTTGATCCCCAGTCAGGGCACATACAAGAATCAACCAATGAATGCATAAATAAGTGGAACAACACCCAAATCTGTCAGATTCCAGTGACAGTGAGGCTTTCAGGGACCCAATTCTAAGATCCTCTATAGCAAGTGTCTGCCTTTGGGAGGCATCAGAGATATGAAGTGTGTAAAAATAAATGGTGGAGCTTCGGCAGTTCCTCAAAAAGTTACACATAGTGTTACCACATGGTCCAGTAATTCCACTCTAAGACATAGACCAAAGAGAATTGAAAACAGTACTCAAACAAGAACGTGTGTCCACATGTGCATAGCAGCACTAGTCACGTTAGCCCAAGTGGAAACAATTCAAATGGTCTATCCACACAGTGAAGTAGTACTCACCCATAAAAGGAGTGTCATGCTGACACACGCTACAATGTGTGTCAAAATGCTGAGTGACAAGAGCCAGACTCAAAAGGACATATATTGTATGATTCCTTTTATATGAAATGTCCAGGGTAGGTAATTCCTAAAGACAGACAATAAATTGGTGGTTGCTAGCAGCAGAAGGGAAGGGAGAACAGGGAGTAATTACTTAATCAATATTGGATTTCCATCTGCGGTAATAAAAATGTTCTGCAAGTCTGAATTGTACGTGGGATCTCCATGACCTCAAGCAGGTTCCACTCCTCTGCCTGAGAGCCATGCAGGTGATACACCCCCACAGTAAGGTCACCACCCTTGGACACAGGTGACTCAGCGAGAGGGCAGAGAGCAGAACCCAGAATACTGGCCAGTTTGACCTGGTTCTTTCCCCCTGGCCCAGGAAAACCCAACCAGGGAGGCCCAGGGCTAAGGGATTGTACCCAGTCTTGTGCTAATACCCCAAGAAGACTCAACTCCGAAGCCAGCAACCCAGGAGCTCCCAGTCTGGACATAGACATCCCAACCTCTCAGTGTCAGCACAGAGCCAGAGAAAGAAGCCTAGAGCTGGGAAAGCCAGAGAAGGGAAGGCCACCTAGAAAGGATAATACAGGAGATGGGTTTTGAAGAATAGCTAGGAGTTCACCAGATTAAAGGAAAAGGCTTGTATTTTGTATACTCTCATACCTTATGAGTGAGAATGCAAAGTGATATAAACAAACGACAAAGCTTGTTAATTTTTCACACACTTTAATACTTTACTAGTGGTAAAGAAAACTGGTGATATCTGGCAAAAATTATATATGTATTTATTCACTTAGAGGACTATATCCCAATGATTCTCTTACAAAGATTTAAAAAAAACATAAATAAATAAGATATTTTAAACACTATTTAAAATATCAAAAGGCTATGGATAGACAGGATGTCCATCCACAGGGGGCGGTTGAATCCGCTATGGCACAGCCACACAAAGAAGTGCCCTGTAGCTATGAAAAGGAATAAGAAAGGTCTCTGTATACTGGAAACAGTGTTAAGTGGAAAAACAGCAAATTTGATTCATATGGATATACTTTTGAAAGATAGACCACGAAGAATGATAAGTGATGACCTGAAGAAACAGTAAAGAATATAATGGAGGCCTGACCTGTGGTGGCGCAGTGGATAAAGCGTCGACCTGGAAATGCTGAGGTCGCCGGTTCGAAACCCTGGGCTTGCCTGGTCAAGGCACATATGGGAGTTGATGCTTCTAGCTCCTCCCCCGTCTCTCTCCTCTCTTCCTCTCTCTCTCTCTCTCTCTCTCTCTCTCTCTCCCCTCTCTAAAATGAATTAATAAAATTTAAAAAAAAAAATTAAAAAAAAAAAAAAGAATATAATGGAAGTACAGGAATAGAAGATAGATGTCTGTCTATACACTCTGTTTTGTAGTTGACTGAAACCATGTATCTTACATAATTCTAAAATAATATTATATTTTTCAAATAATCCCCTCAGTTCACACCCACTAGGATGGCTTTAATAAAAATAAACTAATAAGTGTTGGTGAGAATGTAGAAAAAGTGAAACCCTGTGCACTGGTGGTGGGAATGTAAAATGGTGTAGCTGCTTGGAAAACAGTATAGAGATTCCCCTCAAAATTAAACAAACATACAATTACCATATCATTCATCAATTCTACCTTTGGATATATACCTAAAAAAGGTGAGACCAGGAATTCAAACATATTTGCACATGAGTGTTCATAGCAGCATTATTCACAATAGCCCAAAGTAGAAACAACCCAAATGTCCATCAACAGATGAATGGTTAAATAAAATAGAGACAGACTCATAGATAGACAGCAAACTGACAGCTGGCGGCAGGCAGGGAGAAAAAATTTCATGGACACAGACAACAGTGTGGTGATTGTCAGGGCAGGGGTGAGGGTCAGGTGGAGGGGGTACGGGGGAATAAACGGTGATCCAAGGAGGTTGGATTTGGGGTGGTGAACATACAGTACAGTGTGCAGATGATGTGTTATAGAATTGTGCACCTGAAACAGGTGTATTTTATTAACCAGTGTCACCACAACAAATTCAATCTAAAAGGAGGAGAGTATGGTCCATCCACCCAATGGAATATTATTTATTCTTAAAAAGAAAGGAAATTCTGATACATGCTACACAAGGATAAAACTTTTTTTTTTAATTTTTTTAATTCATTTTAGAGAGGAGAGAGAAAGGGAGAGGGAGAGGCAGAGAGACAGAGAGAGAGAGAGGAGAGAGACACAGAGAGAGAGAGAGAGAGAGAGAGAGAGAGAGAGAGAGGAGAGAGAGAGAGAGAGAGAGAGAGAGAGAGAGAGAGAGAGAGAGAAAGGTGGGAAGGAGCTGGAAGCATCAACTCCCATATGTGCCTTGACCAGACAAGCCCAGGGTTTCGAACAACAAGGATAAAACTTAAAGACACTTTGCTAAGTGAAATAAGCCAGTCACAAAAGACAAACATGATTTCATTTGTATGAGGTCCCTGGAGGAGTCAAATTTACATGGAAAGAAAGTAGATGGTGGAAATGCTGAGGTCGCCGGTTCGAAACCCCGGGCTTGCCTGGTCAAGGCACATATGGGAGTTGATGCTTCCAGCTCCTCCCCCTTTCTCTCTCTCCCTCTCTCTCTCCTCTCTAAAAATTAATAAATAAAATTTAAAAAAAAAACTTTAAAAAAAAGAAAGTAGATGGTGGGTGCCAGGGACTGGGAGAGGGGAGAATGGAAAGTTAGTGTTTAATGGGGACAGAGTGTGAATTTGAGAGATGAAGAAAAAATTCTGTAGATGGATGGTGGACACCTGTTTCAGGTGCACAATTCTATAACACATCATCTGCACACTGTACTGTATGTTCACCACCCCAAATCCAACCTCCGTGGATCACCGTTTATTCCCCCCGTACCCCCTCCACCTGACCCTCACCCCCGCCCTGACAATCACCACACTGTTGTCTGTGTCCATGATGTCAATGCACTTAATGCCAATGAAATGTATACTTAAAAATGGTTTAGGGCCCTGGCCGGTTGGCTCAGCGGTAGAGCGTCGGCCGGGCGTGCGGGGGGACCCGGGTTCGATTCCTGGCCAGGGCACATAGGAGAAGTGCCCATTTGCTTCTCCACCCTCCCCTTCCTTCCTCTCTGTCTCTCTCTTCCCCTCCCACAACCGAGGCTCCATTGGAGCAAAGATGGCCCGGGCGCTGGGGATGGCTCCTTGGCCTCTGCCCCAGGTGCTAGAGTGGCTCTGGTCGCAGCAGAGCGCCCCCCGGAGGGGCAGAGCATCGCCCCCTGGTGGGCAGAGCGTCGCCCCTGGTGGGCGTGCCGGGTGGATCCCGGTCGGGCGCATGCGGGTGTCTGTCTGATTGTCGCTCCTCGTTTCCAGCTTCAGAAAAATACAAAAAAAAAAAAATGGTTTAAATGGATGTACTTTTATTAACCAATGTCACCCCAATAAATTCAGTTAAAATAAATTTTATGTCATATATATTTTACCATAATAAAAAAGTAATGTGATATTACCTCACTTGAATGATCCAGTGTTTCTAGTTGCACAATCTTTTTTTTTAAAGGCGAAAGATTTATACGATCTGAAGAGAAACCAGAGCATAATAATGCACAATCTTATCATGAGGTGTTGTTTTTATTATTGTTCCTATTTACCAAAATTAAAACTTTATGCCATCAAAAAAATCCCTAAAAATCAAAAGCTTCTGGTTAATGGCTCTGGCAGGTTGGCTCAGCAGTAGAGCATCAGCCTGGTGTGAAGAAGTCCCAAATTCAGTTCTGAGTCAGGGCACACAGGAGAAGAGACCATCTGCTTCTCCACCCCCCTCTCTTTCCTCTCCTGCAGCCATGGCTCAAAGCTAGTTGTTACTCGGCTCGGAGGATGGCTCCATGGCCTCACCTCAGATGCTAAAATAGCTCCGTTGATGATCAACAGAGCAGGGGTTTCAGATGGGCAGAGCATCGCCCCCTAGTGGGCTGCCAGGTGGATCCCAGTCAGGGTGCATGCAGGAGTCTGTATCTCTGTATCCCTGCCTCTCACTTAATTAAAAAAAAAAAAAAAGCTTCAGGTTAATAACATAACTACAGAAAGAAACTATTTCAAGTGACAAACAGTAGTTTGTTGGACATAGTTTGTCCAAAAGGACAAAAAGAATCCGAAAAAAAAGGTCTTAAACTGTTTTTCAATTGTTTAAGGTACTGTCAGTATGTTATTCTGAGATTTGATGTGCATGTATTGTGGAATAAAGGAAATGTTGGCATCATTGAGTATTTGTATTTTCAGTGTGGAGAAAAGAGAACATAAGATTGACGACGTTAGGTAAAAGTCATGTAATCTTGAGTATGAAGTGGAAGTATAAACATACATTCATGATGTATTTTATTTAAAAAAAAAAAAAAAAAAAGAATGGCCCTGCCTGTTTAGCTCAATTGGTTAAGAGCGTTGTCTGGAAACAAGATTGAGGGTTCCATCCTGGGTCAGGACACACACAGGAAGCAACCAGTGAATGTGAAACTGAGTAGAGCAACAAATGATGCTTCCCTTCCCCCTCCCCTCTCTCCCATTCTCTGTCTCTGTCAGTGAATTAAAAAAACAAAAATAAATTTAATTAAATTAAGCCCTGGCTGGATAGCTCAGTTGGTTGGAGCATCAACCCAGAGTGCAGAGGTTGTCTGTTCAATTCCTAGGTCAGGGTACATAACAGGAGCAGCTTGATGTTCCTGTCTCTCCTTGCCTGTGGGGCAGCTGTGTTAGGCTTGCCCGCTGTTTTACCGGCTGCAAGCCCTTAGCCTGATAGTGTGTGAGCATGTGGCAGCACCATGTGTGTATGGCCTACATAAGGGTATGGGTATTTGCGCTCAGGAGGATTGTGGATGCGCAGATTGCTTGCCCACCACTGTGAGGGTCCATTTTGCTGTTTGTTTGCTTGAGAGGCAGTTTCCCCTGCCTGTGTGCTTGTCCGTCCTTGTGAGACTTTATTAAACAAAATGGCCCAACCCTTTCCGGCTCCGCAGTTTTTCTACCATCTGCCAGAAACCGATGTCAACCTGCCTGGCCTTGGCCACCAGCATTACATCTGGCATAATGGGCAGGATTTGGAGCAGATGGGTATAGAGCCGCAGCCACCTTTGAGGGGTGGAGTAGAGGACTAGTCATTGTTATGGCTCCCATGGCTGTCCTTTTGGGCAGTGGTCCCCAAACTTTTTGGGGCCACGGACCGGTTTAAAGTCAGAAAATATTTTCACAGACTGGCCTTTAGAGTGGATGTAACAGAGGGAATCTGGCCATTTTTTAAAAATAAAACATCGTTCAGACTTAAATATAAATAAAACGGAAATAATGTAAGTTATTTATTCTTTCTCTGCGGACCGGTACCAAATGGCCCACGGACCGGTACTGGTCCGCGGCCCTGGGGTTGGGGACCACTGCTTTTGGGGACTGTAGGCTGGCTGTTTTTTACAATCCTGCGAGAAGAAACCAAGAGCTCTGTGGGAGAAGCTGAGCAGGTGGAAAGCTCCAGGGTGAGCTGCATACTGAGCGCCAACAATGGTGGGAACTGGAGCGAGCGCTGGAGAAGAAGGCCAATCAGGTCTGAGAGCTGCAGTGTGAGGTGCGGGCTGAGCGTCAGCGCGCCTGGAACTGCAGCAATCTCTGGACAAAGAGTTACAGGTTCTCGAGTTGCAGTTTGCCCTGGAAGCTGAACATTGGCAGTTACGGTTGTTGGAGAAACAACTGCGGGTTCAGGAGCTCGAGAGTCAGCTTCAGGCTGAGAGCTGGCAGCCACAGAAGCCAAAGTGGGTGCAGAAGATGGAGCTGCATTCCTGCCAGCGGAGTGGCTCTGAGTCAGCAGGAGCAGGCATTTCCGACTCTTCTGAGGGGGAGGCTCAGGCAGACTCAGAGCCCAGGCCGCGGTCGCCAAGATGGTAAAGACCCAGCAGCCAAGAGTCCCTCAGGGTCAGCCACAGCCTCCTCCCCAGGTAGAGGAGCACTCTGTGGTCTGGCCCCAAACCCAGGCAGGGCTGATGGAGCTGGGGGTGAAACTCAGGCAGAAACCCACTGAGCTTGGTGCGGCTGCAGGACATCAGGATGAGTGGCATCATGCTCTCTGAAACAGAGGTGGACCGTAAGGTTGTGAGGGCTGCTGCCTGTGCTGCTCCCCCCCCCCCCAACAAGAGAAATGGGCCTGTGAAAGTTACCCAAACACAGATGTGGGTAGAGTTGATTGCAGCTGGGGCAGATAGAAAAGATAGAAATTAGATGGCAAACTTAATAAAGTCTTGTTGGAGCTTTGCCGGCAGCTTGAGTCAGAACAGAGGTTCCAGCCACTGAAAAAGTGGAGGAAGGTGGTGGCCCCGTCATCTGCCAGGAAAATGGCTGGCATTCAGGTTACAGGATCCCCAGACCTGTTGTCCCAGTATGAATAGGGGGAAGGGTGAGGGTCCTGTCTGACAGGGTTGGGCGGGGGCCAGAGACCCCATGAGAAATTGGCAATCCACTGGTCCCCTTCTAGTGTGCAGCAGATATTGGCATTAGATTGTAATAGGTGCTTTTAAGCCTGACCTGTGGTGGTGTAATGAGATAAAGCATCGACCTGGAATGCTGAGGTCACAGATTTGAAACCCTGGGCTTGCCTGGTCGAGTCACATACAGGAGTTGATGCTTCCTGCTCCTCTCCCCTTCTCTCTCTCTGCCCTTGACTCTCTCTCTCCTCTCTAAAAATGGAATAAAGTCTTTTTCTTTTTTTAAAAAAAAGAGAAGGTAATAGGTTCTTTTCTTTCTTTCTTTCTTTCTTTCTTTCTTTCTTTCTTTCTTTCTTTCTTTCTTTCTTTCTTTCTTTCTTTCTTTCTTTCTTTCCAGCAGCAGCAGCTAATAGAACTGTTAAGGCAACACAGGCCTTGAATGTGTTTGACCCTGCCAGGCCCTGTGAGCTTGTTGAGGGGTTTGAATGGGGCTTGTAGCAATGAACAGCACACTATGGAAAGGTGCTGAAGTCCGTTACTAAAGAGCTATATGACTGGTTGCCTGTAATGGACTTTTACCTTGGTGATTTGCACAGACAGCTGGGCTGTCTGTCATAGACTGACTCTTGGACTGCAACCAGAAGCAGAAACTGACTGCCTTAATGGATGGACATGTCGCTTTCGGATAGTACTGTGAGAGACCCTAATTGGGGGGGGGGGGGTGCCGTGACACTTGTGAAGGCCCTTCTGCACTGGTTTTATCCAATTGCAGAGGTGCACCAAGGATACTTTACAGTTTCCATGGACACAGCCCTGGACTATACAGGCCCACCCACCTACTATGGAGTAGGGAGTGAGAGGTGGGTCTCCAGGTGACACCCTAGGCAAAGTGCTCAGAGGACATTGTGAAAAGCACCCTTGTAATTGTGTGATTATTGCGTAACTTTTGCTGTTGCTGTAAGTCTATTTCCTGTCATGTAGATTGTGAAGTGAGCAACCCTAAAGGGGTAGAATGCTGGCAGCTGTGTTAGGCTTGCTTGCTGGTTTACTGGCTGCAAGCCCTGAGCCTGATTAGTGCATGAGAACGTTAGCATCATGTATGTATGGCCTATATAAGAGTGCTTGCACTCAGGGGGATGGCAAATGCATGGATTGCCTGCCACTGTGAGGGGCCATTTTGTTGTTTGTTTGCCTGAGAGGCGGTTTCCCCTGCCTGTGTGCTTGTCCACCCTTGTGAGATTTTGTTAAACAGAATGGCCCAACCCTTTTCGGCTCCCCAGTTTTTCTACTGTCTGCCCTAATCCATTGTCAACCTGCCTGGCCTCGGCCACCAGCATTACAAAAAGAAAAAATAAAACATTGAGGATTTCTAGGTCCTGGTCCTTTAGTTCAGTTGGTTAGAGTGTCATCCTGAAATACCAAGGTTGCTGTTTAATCTCCAGTCAGGGCACATATGAGAGGTAACCAATGAATGCACAACTTAGTGGAACAATAAATGAATATTTCGTGGTGGCGCAGTGGATCAAGCATCGACCTGGAATGCTGAGGTCGCTGGTTCAAAACCCTGGGCTTGCCCGGTCAAGGCACATATGGGAGTTGATGCTTCCAGCTCCTCCCCACTCCTCCCTCTCTCTCTCTCTCTCTTGCTCTCTCTCCTCTAAAATGAGTAAATAAATAAAAATAATTTTTAAAAAAAAGACCTTTCTCATTAAAATAAATAAATAAATAAATAAATAAATATTTCTCTCTCTCTCTCTCTCTGTTGTGTCTAAAATCAATCAATAATAATAAGCTTGGCCAAATAGTTCAGTTGGTTAGAGCATCATCTCAAAGCACAGAGGTTGCTGGTTCCATCCCTGGTCAAGGGACATACAGGAACAGTTTGATGTTCTTGTCTCTCTCTCCCCCTTCCTCTCTCTCTCAAATCAATAAAATAAACATTAAATAAATAAAATATTGAGGGTTTCCTATTTCTTTCCAATAAGAAGACCTAGGAATAACAACTAACCCAGTAGCCACCTGCACCCATATCATCTTGATTGTAGTCTCTGAATATCACTCTCCAATCAAAGGAACAAGAGCTCCTTAGAGAAATGACTGATCCCTGGCTGTGGCAAGAAATGTACAAGATGTTCTTGGACTTTCTGGTTACATCATAAAGTAAGAAAGCTACCTAAGCATCCTACAAAAAAACTCGAGTCAAGGTGAAGAGAATCCCACTGGCCAAAGAAGGAATAGTAATTTGATTATCAGTAATGATAAGAACACTATGTATTGACCCATTTCAGTAAATTCATGGGTTCATACATATGTATATATAGGAATCTCATTTTTACCTTTGGAAGAGGTTAAGAAACTCAGTTACTTTTGAAACTAGAAGGGAAAAAAGTATTTATCTTGCCTTTCCCACATAAACTGTATCATTGGGTAACCAAATGGTAAATAAGAGGATGTCTCTCTTTCCAGAGGTAATCTAGCCAATAAATGAAGAATATTTTAATATCACTGTTTTAGCTTCTAATAAATTAACAGATCTAGGCAATGAGCATCAATGTGAGATAACATCGCAGAAGAGAGCCAGTGAGTGAAGATTATAGAAGAAATAAGATGGCTTGCCTGACCAGGTGATGGCGCAGTGGATAGAGCGTTGGACTTGGATGCAGAGGACCCAGGTTCGAAACCCCAAGGTCGCCGGCTTGAGCAAGAGGTCATTCGATCTGCTGCAGCCCCCCCACACTCAAGGCACATATGAGAAAGCAATCAATGAACAACTAAGGTGCTGCAACAAAGAATTGATGCTTCTCATTTCTCTCCCTTATTGTCTTTTCCTATCTGTCTCTCTCTGTTTCTTTTTTGTTTTGTTTTGTTCATTTTAGAGAGGAGAGGGAGAGACAGAGAGAGAGAGACAGAGAGAGAGAGAGGAGAGACAGAGAGAGAGAAGGGGGGAGGAGCTGGAAGCATCAACTCCCATATGTGCCTTGACCAGGCAAGCCCAGGGTTTCGAACCGGCAACCTCAGCATTTCCAGGTTCTCTCTGTTTCTGTCACACAAAAAAGGCTCATAAATTGACACATGTCAACTGAATGATGGATATTTTTAATATTTTTTAAGTGAGAGGAGCGGAGATAGAGAGACAGATTCCTGCATGTGCCCCAACCAGTATCCACCTGGCAACCCATCTGGGACGGATGCTGGAATCAACCGAGCATCCTCAGTGCTGGGGCCAACCCTCCAACCAATTGAGCCACTGGCTGCAAGAGAGGAACAGAGAAAAGAGAGAAGGGGGAGAGAGAGGGGAAGAGAAGCAGATGGTCACCTCTCACATGTGCCCTGACCTGGGATCGAACCTGGGATGTCCGCATGCCAGGTGGATGTTCTATCCACTAAGCAAACCAGCCAGGGCCTGAATATGTTTGAAATATTCTATTTAGAAAAAAAAATGTTTAAAGCATTTTGCCTTGTGTCATTCTATTGGAACAGGGTGATGATAGCTAGGAGCCTGTAGGTGCTGGGTAAATGTTTCCCAGGGAGTACCAGCACCTGGTCCCATTTATCCCACACTCATTCCTGGCCTCTAGCATACTGCCGTGGGCTGAGTTCATGATTTGCTATAATATTTAGTGTCCTCAGTTACAAAACTTCCTCTGCTCCTGTTCCAGACCCAGGTGTCCCAGAGATTAAATCTCACCTCTACTCTCCCAGAAAGACACAACATAAGTCAACTTCTGCCCACCGGGGACTATAGAATAGCCCCAGCTGGAGGCTGTGAGGTTGATTGCTCACACCACAACTTGCTTTTCCCTTTGGCAAATTAGGTGTGACCAATCCTGTAGCTGGCCTGCCCTGGCTTCAATGATTTGGCTGGGGTTCCAGACTGGGTTAAGGCCCAGCCCTAAGGCCCAGCTGGCTGCTGAGGGACCAGAGCCAACAGGGAAGCCTGGGGTTGGACAAATGCCCCAGCTGCAGAAATAATACATGACCACAACGTGGGAGTCTTGTCATAATGAATTACCCTGTGGGCTGGACCTCTGCTGGGAGACTGGGGCAGGTGAATAGATGGACAGAAGTGACTCCTTACTCACAGAATGTTTTCCATATGCTAGCACGGTCCTAGCTAGTTTACCTCTCACAGTAACACTATGAAGTTGGTTCTATTGCCCTATTTTAGAGATGGACAAAATGAAGCCTAGAGATTAAGCCACTTAGTCCAGCTAGTAAGCAACAAACTGAGAATTTGAGTCTGGGTGGGCTGGCTAAGCACAGATCAGCAAACTTTGTGAAAATAATTGTACCACAAAAACCTATTTTTGCAGATCAGACAGTCTCTGTCAAAACAACTGAATTCTGCTGTTATAGCATGGGGAAAAAATCATAGACAATACATAAACAATTTGGGGAAAATGTATTCAAATACAATTTCATTTTATATAAGCTAATATTCCAGACAATGGAATATTATTCATCCATGAAAGGAATAGTTTCATGATAAAAAGCACTTATTCATACTATAGTGTGAATGAATCTCATAAACATTATGCTCAGTGAAATTTTAAAAAGCCAGAACAAAAAGTCACATATCGCATGATTCCATTTATATGAAATGTCCAGACAGGCACATCCATAGAGACAGAAAGCAGGTCAGTGATTGCCAGGGGCTGATGAATAATGGAGAGCAACTGCTTAATGGGTACAGGGCTTTATTTCAGGGTGATGAAAATGTTTCAGAACTAGATAGAGGTGGTGGTTTCACAATATTGTGAATGTACTAAATGTCACAGAAGCATACACTTTAAGCATACACTTTAAAATGGTTTTATGTAAGGTAAATTTCACCTTGAGAAAAAAAATATAATGTTCACAAAACAGACAGCTAGTCCATAGGCTGTAGTTTGCTGACTCCTGCTATATGACATCTCTTAACAAAACCCAGAGCTAAATAAAAAAGCACAGGCATATATAATCTTAGCTCAAAGCCCTGCACACAGCAATTATTATTATCATCAGGGTCTTCATTATTATTATAGGTACTGCTACTAAAGTGAATATTATTAACTTGGATTTTGGCCCCAAGCCCAGCCCTGCCCCAAGTTTCTTTTCCTCTGGCCTCTGGCCCTGATCCCAGCCTCATTTCAGCTCCAGGGCCCAGGGCTCTGCCTGTCTGTGCCAATGATACTTCCATTAAGGCTGTCCCCAGGCCCTGAACAGGGAATACTCTCACGAGACCCCTGGTCAGTCTGCAGCCTAGAGAGGCCTTGACCAACTCTGGCAGGTGGGCCTCATGAGGTGAATGAATGAAAAGTAGAGGTGAGGTGATTCATCCTTGGAACCCCAGCCTTTCTGCTTCCTCCCTGGCCCAGCTCAGACCAGGTGATTTAGAGTGTGTGTGCCTGCATGTTTGTATGTGTGCGTGTGTTTCACAGCCTGACCCCAAACTGACCCCACATCCTCAATCAAGCCTTTCATGTACTCAGCAATCCTTCCCTGCCACTCACTTGGTCCCTGGTCTGTGCCGAGCACTTCTGGGCACTCCAATAGGACTCAGCATCTTCTAGTCTCAGGGAGATGGAACTGGACAGAGAAAATCCTAGTCCTGTATGGATAGGTCTGGGTTAAAGGGAGGAACCTCAGGCTAGGGAGCCAAAAGGGAAAATGGGGGAGCCAGGGGAAATCAGGGAGGCTTCCTGGAAAAAGTGTAGTATTCTAGAAGGTCACAATTCCCAGACAGACCCTAAAGGAAAGGCAGTTGTCCATGGTATTCCCTGGCTCAAACTTGACCCACTCTCTGCCACCAACTCCAAGCTATAAAAGGGAATCAGGGCTGCCTCTCTGGCTGGCTTGGTAATGTTGCCTGCAGCTAGTCTGCAAACACTTTTCCAGGGTGAAGGGTCATAACTACATTGACCCTAACCCAGCCACAGGAGAGTGAAAACATGCACTGGATTTGGAGCCCTCCCTAGTTTCTAGCTTTGTGACCTTGGGCAAGGTACTTAACCTCTCTGAGCTTACCCTTTCGCTGGGTAAAAAGGGCATACAATGGTTAAATAAAACCACAATGTCCCCCCACAGACACAATTAATGGGACAATCAAAGGGTCAAACCCAGGATCCAAAATGCTGAATCAAGGCCATTCCCAGACCAGGTGGACATCAGGTGGGATCTCATGTGATAGCCACGCCCATAGCATCCCAGGGCTCCCTTTTGATCTATGCTAGGCCACTAGGACTAGGGTGGGACAAGTGAGGCACAAAGACAGGATCAGAATTCTTGATTTTTTTTCTTTCATCTCTGCTCCAGTAGTCAGTTCCTGATCCTGTCTTTATCTAAAATGTTGAGAAATATTTACCTAAAATGTTTGCTCATCATAGATTTTTGACATTCACTTTAGTTTATTAAAATATTGCATTAAAATATTACTTCTCTCTGACTCTCTCTGTCTGTCACAAAAATCATATATTATCTTCATTACTGAGATTTTTGACATCACCCTAAAGTTTGCGCCTGAGGAAGATGCTTCACTCTCCACATTCTAGTCCCTGCCCCAGATGAACACACAAATTACTTCCTGCATGTGCTTCTACCAGGCAGAGCCCCATCCCCTAATCCTTGGAAGCTGGGACTCAGAGGGAGATATTACCTTGGATTCCCCTGAGGAATGGCCCGCGTTCACTTCCTCTCCTAGGACCCTTCTCCAAGCCCCACTGTTTGCCTAGCTTTGCGCTGGACAATGCTGAGTTCCCCAGACGGAAGACACTGGATATCTGAGCAGGCCTCCCTGGGGAATCCCAAACCTGGTTCAGCCTGGGTATTCCCAGGTCCGCCCAGGGCTTGCCTTTTGCTAAGTGCCCAACCTAGTGGGTCCCCCAGAAACTCCCCAGGCTGGTTTTGGCATGGAAGGCCCATAGTGAAGCAATTTACAGAGCATTCCCAGTCATGTTGAGCCCATCCCACCTGACATTCAAATAAAGGAGAGGCAGGCTTACTTCTGCAGAACTCAGCCACAGCCCAGGGGAAGAGAGAAGACCCCTCAATGTCAACCCAGGTAAGCCAAACAACCAAAATCAAGGTCTAGAAGACCCTAGGCCAATCCTTAGCTATGTCTGATATTTTGGGATCAGGAGCTAGAACTGGGTGAGAGAAGATATTTCCTAATCCCCTGGACTCACAGCAGGCCTTAACAAAAATAATCCCCAGCCCTACACCTGTTCTCTGCCTGCACCTAAAGTGCTAGCAGCAAAGGCAGGAAGCAGTGCCAACTTCAGGTGAGGTGTGTCCTTCTCTCCCCGCCCCCAGCACAGCCAGTCTTACCAGTTGGGCTGGCATCTGAGAGTCACCTGCAGTGGCAGCAGCAGCTACTGAATGATCAGAGAAGGGGTAGGGCTTGTTGAATTGGCCTCAGTCTACCTCTCTTGGGAATGGGCAGAGTCTGTTGAAGTTTAAACTACTTGGCTTCCAGGTGCCTTCTAGGTTGGGTCTGGCTTAATGACCTTTGACCTCAGCTTGGGAGGGACAGGATAAGATGGGGGAGCCCTTAAAACCCAGATGACCTTGACCCAGGGCACTCTGTGCCCACACCTCTGCTACCTCCCGCCCACAGCTCTGCAAGAGACACCCATGTCATTCACCCCTGGACTTTGACAGTGGTCAAAATTACCACTCAGTTACCCATGCCCGTCTCCTTCCAGCTCTGCCGAGGTCTCTGCTGAGGTCAACCGGATATGCCTCCCAGAAGTGGGAATCCCACAGCAGTACTCCAGGGTGTCCTCTGGATCCTACTTGGATTGTGGGCAGAGCCAGGGACAGGTAAGTCAGAAGGTAAAGGTCTGCAGCAAGTACAATAAATTCTACAGAAGTGTACTGCTGTCCCTCTCTGCTCAGCCCTGTACAGGGTAAGACTGGAGACCCCCAAGAGACCCCCAAGAGACCCCAGTCACAAGGAACCTCCAGTCCGGGAACACAGATGCTCTCAGCCCACCAGAGTCAAGACAGGGGGTAGGAGAAAGACCTGGGTCCAGAAGATCAAAAATCAGAAAGGTTTCCTGGAGGAAAAGATACAGATCTAGGACAGGAAAGAGAAGAATTTTACTTGGGAAGAAGCAAGAAAGGATATTTTAGCCAGAAAGAAAAACAGAGGAATTACAGTGTATACTGTCTGAAGAAGAACTTGAATTCCTGGGTTCATAATCCTGCTCTGCCTCTTCCTATCTGTGTGACCTGAGACAGGTCCTTTAACCTCTTTGTGTTAGAGTCATTGTGAAGATTAAATTTGTTAAGTTATGTAAGTCACCTACAATGGTGCCTGACACATAGTAAATATTTAATAAAGGTTAGCTACTATTCAACAACCCACCTCAGCTCTGAGCCCAGCACTTCTAGGTTCCAGTTCAGCTGCTGACATTTCCCCCACAAGACACAGGCCCATCCTCTTCTCCCCTGAGCATCCTTCAGACACCTTGCCCTTTAAAATTCCACAAAAATTTTAATCCATCACCAAAAACTGTCCCTCTTCCCTCAAAATGCCTGGGAACTCTGCTCACTTTTGTCCGTCATACTGCCATTATCCTAGCTTTGGCAATCTTTATTGCTCACTCCAAACTGTTTCCCCATCTCTACACTAGCCTCCTGAAAATTCATTCTCCACAGGAAGCCAAAGGAGCAATCTTAGAATGCAATCTGGCCATATCTCACTCCTGCTCATGAACCTGCCATAGCTCCCCAGTGCTCACACATAGTCTAAGCTCCTTAACCTGTTCTCTATGCCCCAGTTTCCTTATTTACATGAGGATGGTGTTGGGGAGGTTATAGGGTTGTCACATAGAGAGCAGGGGGCACTGAGAAGATGTGGAAGCAGCAGAGGGAGGCTCAGGAACAGAGGGCACTGGGCCACTGGGCTAATACCATCTCTCCTCCTGCAGCATCCCTGCCCCTTCTCATGGATTCTGTCATCCAGGCTCTAGCTGAGCTTGAGCAGAAGGTGCCAGTCACCGAGGTCAGCCATACTGCCTCTGCGTGGCAGCTGTCAGCCCAGGACTTTGGTCCCCATAATCCCCTCTATCACTTCCTGTTTGGGGGATGGAGGCTCAAAACAACGAAGTTGGATCCCTCCGTACTGAGCCCAGAGCTGCAAGGCCTGACTGAAAAGGTGATCCAACACAATGTGCGGGGCCGGCAGGAATACGGGGTGGTACTGGCACCCGATGGCTCGACAGTGGCTGTAGAGCCTCTTCTGGCAGGGCTGGAAGCAGGGCTGCAGGAGCACAGGGTCGTAAACTTGCCCTTTGAGAGCATAGCCACCCCTCCGGGTGCCAGAGCCACCCTTCCAGATGTTGGAGCTGTGGTTCCTGACATAAGAGTCACCATCCCAGGACTCAAGGATGACTCTTCAGATATCAGCTCCACAGATGTCAGAGCTATGTCTCCAAATGTTACAGCCACAGATCTCAATGTGGGAGCCATCTTTATGGATGTCCCAGCCCCCTCTCCAGATGACCAAACCTTCTTGCCAGATGCCAAAGCAAAGTCCCCAACCACTGTGGACAGCCTCCTAGTGGTCACCTTGGCCAGAGATCTGGGCCTGACCTTCCTCCAAGGCTCCCAGACCCAGAGCCAACCAGGCCTGGGAGCTGAGGGCTGCTGGGACCAGCTCTCTTTCCCCAGGAACTTCACACTCCTGGAACCTGAGGCATCACCACTTACCGCGGCCTTCCTCAATGGTGCTCTGGATGGGGCCCTCCTTGGAGACTACCTGAGCCGGGCCCCTGAGCCCCGGCCACCCCTCAGCCACCTCTTAAGGCAGTACTATGGAGCTGGGGTGGCCGGAGACCCAGGACTTCGTAGCAACTTCCGACGGCAGAACGGAGCTGCTCTGATTTCAGCCCCTGCCCTGACTCAGCAGGTATGGGGCGCCCTCATCCTGCTACAGAGGCTGGATCCAGCACACCCTCAGCTGCAGGGCATGAGCCAAGAACAGCTGGCACAGGTGGCCACCCATGCCACCAAGGAGTTCACTGAGGCCTTCCTGGGTAAGGCTCCACCCCCTGTGACCCTCCCTAACACAGATGCAGACAGTCAGCTTGATGTGGTCAGGGGCTCCAGAATTAGGGATTCCAGAGAGGGCAATGAGGCTCTGGCTGGTGTGGGGTAGGGGGAGAGGTCAGGGCAGCTGCATAGGTAAGGAAAGGCTAGATTCGTGTCTTGAAGTATGAATAAGAGTTTGACCAAAAGAAAAGTGAGAAAGAAAGCATTTCAGGAGGTGGGCTCAGCACATACAAAGGCACAGAGATTGAAATCGAGGTTCAGCCAGTTATTCCTGTGTATCTTTAGGTGAGTTGCCTCACTTCTCTGAACTTCACTTTCTTCAGTGAAGCGAGGTAAATCTGCTTGCTACCCCTTAGATTTGCTGGATGGTTTGAGAAAGATGAAGCATGTAAAGCAAGTATCGCACAACTAGAGCATAATAAATACGGGCCAAGATTCTTTCTCAGTGTGGTTGTCTCTCCTAGGGCTCAGATAAGGGCCGGCTGCAAATAGTGTTGAGTCCTTGGTTGTAAAGAGCCTTGAAGTCTGAACTGCAATTCTTGGGGTTCATCCTGAAGGGGGTGGGAGTCATAGCCAATACTGTATTCCAATAGTACTGGGATGCTGTTAGATCCCGATGGAAGTCAGTGTGGTGTGAGATTGAGTTGTCCCCAAATCTGGAGAATGGCCCATTAGATTCGTCTAATGGGGGTGCGGGCGTCAGGAAGAGAAATGCTGGCTAACCCAGCCCTGAACAACCCTTCCCCGCAGGGTGCCCAGCCATCCACCCCCGTTGCCGCTGGGGTGCGGCACCGTATAGGGGCCGCCCAACGCTACTTTCGCTGCCGCTCGGGTTCTTGTACGTGCATCACACATACTTGCCCTCGCCCCCCTGTACTGCCTTCATGAGCTGCGCGGCCAACATGCGCTCCATGCAGCGTTTCCACCAGGACACACGTGGCTGGGACGACATTGGCTACAGGTAGGCGGAGCTTGGATGGGGCGGGGCCGGCTACCTCGTTCACAGCTTGCGTGGGCGGAGCCTAACGCAGGATCGGGTTGGACAAAGCAAATCTGGAGAAAAAGCAGAGTGGTGTGGGTGGGGCCAAGATGGGGAGGGCGTGGCCTATGCGGGGTGTGGCCTTTACAGGGACCAGAAATGGGGTGGAACAGGGAAAGAAGGCGGGACCTGGGAGAGGAGCAGGGCTGGAGCTGGGGCTGGAGCGGGGCAGTGATGGGATTGGGCCTAAAACAATCAGAAAAGGGCTGTGAAACTAAAAGGGCTGTGAATTGGGTTGGAGAAGGACTTGAGACAACGGTGAGGGGGCCAGACAGAAAGAGGCGTGGCCAATGCCAGAGAAACAGGAGGGTTACTGGGGTGGTATTTTAGAAGAGGAGCCAGACAAGGCTGGGCCAGGCAGAGGCAGTGCGACCAGGCAGGACTTGGCAGAGATATGGGACAAGGCACCCCTGACACTGCGGTCCTTGTCTCCCTATTTTCCGCAGTTTCGTGGTGGGCTCAGATGGCTATGTGTACGAGGGCCGCGGCTGGTACTGGGTTGGCGCGCATACACGAGGTCACAACTCCCGCGGCTTTGGCGTGGCCTTCGTGGGCAACTACACAGCAGAGCTGCCTGCCAAGGCCGCACTGTGCACGGTGCGCGACGTGCTTCCCAGGTGCGCGGTGCGCGCTGGCCTCCTGCAGCCAGACTATTCCCTGCTCGGCCACCGCCAGCTCGTGCACACCACCTGCCCTGGCGAAGCGCTCTTCCACCTGCTGCGCACCTGGCCGCACTTCGACGCTGTGAGTCACCAACGCCCGCAGAACCTCGACCTGCGACCCATCAGACACGAGCTCAGCCTCTGACCTCTGCCTGTCTCTCCAACCTTAGCAGGCCCTTCTCTTTCCTGTAACCCCTTAGCCTGCACAGTCTGAGCCAGGTCCCTGGTCTCCCTTGCATCCTTTCTATTCAGGCAACCAAGTCCCAGCCAGGGAGGTGTTAATTCTCTGGCACTTTTGGGCTGCTTGTTCTGCTTGCAACATTTCCTCCCCCCAGGCCCCTGCCCGCATAACCTCAGCCTAGCCCCCGACCCAACCAGCTTGTTGTTTGCCCAGCCACCAATACCATTGACCTCCCAACCAGGTCATAGCCCCTAACTCCTGCAGCAGCCCCTCTGCATTCACAACTTCAACCTAGCCTGTGTCACCTTCACATATGTCACAATGCTTCTGCCTGCACAGCCACATCCCCCCCAACCTAATCTTGGCCTCACCCTTTCCCTCTACCCAAAGGACTTCTGTGTATACAAAAGTAAACTAGCTAGTGTCCTTCTGCAGAAAACACCATTTGCCTGCACATTCTCTGTCCAGCTCCTAACCCTATTTTGCAGTCTTCTGACCAGATAATCTCGGCCCCGAGGATGCTTGCTCAGCCCCAGCCTCCTTGGCCCTTGATGACAATTCTCATGCTGGATCAATGGAGGCCCAACCAACACAATGTTGGCCACAGCCCTGACCTCAATCACCAAAACACCTCTACTCACACACCTGCACAAGCTTGTGCTACCTGCATACTACCACTCCATCTCATTAAGCTGGCCTGCAGTCAGTGTTGTACCCACCCCCTCACTTTGTCCTCTTCCTCGGTCGGGGTCCCACCATAAGGAGAGAGACCTAGCCTCACCCCCCCCCCCAGCCTCACACTCTCTTGTCTCTACTAGAATGTGAAGCCAAGAACTTCCAGGAGGGCCTCCAGGAGATCCAAGAGGAAGCTGCCTCCAGGGACCCTGCCAGCCACAGACCTCCAATAAAGAGATTGTGCAAAGAAAGCCTGTGTCTACGCACCATCTGTGTTTGCATAGGTTGTCTTAGTTAGGGTTTGCCCAGAATCAGACCCTGAAACAAAAGTTCCAGTGAAAGGAGTTTGGGAGGTGACCTCAGGACATATCATTTGGGAAATAAGAGGTAGGAAAGGGACAGGTGCTTTATCAAGCAAGTTGGCACTGAGGGTACATGGAACTCAACCCTTTGGGGACCTCTGGGGAACAGTGTGGTACACACACCTCAAAGTCATTTCACCCAAGGGGTGACGGAACTGAGGTATTGATCCTCCAACTCCTATAGTCATTGACTAAGGGCTTTTTTCAGGGAGGTGTTAATAATCTGGCACTTTTCAGCTGCTTGTTGCATGGGCTCCATCTGTCAGAGAAAGTTCTCTAGCAAAAATGCAGGGAGTTGGGAGTCGAGCCAGTATGCAATAAGGTGATAAACACTCAGGTATATGGCAGAACACAAGGAGCCTCCCTGTGTGTGCAGTGAGTGGCTCAGTGCAGTATGAATAAGATGAATATATCTAAGGTGTACGCATCTGCCTGAATGTGTCCTGCTCCGAAAGGGTCTATGGCCCTTACTGAATACCTTCCTCCTCAGGATGGGGTATAAAATTTGCAAGGCCCAGTGCAAATAAAAATGCAGGGCCCTTTGTTCAAAAAGCAGGAACTTCAAGACAGCGTTAGCAGAGCATTAAATCAAAAGTACTGTGGAGCCCTTCTGGGCATGAGGTTTTGGGCCATCGCACATGGAACACACCCATCAAGGTGATCCTACCCATCCCACCCCTTGCCTTTGCACAAACTGTTCCTTCTACCTAGCGTGATCTTTCTATGGCCAGCTCCTTCTCATACTTCAGGTTGCAAATGCCATCTCCTCAGAAAGCCCTTCCTGCATTTTTCCAGCTCAAAGAGTATCACTTCTGCTCAACCTCTCTTTTCCAGTTGGTCTATTTTCTTCCAGGTCCTCCTCATCAGGTAGAAATGTCCTGCCTGTGCTCAGAATCTGTTTCCCTCGCTAAACTGTGAGCTCCAGAAGGGCAGAAATCGAGTTTGTTTAGTTCCACATTGGCTTCTTCAGCACCTAGCACATAATAGATACTCAGAAAACCTTTTCTGAATAAAAGGAGACACTTATTACAAACCTTCTGAAATTGATATTATCATTGTGTTGTACAAATATGAAAATCAAGGCTCAGAGAGAGGAAGTAACTTGCCTGAGGTCACACAGCGAGAGAAATACCAGCTGACACTGGAACCTACTCCTGAGCCAGGATTCTACTGACTCTCATGTTGACTCATTTATTTCTCAGAACAGTATTTTCCCACCTCTTTTTTCATAAAAACATTTATTAGAAAAGTACATCAATAAATTTTCAGAATTGAACACCACATCCATGTAACCAGTACCCAGCTCAAGAAATAGATGTGTTAAATTATGTTATGTGGTCTTCACCTCAATTTTTAAAGGAGAAACAAAAACCATGATCAGCTCCCAGAAGCCTCCCTTATCTCCCCCTCACTAGCCCCTCTAAAGTAAACCGACATCCTGACTTTTGCACTTGGTTTTTCTGCTTTGGAACTTTATATAAATGGAACAACACAGTGTGTATTATTCTTATTCTTCTTCTTCTTCTTCTTCTTCTTCTTCTTCTTTTTCTTCTCAGTAGTTTTTTTGTTTCTGTTTGTTTGGGGGGTTTTGTTTTGTTTTGTTTTGTTTTGTTTTTTGCTCAGCATTGTTTGTGATTTATCTGAGTTTGGTCATTCAGTAGTTTGTTCACTTTCATTGCTGCATGGTATTCCACTGTGGGAAGAGACCACAACTTACCCATTCTACAGTATATGGACACTTGAGTTGTTGCTAGTTTGGGGCCATTATGAATAGTGCCAGTGGGCATATCTATTGGGTAAACTGCTGGATCAGAGGAGAGGTGTATGGTCAATGTTTATAAATCAGACCAAACAGTTTTTCACTCAGGTGAATCAGTCTAGTCTCTAACTAGCAGTAGATGAGAGTTCCAGAGGCTCCATGTTCTCACCAGTATTGGGGCAACACATGCCCATTTTGCAGAGAAGGCAACTGAGGCTCAGAGAGGGACATGTGTTGCCTCCTAGGCAGTGAAAGATTCTGGTTTCTACTCTGTCACCTCCTCTCTTCCTGCATCCTGTCCCCCATTGTGCCCTCCCAGTCTGGCTGTGGGGTGGGGTGAAACGACAGGGTCACGTGGAGTAGCATTCGGCAGGAGGAAGCCAGGCAGTGTGCAGATGGCTGCTGCTTCTGGGGCTGGTCAGTAAATCAAGGTAAGGGAGCGAGTGTGTTTGGTCCCAAGGGGGTTTTCTGGGGATAGAGCTGAGAATGGGGATGGGGCTGAGGTGAGGGTATAATGTGGGCAGACATGGGACAAAACTATCACCCTTTCAACCTCCAGGAGGATCCCCACCATGGACCCACCATCAACAAGCCAGTCCTCCAAAGTCCAGCCTGCAACCCCATCTCCACTAACCTCCTATCGCTGGCACATGGGCGGTGGTGGGGAAAAGGGGGCTGGAGGCTTCCACTGGGGCCGCCTTGCAGGCTGGGGGAGGACACTGAGCCACCAGGAACCCATGGTCAGCAGCCAACCGGCCCGGTGTTCCCTCTTCCATCGTGTCCTCTCTGTGCCTCCCAAGGAGTCACGCACAAGCCGCCTCCGAATATCCAAGGCCCTCTGGGGTAGGCATAAGAGCTCACTAGTGGAGCCAGAACTAGAGCCAAAGGCCTCAGGTACGTAGCTTCCCCACTCAGAACTTGGGCTGGGCTGAGAGCCCAGATGCTTAGGTTTTGTCTGCCTCCAGAGCATCAGCTATACAGACACAGGAAGTTGTGGGGAGTACAAAAGCCCAACAGGAAGTGGCTGGGGCCCTGTTGCCCTCTTCTTTGTCTCCCCCTTACCCAGCGCCTGGGGGTGTGGGGTGTGGCCAAGGACCTGTGGGCAAGGGATTCTAGTCTGGGGAAGAGACAGGGAATAGCCTGATGGCAGTGCTATCCAGATGCCAAATGGTTCTTGCCCCCAACTGGTCTCTTTTCATATCTAATGGCCCAGTCTCATCCTATTCTGCCTGGATATTCACCTCAGTCTCCTCCTGCTCTCCTATCATCCAGCTTCCATGTCTGAGTTTCTTTACTTCCCCATCAGCTAAATGCTAATCATAATTCCTACTTCAAAGGGTATATGTCATTCATTCATTCATTCAAGCAGAGGTCTGTTGAGCACTTACTATGTGTCAGGTCCTAATTTAGGCACTGAGGACACAGCAGTGAACAAAACAGATATCACTGGCTATCTGTGAGGCCCACGGTATAGTGGGCATGAATGACAATGAACAAGTATAAACAAGAAAATGACAGATGGGATAAGTGTTGTACAAAGGGAACTAGAGGGTAGCATGAAATTTGGAGCTCTTTCATGAAGCACTAGCCCAGGCCCTGGCATATTCTAAGTGGTCTGGTAACAGTGGGAGCTATCATTTTTTCCTCTAGTGGTAAGGGAGGTTCAGCCTTCCTATTCCCAGAAGCTCATTTAATTCTCGCCATTCATATATCCCAACCTGCTGTTCAAGTCCTAGAACAAACTCACTCTCTTTGGGAGGCCTTCCTTGACCTGCTATACTACCACCACCCCTTACCCTGACCTTTTTCTATTCCTTTATCAAACTTTTTTTTTTACAGAGACAGGGAGTGAGTCAGAGAGAGGGATAGACAGGGACAGACAGACAGGAACAGAGAGAGATGAGAAGCATCAATCATTAGTTTTTCATTGTGCATTGCAATGCCTTAGGTGTTCATTGATTGCTTTCTCATATGTGCCTTGACCACGGGCCTTCAGCAGACTGAGTAACCCCTTGCTGGAGCCAGAGACCTTGGGTTCAAGCTGGTGGGCTTTGTGCTCAAACCAGATAAGCCTGCGCTCAAGCTGGCGACCTCGGGGCCTCAAACCTGGGTCCTCTGCATCCCAGTCTGACGCTCTATCCACTGCGCCACCGCCTGGTCAGGCCCTTTATCAAACTTTGAATATAGTCCATATTAGACTAGTTATTTATGTAAGAAACCAAGACTGCTGTCTTGTTGTTTAAACTCTTGGACCTTCCCACTGTTGGTTAAAAAAAGAATGCTTGTGTCTGAGGCCCAGCTCAATCAATCACAAGCTGTGTGAATCCATGCCAGTCACTCAGTCTCTCTGGATTTCAGTTTCCTCCTTGGTTAAATGAGGGTTATCATATATACATGATATATATGGGTTATAATATAGTGGAGGATTAAGTAAGAAAAGGCATGAAGAGCAGTAAACATAATTACAAGTCACATAGTAGGTAGGCTGAGTCCACTACCCATGGCCAGTGGGGACAAGGCCCAGAGAGGAGCCTTGCTCAACAACTACCTGATATGGCTGCTTGGGGAGGGAAGTGAGGAGCAGAGGAGGCAATTAGGAGGGAACACTCAATGAGCTTTAGTGAGTGTCAAGGGTGGTCTGAGATTCAGGAAGAACTCCCAGGTCTCCAGCACTTCCTCCTCTACCCAGGGCCTGAGCCAGAGCTGGAGCCCCCTACCCCACAGATCCCTGAGGCTCCCACCCCTGATGTGCTGGTCTGGAACATTGGGGCCTTCACTCTGCTCAATGGGAAGCTGGTGCTACTTGGGAATGAGGAAGAGGTAAGAGGGTGCCTATGGGCAAGGGAAAAGAAGGAAGGAATGGAAGGGAGGGAGGATAACGGAAAGGTGCCTGCCTCTTCCTCGGTCTGTCTGCCTGCCTGCCTGCCTGCCTCCTCTTTCTGACTACCCACTCCTGTGGAGGAACAGGGTTCTCGCCAGTCCCGGGCAGGGAGTGCTAGCTCTGAAAGCAGCATCCACACGGCCATGGGGAACCTCAGAGATTCAGGTAAGTAAGCGTGAGAGGTGGGAAGGGCTGAGGCATTTGGCAGGCCATAATTCTACCACTGAACCACCAAGGCTTACTGCTGGGGCATTTGGGAGCCTGTCAATGTGGAGCAGAATCCAAGATGATCCCATCCCCCAACCTTCTACCCCTGACCACCCACAGACCGGATCCCTGGAAAGACCGAATCTGAGGCTGCTGGCCCTAACCAGGTCCACAATGTTCGGGTGAGGCATCCAGTGGGAGGTGTAGGGGAGGTCAAAGACTTTCACCTCAGAGGTGAAAGGGCACTCTTACTGGATGATTCTGGGAAGGTCACTGAACCTCTCTGGGCTTCAGAGTCTCTGAATAGAACTAAAGGAAGAAACTCCCTCTCTGGGCTTTTTATGATAAATCAGTAGAGAACACAGGAAAGCATATAATTGGTGCTTTAGAAATGGGAGCTATTGGTTGCCTTTATTGTTCCTGCTAATACAGCCTGAGCTTGTGGTCCCTCAAGCTTGTGGTCCCCCAAGACTAGCAGATCCTCCAGGATACCCTGAAGGAAAAGGAGCTGAGGAGGAAGCACAGGGTTCTGCTCTGCTGACATTCCTCTCCCTATAGGGCTTGCTCAAACGGCTGAAAGAAAAGAAAAAGGCCAGGTCAGAGCTGGGAGCCAATGCCTCCCGGGATGGGTAAGAGTCTGTGAGGGGCTAGACGGGCTGGGATTTAACATTACCCCTTCTCCCTCCACCTGCCTTTCATTCTGACCTTCACCACATACTCCTTGTGGCTTCCTCTATGTCCTGTCCTGTGGTGGGTCAGGCTGGGGCCACTGAAAGACCCCAGCATGGACCTAGTCCCCCATGGAAGAGTGGAAGCAAAGTCCTACATAATAACTCTAAAACAGGAGCTAAGTCAAAATCTTGGTCTGGGCCTGACCTGTGGTGGTGCAGTGGATAAAGCGTCGACCTGGAAATGCTGAGGTCGCCGGTTCGAAACCCTGGGCTTGCCTGGTCAAGGCACATATGGGAGTTGATGCTTCTAGCTCCTCCCTCCATCTCTCTTTCCTTTCTCTCTCTCTCTCTCTCTCTCTCTCTCTCCTCTCTAAAATGAATAAAATAAAATTAAAAAAATAAAAAATAAAAATCTTGGTCTGGGAGTGTCAGGGAAGGGAACTGAGCTGAGAGCTAGCTGAAGGATGG
Source organism: Saccopteryx leptura (assembly GCF_036850995.1). Taxonomy (NCBI): domain Eukaryota; kingdom Metazoa; phylum Chordata; class Mammalia; order Chiroptera; family Emballonuridae; genus Saccopteryx; species Saccopteryx leptura. The sequence goes on along the minus strand of NC_089503.1, from coordinate 257,800,645 downwards.
GTGGAAATTAACTAGGCTAAGGGCAGAAACAGCATTCCAGGCAGATGGAACAGCATGCACAAAGGCCAAGAAGTCAGATGAAGACACAAAAACAAACCAGTGTGGCTAGCCCTGGCTCAGTAGCTCAGTTGGTTAGAGCATCAGCCCCATACGCCAAGGTTGCAGGTTCAATCCCAGGTTAGGGCACATACAAGAGTCAACCAATTAATGCATAAATAAGTGAACAACAAATAATGTTTCTCTCTCTCTCTAAAGTCAATAAACAAAAATTTTTTGAACTAAAAAAAAAACCCAGCCTGACCAGGCAGTGGCGCAGTGGATAGAGTGTCAGACTGGGATATGGAGGACCCAGGTTCAAGACCCCGAGGTCTCCAGCTTGAGCGCGGGCTCATCTGGTTTGAGCAAGGCTCACCAGCTTGAGCCCAAGGTTGCTGGCTTGAGCAAGGGGTCACTCAGTCTGCTGTAGCCCCCCAGTCAAGGCACATATGAGAAATCAATCAATGAACAACTAAGGATCCCCAACGAAGGATTGTTTCTCATCTCTCTCCTTTCCTGTCTGTCCCTATCTGTCCCTCTCTCTGACTCTGTCTCTGTCGCAAAAATAATAATAATAATAATAATAAAAAACAAGGCTAGTGTGACTGGAGTTCAGACAGTGAAGGATTTAATGAAGGAAAGTGAGGTCAAATGAAAAGAGTTATATACTACGGAAGGTCATGTCATGCAGGGTACCATGAGAAGTTGGGTTGATCCTAAAAGTGATGGGGTCAAGTCCAATTTAGGTTCAAGTCCGTCCTGGCCTCCCTCCACCCTTCAGGCTATAGAGGATGATGAGGGAGAAGGGAGAAGTGACTCTTGTTCTCCATCCCTTTCCAAGACCCCCCAGTGCTCTGGGCTCTCGGGAATCGCTGGCCACACTCTCTGAGCTGGACCTGGGCGCTGAGCAGGATGTGCGAATCTGGCCACTGCACCCCAGCCTCCTGGATGAGCCCCACTGCTTCCAGGTAAATGTAGGCAACTCTTCAAGTCACCTCGACCCTTTGGCTCCACTCTTGGTCTCAGCCGCAACCTGAAATCCCTTTCCCAACAGGTAACATGGGCAGGCGGAAGCCGCTGCTTCTCCTGTCGCTCGGCTGCTGAGAGAGACCGCTGGATCGAGGAACTTCGTCGCCACTTTCTGCCCAGCCAGGTCAGTACTGCAGGAAGTAAGAGACAAGGAGGCCCCGCCAGAGCCAGGACCTACCCCTTTCATCACCCGGGGCCATGGCTCCGCCCTTACCTGCGCAATCACTCTGACTCTCCTCATCTTCATACCAACACCTTGTACAACTGCCCCCCTCCCCCCGTCCCTTCTTTTCATTCTGGGCTTTATTTACACCCAAAGTCCCGCGGCTGCTTCTCGGTACTCTGTAGCCAGGATCTATCTGGGAGATTATGGAACAGCTAAAGGGCTCCCGCGTGGCCACCTTACGACCCCTATGTCCCCACTCTACTCCCCCAGAGGCCCAGAGATCTCCCTGGGGACATGGGCCCCCCGTTTTTATCTCTGGTGCCCACCATCGAACACCTACTCCTTCCCCCATCACTCTGGTCCGCAGGACAATGTGGAACGCGAAGAGACGTGGCTGAGCGTGTGGGTGCACGAGGCGAAGGGGTTGTCCCGGGCGGCGTCAGGGGCGGCAGGAGTACGCGTCGAGCTATGGCTGGACGGCGCGCTACTGGCGCGCACCGCACCGCGGGCTGGTCCAGGCCCGCTCTTCTGGGCAGAGCGCTTCCACTTCGAAGCGCTGCCGCCAGCACGTCGTGTATCGTTGCGGCTGCGCGGAATGGGCCCGGGGAGCGCGGCGCTGGGCCGCACGACACTGGCACTGGAGGAGCTGAACGCCCCCCGGGCGCCCGCCGCGGGCCTGGAACGCTGGTTCCCGCTACTGGGGGCGCCTGCTGGCGCGGCACTGCGGGCGCGCATCCGGGCGCGGCGCCTGCGCGTTCTGCCGTCCGAGCGCTACAAGGAGCTGGCGGAGTTCCTCACTTTCCACTACGCGCGCCTCTGCGGGGCACTGGAGCCCGAGCTGTCCGCGCAGGCCAAGGAGGAGGTGGCGGCTGCCATGGTGCGCGTGCTGCAGGCCACCGGCCGGGCGCAGGTGCGGCGCAGGAACTCGGCGGCCCCGGGTGACCAAAACAAGTGACACCTGCGAGGGGTGGGGCACTCTGAGAGGAGCAGAGTGAGCTTCAGCTACCGAGTGTAGGGCACATGGAGAGGCGGGCCCTGAGCTTCAGCTGAGAAGGACTGGGTTTGAGCTGACCCTCAGCGCTGAAAGGTGAGGTGTCACCTCACCTAACAGTTAGGGACATACCTGTGAGGGCCGGGCCTCAGCTGTAGCTATGAGGGGCGGGGCGTATGCCCAGGTGGGAGGGACTCACCAAGGGCAGGGCTTCCCCAGGCTCAGTCTGAGCCCAGGCAACAAGAACCCTGCTATGCCTAGGCACTGGTGACGGACCTGGGCACTCTAGAGTTGGCACGCAGTGGAGGCCGTGAGGCGCTGCTGTTCCGGGAAAATACATTGGCCACCAAGGCCATCGATGAGTACATGAAGCTGGTGGCACAGGACTACCTCCAAGAGACGCTAGGTGAGCAGTGTGTGTTTGGGGGGTGGGGGCTGTCAGAAGCCTGCTGGGAGGACTTATGGACCCCTTGGAAACCTGGGAATCCCTGGGTAACCTGGATTCTAGCTGAGGGTGATGCCTTGGGGGTGCTGGGATCCTGGGGAAAACTGAGGTTCCTTAAGATGTTAGGTGCCTCCAGAGTAAATTGGAGATAGAGTTGGAGATTGGGTGTGGTGGGTCCTGGTGATCATGGCCCTGGCTCCTGTCTGGCTGTGCTGGACTGCAGGACAGGTTGTACAGCGTGTCTGTGCCTCCACTGAGAACTATGAGGTGGATCCCAGCAAGTGTCCAGCCTCAGAGCTGCCCCAGCACCAAGCCAGACTGCAAAACAGCTGTGAAGAAGTCTTCAAGAACATCATCCAGTCCTATGAGTAAGAATTAAGGCTTTAGCATCTGAGCCTGCCCCTGCATCCCAGCCACTGCGCTAATAGTCAGATAAAGTACAGGGTGCCCAGTTGAATGTGATGCAATATTTGGGACATACTTATATTTTAAAATTATTTATTTTTTATCTGAAATTCAAGTTTAACTCATCCTGTAGTTTTATTAGCTAGCTCTGGCATCTCATGCCCAATATTATGCCACCTAACCCCATGTAATTCCTTGTTGCAATTCCTCATCCTCTAGCCACAGATGACCCCATACCCTAATTCCATGCCACCTGACCCAGTTAACATAGGACCTCAATCCTATGACCTCTGATTTCAGGTGATGTTATGCCCTCAATCCTATAACCCCAGGCCTTAAATGACTCTGTTCCCCAAATCCCATGCAACTGATCACAGGAAACCTGAGATTTCAAATCCTTGACTTCTAACCCTAGGTTATCCTGTATGTCTAATCCCATGTCACCTGGGACATCAATACCATGGTTTCTGAACCTAGGAAACCCCATGAGCCCATTCTATTTCATATCATGTACTCTGTCTGCTATCACAATCTCATGTTATAGCTAGACCCCAAATTAATGGCCTCTGTCCCCATGTAAACCTTTAACCCCAACTCCAAGATTACTGACTCCAGAGGTCACCACAATAACACCACCATATATTCTGATTGCAAGCATCACTCTCCCTGATAGCTCCAATCTTGGAACTCAGAATGCAAGTGACTCCTGATCCCTGACCTTAAGTTTGTCCATCCATGAACTTTATGCCCATAGACTCCCCCTTTGACTATATCCTATTCTGCCCCAGCTGGTTCCCAGGAGAGCTGGGCACTGTGTTCTCAAACTGGCGAGAAGCATGCAAGGCACGTGGATCTGCAGCACTGGGCCCCCGGCTAGTGTGTGCCTCCCTCTTCCTGCGACTTCTGTGCCCTGCCATCCTGGCACCCAGCCTCTTTGGCTTGGTGCCAGAGCACCCAGAACCTGGCCCAGCCCGCGCCCTCACACTGATTGCCAAGGTCATCCAGAACCTTGCCAACCGTGCCCTGTAGGTGCTGGCAGGCTGGGGGGGGCATGGTGGGGCCATGGAGGTGGCAGGTGCCTGACCTGACCCACCCAGTTGGAACCCTGACCCAGGTTTGGTGAGAAAGAGGCCTACATGGACTTTATGAATAGCTTCCTGGAGAATCATGGACCTGCCATGGAACACTTCCTGGACCAAGTGGCCATGGTGGATGTGGATGCAGCACCCACTGGTTACCAGGGCAGCAGTGACCTGGCTCTCCAGCTGGCAGTCCTGCATGCTCAGCTCTGTACCATCTTTGCTGAACTTGACCAGGTGTGGCCTGAGCCCAGAACCCAGGACATATTAGAAAGGAAAGAGGACAGGGAGCTTCTGGCCCCAGAGAGCTTGCTCAGCATCTTCCTTACATGCCTCACCAGGCAACCCGTGACAGTCTGGAACCCCTGCCCACTATCCTGCAAGCCATTGAGGAAGGCCGGCCTGTACCTGTGTCTGTGCTAATGCATCTTCCACAACCCCCCACCCAGGTCCACTCCAGGTAACCTGCCTGTCTCCAGTCTGGTTCAGTTCTGATGGGTGAGAACAGGGGCAGGGCCAAAGGAAAGCTCAGGGTCTGACTAGAATCAGAGGTGAAGGCAGGATTATGTCAGGGGTCAGAGATGAGGTCATGTTGGTGTCAGTCAGAAACACTTGGGTGGAGGTCAGTGGCTGGTCATTGGATGAAGACAGGGTCATCCAAAGGATCAGGGAGAGGCTCACAATGTGATCAAGGGCAGGCACAGGATCTGATTGAAATCCAAGATGGAAATTGGTTATTGCAGAGGTCAGGGAGAGGTCACATCTGGCATCAGTGAGAGAAAGTGACATTGTGGTCAGTGATGAAGCTCAGTTTTCAGTGAGAGGTGTGGATGGGGTTAAATCAGGGGTCAGATGTTAAGACACATCACCAAGGGTCAGGGACAGGTTCATATTGTAAGCAAAGGTCAGAATCAGATGGGTCAAGGGTATGGGCAGAGTCATGTTTGGGGTCAAAGGTCCAGCATCACAGTCTTTCAGGAAACAGACAGGGTCAGTTTAAAGTCAGAGGTAGGGAATAAAAGGGGGTCAGTTAGGAAGGAAGAAGATGATACCCTTATGAGCAGAGGTTGAGCCCAAGGTCCGATTGAAATTTATATTATAGAGGGTCAGGTCAAGGCCCACATTGTCTCAGAGTTCAGGATAAGACTAGATAGAGAAGAGCCAAAGGTTAAATTGGGGTCGTGTCAAAGATCATAAAGAGGACAGTATTATCAAAACTCTAGGACAGGGTCAGAGGTCAAAATGAGATCCCATCAGCGACTGGGTGACATAGAAGTAAAAAGATCATGGGTGTGGTCATTTCGGGTCAGAGCTAGGTGTGAGGTTAGCTCAGGGGCTAAAGGTCTGAACTCCTTCATCCCACCCCCAGCTATTCTGCAGTGGAGAAGCCGGGTTTCCTGCCCCCTCGGGACCTCCCCAAGCACACCCCTCTCGTTTCCAAGAGCCAGTCCCTGCGCAGCGTTCACGGCTCAGGAAGTTGGGCCAGGCAGCGGCCAGATGAGGAGCAGCCCCTACGGCTTCCCCGGCCGGTGCAGCGCACGCAGAGTGTACCGGCTGGCCGCCTACCTGGCCGCCGCCCGTCTGCAGGGCCCCGGCCACGACCCAAAGGCTCCCTACGCACCGGCCTCGCGCCCCGCGGCCAACCCTGGGCCGGGGCCTCGGCCTCACTGCCTCGAAAGCCGTCGGTACCCTGGCAGCGTCAACTGGACCAGCCGCGAGACAGAGACCAGTCGCTTGGCATGCACCGACCCATGGGCAAGGTGAGGTCCAGCCTAGGTCCGAGCACCGAGAGGAGAGACGAGCCGGGAGGCCAGACAGGTCTGGGTTCAAATATCAGCTCCCTGTGTTGTGTTACCCCGGGCCTAGCCCAACCCTCTCTGAGCCTCAGTTTCCTCCTCTGTACAAGAGAGCATAGTTCTCCAAGAGGCAGGGCAATGAGGAAGCAGAGAGCAAGGAACTCGGACGTCAGGGTCTTCCCAGAGAAGAAGGGGCGGGACAGCGGGTCAGATTACAGAGGCTCCCTCCCCTACAGCTGGCCGAGCTGCAGTGCGAGGTGGCCGCCCTGCGCGAGGAACAGAAGGTGCTGTCCGGCCTCGTGGAATCGCTGGGCACCCACATCCGGGCCTTGACTGAACAGCAGCAGCAGCTTCGCGGCCAACTGGAGAATCTGGACTCCAGGCTTGGTGGAAGGTGAGCCCTGCCTCTCCATTAGCTGAGCCCCCAGGTGGACCCGCTAAATGTACTCAGAACGCCTAGGACCCACTTTCATTCAGGCCCTGCCTCTCAATCAGTCCCATTCTAAACCTGCCAGGCACGGTCACGCCCCCTAGGCCAGCCCTGCCCCAAATACACCTGTTAAAACACCCAACTCTAGGTCCGCTCTGCCCGCCCCGAGGTCCCTGGCAGGTCTTTTCGTCAGTCGCCATCCTTTAATCAGGTCCTCCCATCAGGTTGGGCCAGGCCCTCTTAGTCTGGGCACGCCTCCATCCCGGACACCACCACACCCAGGATGGGCCAAGCCCCACATCCAAGGGTTTTTCGCTGGTCTTTTTAAAGCTCCAATTCAGCCTCTTTAGTTTGCCTAGGCCCCGCCTCCAACTCCAAGCCGCGTTCCCGAACCCTAGCTCTCTAATCAGGGACTGGAGCTTCCCCCTTTCCCCTGATTCCTACAGGACATCGCACTTAGACCCAGAACGCAACCTTCCAAGCAATGAGGCCCACAGGCTGAAAACTCTGGTGAGACCCCCAGCCTTAATCCTGAAGCAGATCTGGTTGGTGAGGAAACTAGGGTTGGGGTGCAACCCTCTCCTGGCTTTGAGCCCACTGCTACTACCTCTCCAGGAGCGCCGCCTGGCTGAGATGGAGAATTCTCAAGCCCACCTGAAGGATGCCATCCAGAGCCTGCAGCTCCTTCCAAGGACGCAGGGGTCCTGGAGCCAACCCCTGCCCCTCAAAGCGCCCTGCATCAATGGGGACACCACCTGAACTGCCCACTCCACGTGGTCTGGGAACAAAAATAGCGTTTTAGGGGCCCTGCCTCAACTCTACATGGTCTACAGTGTGGAGTAGAGCTGTAGGTGACAACCTGTCTGGCACTGAGGTTGCCCAGTAAAATTTTGATTTTGGTAAAATTGATGGGGTTTTTTGTCCCTAAGTGTTGACAATCAGAAAGCACCTTTCCCCATTCAGCTCTCCCAGATCCCCCCCCCCAATTGGAGGGCTCATGAAGGAGGAGATGTAAAGAGATTCTCACCAGCTGTGTGACTTCAGACCTTCACTCTCTTAGAGCCTCAATGTCCTCTTTTGCAAATTAGATCTAAAGGTCCTTACACAGTAAAACAACCATAGTTTAAAGTTTCAAAAGAAGGTATGCATAGTTTGTTAGGCCTAACACCTACCTCTCAATGAAGCCCAGATGCTACCTCCACCAACCCCTAGGCCCTAGATGAGAGCATCCTCAAGGGCCCCTAAATCCCATACCAGCTCCCTTATGGCAGGAAGAGCATGCATCTGGAAAGCAGATGAAGGAAGGAGCAGGTCGGTGTGGAGATAGTTGAACTCTGTGGGTGTTGGCTGAGTAAAAGAGTGAACATTTGAATTATGGGTGAGCAGTAGGGTGGACAGGACATAGGCAAATGAATAGGTTAGCATTTGCTGGGATAAACTGTGTAGAAAAGTCCTGTGTCATACTATGAAATAAATATTTGAATCGAGTATGTAGTTATATACAATATGTAGTATGAACATTTGTTAGTGTCCTGAGAGTCTAGAGCTGGGCAATGGGGAAACAGTAATGAATTAGGACTCCTGTTCTAAAGAAACACACCAGTGGAGGAGACAAGTTAATATGTAATTGATGATTGATGGCTGTTCCAGTAGCTGGGTGAAAGATTCTGTCTAGGTAAGGGTGGTGTTGTATAGATCAGTAGGTATTTACTTGGATGGTGGATGGATGAACAGGTAGACTGGACATGGATGGGTGAGTTGAGTGGATGTTCAGATGGGTGGATGAGTGTGGGGATTTGGGAGGGTGACTACCTGGCTAATGGGATCAGATGTTGGTTGAGTGGTGGATGGATGAGTAGGTTAGATGGTTGGTGGCTGGGTGGTTTGAGTGGGTGTCTGGCTAGATGAATAGGTAGATGTTGGAGAGGTGGATGGATAGGTGGTTAGTTGATTGGATGGGTAGATATGTGGTTGATCAATTGAATGTGTGTATGAATGGGTGGGAAGATAATGGGTGGTTGGACATGTGGATGGGTGGTGGCTGGGAGAAGGCAACAGACCTATTCTGTGTGGATGATGAGGTTAGTCCTGGAGTTTGCAACTCTTGGATTTGAGTGGAAAAGGCAGGCTTAGCCGTGCAAACCTAGGGCCGGCTCTGGGGGCATGGAGGTGCTGAAGTCCAGTGTGGATAATGAGGATGGTGGGAGTGAGCTTGTCGTTGGAAGGTAGCTGATTAGGGACTAAAGGCTAAGGACTGGCTAGGTGGAGTCCTCAATGATCTATGAGTGACCCATAGGGGAACTTCTCTGCCCCCTTCCCATTCTTCTGGTTCTATTAGTGAGCATAGCATTGGACGAACCAGTGGAGTGATGAAGAGCCATTGGGGACAGGAGGACAAGAGTGTTGTCATGGTAATAGAGCCTCTCCTTGGACTTTCAGGCTGAGAGTTCCTTTAAGAGTGACCCACCAGGCCACTCCCAACATGGCGCGCTCACGCTGACCGCACCCCCTCCGGGGCGCCGCTGGGGCGGAGTGGGGGGGGGGTAGGGGGGCGCCCCGGACCTCCTCATCATGGCGGCGCGGCAGGGCTGTCGCGCTTAGGTCACGGCGGCGCGCCGGGGGGGCGGGGCGGCGGGGGGGGGGGAGCGATTTAAAGGGACAATGTCCCCCGAGCGGTGGAGGCAGCGGCAGCTGCGGAGGCCGCGGCACCGGCACCAGTAGCGGCAGCGGCGGTAGCGGCAGCGACGGCTGCACCAAAGAGGAGAGTTCCCAACCCCGGCGCCTGGCTGGCGGCGCCACCTCCCCGGTGAGGCCCGGTCTGGCCTGGGGAGCCCGCGGGCGGGGCGGAGTCGGAGCGGGGAGGGGAGGCCCGGCCGGGCCGGGCCAGTTGGGACCCCCTGTAGCGGGGGAGGGGGCGGGGCCGTCGGGGCGGGGCCTGTCCGGGGGCGGGGCCGCGCAGGTGGGGGGAGGAGCGGGGGGTCTTGAGGCAGGTGTTCCCCCCACCTCCGCGCGTCCCGCGGGGTCTCCCACCCCGAGATGCACGGGCGGAGGGCGCAGCTCCTGGACCTTGGTCCCCCGAGGGGTGCGCTAGCGCGGCGCCACTCCCACCCCTGTGACTCCTGGGGGCCGTCCAGGCAGGAGCCCCCTTCCCCACGCTACCAAAGTGCTTGGAAGTTGCGGTCCCGCCGGTTCCCGGCCGGCATTGCCCACCCGGTGGGCACCCGCAGGTGCTTCCTCCAGGCCTGGACAGGGACCCTCGCCACGACTGCCAGTCCACGGACGGGCCCCGTGGGAGCCCCTAGGCCCCCAGGGCAGCGCCTGCAGCCAGGCCTGGAGCCCCGGCCCCGCCCCAGTTGCCTGGGCCTGGCCTCCCCACCACCTCCCCAGGGAGGGCGCCTCATTCCTGCCCTTCACTTTCTGCCGTTACCTTGAAGGTATTTATAGGTGTAGAGGACAGCCCCCACCCTCACAGCCTCCTCAGGGTCCTCATTTCTGGACCAGGAGCCCCATCCGTCCCTATTGCCTGAGACTAGAGAGATCTTGGGAGGGTGGGATGGATTAACCCAGGCTGGGTGTGCATGAGGGGTAATGTTGGGGGAAAGCAAAGGGGTTAATCTGGGGTCACTTGAGGCTGTTGTGAGGGTGAAGGTATTGATGCTGGAGAATCCTACGATTATGTGGGGGAGGGTTGGAGTGTGGAAAAAGTGCAGAGGTAATGATGGGAGGACTTTCGACAGGTATAAGATCAGAGTGTAGAAGTGGTGGACATGCATGCCAAGGCATGGACATAGGGTATATGTGTGCATGGAAGTGAGGGCACAACTGACGAAAGTGCAAAAGGAAGGCATCTGTGAGAAGTAGTCGGATTAATGCTGGGAAAAAAGGTAGCTGAGTGTACCTGTATAAAATGGGTAAACTGGGGCAGCACAGGATCTGTATATAGAGAGGTGTTCTCTGTACACTGTATGGGGATAAGGCCTCAGCACCATTTATTTAGCTCACCTGAGCCAGGAGGTAAACTGAGGTAGTAGGCTGCAAGGGTGAGAACTGGGGCTTCAAGGAAGGAGAAACTGAGGGAAAATCCCTTTCCAACCCCTGCTAAGCACCTGTCTCTTTACCACCAGACCTACAATGCCTCACTGAGCCAGCCCGGCAGCTGAGTGGAGTCAAGCAGAGAGCATCCATGGATGGCCCCCTGGCAGGTGGCCTGGCTGCCCCAGACCGTCCTCGAGGCCCTGAGAGACTGCCTGGCCCGGCACCAAGGGAGGACATCGAAGGTGGGGCTGAGGCAACTGAGGGGGATGGTGGCATCTTCCGGCCCACCCATTACCTATCTATCACCAAGGAGGGCTCCCGAGACATTCTGGATGGCAGAGGTGACATTTCTGGTAAGAAAGTGGGCCCTTTGGCCCTGGGTCCCAAGGCTCAGAGTGGGCCAGGTCATCCAGCCCAGCAGGGACTGAGGTGGGATTCAGATTCTGCTTGGGTCCAGAGCCTTCTCTTTGCACTCTGCTTAGTTTTCCATTTTACAGTTGTTAAAACAGAGGCCCTATGAGCCAATGACCTGACCAAAGCCACACAATGGGTGCCAAGGAGCTCGGACTTGGAACTCAAATCAGCCTGGCTCCCTCCTCTGAGCATACTGATTGGGTCCAGGTGCCCAGTTTAGAACCCCAAACTCCCTGCCCCAACCCACTTGTTCCCCAGGGTTACACTGCCCAGCAATCTATCCTCGCTCTCTCCTGCTGCACTGTCTTTGTGAGTTCTACCCCAGGCCATAAGCCAGAACAGCTTGTAACCTCTAGTGGCTGGGGAGAGATTGGGTAGTTAGGGATGACAACCAGCCCTTTGTGCTTCAGTTTACCCAGCAAAAGGGAATCTCACACTGTCCCCACCTCAAGATTTGTTATTCATTAAATACTCAGCATCTATTATGTGCCAGTCTCTCTTCTAGGCTGGGGATACAGCCATAAACAAGAAACAAGTTCCTGCCCTTGGGGCCTGACATTCTAGTAGAGGAGACAGACAATAACCAAATAAATAAGGGCAAGTAGTGACAGATGTTGTGAAGGTATTCAATAGATTGCCAGACCTGTGGCTGGGAGAGAGACCTGGGAAAGCCTTTCTGAAGGGGTGGAATTTGAGTTGAACATGGAATGAATGGTGGGAAGGGCAAACCATGTGGAGGGATGGCCAGTGCAAAGACCCTGTGGTGAGGAGAAGATTGGCATGTTCAAGGACCAGCCAGGAGCCTGGGATGGCTGGAGAGTGGTGGCACAGGCTGATGCACCAGACACATCTCCCTTCATTTCCTTGGCCTGCCCTGAAGGCCTTGGTTTCCAGAAATCTGCAAGTACCCAATTGCCAAGCCCTTTATATGATCCCCTCATGGCATTCTCAAGAACCCTGTGGGTAGCTTTGGTTATTATCCCATGTTAGAGATGGAGAAACACACCCAGAGGGTTTAAGTTGCCCAAGGTCATAAAGTTAGTCAGTAACCTGGCTTAACAGCCTTCATCCTTAACCCCACACTTCATTAAGGCATCCTTGATCTCCCTCACTCACCCTTAGCAACATACATCATGCTTAGATGTTTATAGAGCACCTTCCTGTGCTGGGCACTGGGGTATTCCTGCCCTCATGGACCCTGCCATCTGGGATCAGGAAGGCAAACCAGCCACCAGGTGTTATGATTCGGTTGCTAGGGGTGCAATGGGGGAAGTCCTGTCTGGCCAAGTCTGGGGGACATGCAGGAATCAAGGATGAGGGACAGCGAATTAGACAGCAGGCTCCATGCATGCACTGGCATGGAGATGACTGGTGGCCCCTGAAGGTGTTATACAGGGGGATGGCAAGGATATCAGAGCTCAGGGAACCTTAGCAATCCCCTTTTCCACACCCTTAGTAACTGAGGCTGAGAGAGAGGCAGGACCCTGTCCCAGGTCACAGTGCCTCCACAACTTCCCTGCAGAGAAGACCCAAGACCTTGACTATGGGAGCCATGCTCTGGGGTCCTGGGGTCCTTTCTGGGTCTGGTTCTGAGAAATTGGGTGCTTCTTCCCTACCTGGCAAAAGCCGCAGGTAAGTAGGTAGGTGTGTCCTCATTTCCCCCAGGGAATCAACGAAGGTCCAGTGCATGTGCCTGGGGGGAAGGAGAATGGCTGTTGGGGGTTCCAGGCCCGCCCCTAGTGGCTCCCTGAACAAATGGCGGCATGGGTGGGGATGGCTTGAAGTGAGGTCTTGGCCTGGAGGTTGGAGGAGGGACTGGGCTTCGAACATGGCATTCCCCCACCCCCTACTGCCCTCTTGCCCTGCTTTATCCCCCTTCCCTGGCACAGGCACCTGCCCTAGTAGTCTTGTGATGCTATAAATAGGAATAGTTTCTGGGGCTGCTGCTTTCACCCCAAAGCCTGGGCCCTCCCTCAGCCACCCCAAGCCCTCAGAATCCCCAAAGGGTACCCCTGGAATGGCCACCTTCCAATTTATCTGCCTGGACATGAATGTGTCCACTGCCTCCTCTGTCCTCTAGTATGGCTGTTGCCCTGGATCCCCCACAACTTCCCTGAGAGTACCCCCCAATATTTGGCCTTTCTGGTTGGCCTCCCAGGTACAGCCAAGTTTTGGGGGGCTAACATGGTCCACACAGATTGGTGAAGAGTTTGATGTGTACTGACATTGGGACCAGGGAGCCAGGGACAAACAACATGTGTACCGTTGTGGAGCCTCAGGCTGGAGAGGAAATCAGAGCATGGAGTGAGGTTCTGGGGCCAGCTTCCAGCTCCCAACCTGGGATGTCAAGCCAGCCCTGACCCCTAGGGCACTCCTAGCTCCTCCCTTCCCTACTACTGCTGCCTCTGTGGATGGAACATTTACTGTGATCTCCTTAGCACAGGTGACCTGCAATGTGAGAGAGGGTCGGTGGCTATTCCCACATACAGAGGCTTGGAATAGGAAAGGCATGCCCTTCCAGTCACTGCTGAATCTTAAACTAGGATCAGTCTGACTCCAAAGTTCAGATTCTTGGCCACTCTTCCATGCTGTCTGGCTAGGGGTTCAAGCTGCTCACAGATACTCTTCTTGTGTTCCTTCTCTCATTTTCAAACTTCTTGGGGATCCCAGAAGGTGGGAGTCCATGAGGACCCTTTGGCATGGCCACTGCCAAGGGCTGCATCCTGGCTGCCTCATCTGACCCATAGGGACTGCTGGATCCCTACTGACTGGGTGAGCTCCTAGCTCCTAGCCCCTGGGTATCCCGGATATGGGGCTCTGTTTGGCCTCCTTCCTTCAAAGTCACTGCCACTAAAAATAGGAGCCTTACTGGAGCTGCTCAAAGAGGCCAATGCGGCCCCCTGGCTCATGGCATTCATTCTTAGACAACAGCAATTGCAGAATCATCAAATCTGGGACGCCTGGAATCTCAGGAGCTTGAGGTCCCAGAATCTGAGAAGCAGGACACCCAGACCCTGAGATTTGTGACTGTGCTGGGGCCTGTTGCCGGTGAACTGGTTGCCCCATCCCAAGAAGCTTACACCTCTGATGCTTGTAGTCTTGCTCCCTTGGCTGGTTCAGGTCTGGCTTTCCCAACCACCGCACTGTCTCCAACACCCCACTCACCCCACCCTCCCACTCTGACACCAGCCCTTGCATCCATGCATACCTCTGGCCTGGCTCTGCTCCTCATCTATCTCAGCAAAGGTTCTCAAACAAGGGATAACCCTGCCCGCAGGGACATTTTGGCCATATCTGGAGATATTTTTGTTGTCATAACTGCAGGGGTGGGGGTGGAGACCAGAGACACTGTTCAGCATCCTACCGTGCATAGGGCAAGCCCTCACCAAAGAATAATTGGTGCCAAATATCAACAGCATCAAGGGTGATAAACTGCTCTGGACAATGAATCTCTATACCTCATTAGCATTTTCACCTTCCAGAGGCCACCCGGCAAGAGTGACAGACCTTTTCTCAGGCTCAGCAGAAAGACCCTCAGGCAGTGACCACAACTTTGTGACCTCTGAACCTATTCCCACCCATACTTTTAATTCTTTGGCTCCTGACCGACAGCTTTCACTGTCCTGGGAAAATTTGATGGTGAAGGATTCGAAAAAGAATGAGCCCCGGCACAGTCCTCTTTCTGGCCCTTTTTCAAATTGATACTAATCCAGCAATTGCATCTGTCGGGCTCTGGATGGGGTGCAAGTTCCCCCAGTGTGTTAACCCTGGCCCAGGCCATTGGCAGGAACCCTAGTTGGCACACTCGCCTTGTTAGGCAGGGGTGTCAGGCAGAGGAGGTGCACACCAGGATCCCTGTAGTTGCGCCAGGCGGCTCCACAGGTGGATAATGGAGAGTTGGCTCTATCTGTGTGAGGAGTCCCAGGAGGGGATTTGATTCTAGGATGTAGGCCTGGAAGGGGGTCTGGAAGGCAGTGACGGGAACACCGCAGCTCAGGCTAGAGAGTTCCTCACTCATCATCTGGCCAGGATTGCTTGAGCACCTATTATATACCAGGTGCTAGATGCTGCCGTGAATGAGGCTGAAAATGTCCCTGCTCTTAGGGGAGCTTACAAGCTAGCAGGGGCCACAGGCATGCAGCCATCCGGAGAAGGAACTAGGCAGTTTCAGAGAGTGCTAAGAGAGAAATGAAATAGGTGATAAGACAGAAAATCATAGGAGCTCATTTTAGAAGGTGGCTAGGGAAGGGCTCTTGGGGGCAGAGGAAATAACCAATGCAAAGGCCCTGTGGCCAGAAGAAACTAGATGGGCTTAAGTCTTCAGGACAAGATGGGGTGGAGTAAGTGAGGGGAGAAGAGAGGGAGGTGAGGCTAGAGAGACCTACAGAGGTCTGACCTCATAGGCCCTTGTAGGTGGTGGTTGGGATATGGCTTTTATCATAGGTATGAGGAGCCAGATGAGTTTTTACCAGTGTGTGACTTTAAAAAATCACACTGGATGCCCATCAGGGACAAAGAGGATGGTTGAAGGCAGCAAGTCGCTGATGTCCCCCAGGAGAGCTAAGGGGAGTCCTTTAAGGAAACCCCTTTCGGGGCTCAGGAATGTAGAGGCCAAAGGCCTCTCAGGGGAGAGAGTTGGGGAGCTGGGCCCTCACAAGGTGCCCAGTAGGGCTCCCAGAGCTGAGGTGCAAAGGGTCCCAGCCAGGGGGACCCCAGCCCCTCAGGGTCTCCCCTCTCTGTTGCAGATGGGCAGCCCCATCCCGGCCTCAGCGAAGCCCTCCCCTGTGCCACATCTGCCACCCATCGGATCAGCAGCTGGTGAGTGCCATGCTGGCCCTGACCTCAGGGAGGGCAGGGGGGCAAGCAGGATGTGCCCAGGCCTGAGAGAAGCCCCGGGAGTGAGAAGGGGACCAGAGGGAATCAGGAAGCCAGGCAAGAGGAGGTGGCTCCCAGCAGGCAAGCCTCTGGGCATGTGTAGGGGGTTGGGGGAGGACTGGGATGAACAGAGACAGTCAACTCTCATTATCCCTGCCAGGAGCAGAGCCAGAGGGGCAGGAACCTGGAGGTTGGACCCTTGGAGTCCTGTCTGTGCCAGTTGGCCCTTAGAACCTTAGAATGATGCCAGGCCTCTATGAGACTCAGTTTCCTCATCTGTAAAGTCCATAAGATGCATCTCACAATTGTCTTAAGGATCCAAAGGATGTTGAGTAGGAACAGGAATCAACAATAATGCTGACGGCAATGACCCTTTATTAAAAGGCTTGGTGCATACTAATATGTAATAATAGTCCTATGGGGATTAATAATATCTCTCTGTTGCTGAGTGCTCACTGTATGCTGGGCTCTTGGCACAGGGTTACCCCACTGATTTTTTTCCACAGCCCTTGGGTAATGGTCCTGTTAGTATCTTATGTCACCAGCGGAGCTTAGAGAGGTGACCCCATGATTTCTGACCAGCCTCTTGGTGTGGTTGACAGTCCCTTATGGAGGCAGGATCTTGGAAATGAAGGAAGTTACAGTAAGAACCCACATTGATCATGGGAGCCAGGCTTTGAGCTAAACAAAGCATTTCCCCAGAACCAAGTTATGTCATCTTCACACTACATTTCATGTGGTCAAGGTCCCCTGCTGAAAGGCTGTGGTAGGGATCATTTAAATAAGTATCTGTCATATGTTAAGTTTTCCTTGTTATGGATATGAAAGCTCCTTAGATCTTACATAAGAGCGTATAAGCTCCTGGTTCTTTGGACTTGTCCCATTTTTAGGATTGGAAAACTGAGGCTCAGTGAGGTGACATCACATCCCCTGAAGGTGGTCAGGGTCACTGGGGCCAGAGGCTGAGTGGGAACTTTGCACCTCTCCTGACTCTACCCTTCCGTGAAGGGAGATGCGGGATCGGGGTAAAGTGGCAAGGGGAGTTATGTCCCTGCAGCCATTCATGCCACAGAGTTTCAGCAAATGTGCTGGAAAGCCTGACCAGGTGATGGCGCAGTGGATAGAGCATCGGACTGGGACGCAGAGGACCCAGGTTCAAAACCCCAAGGTTACCGGCTTGAGCGCAGGCTCATCCGGCTTGAGCAAACGAAGAATTGATGCTTCTCATCTCTCTCTCTTCCTGTCTGTCTATCCCTCTCCCTGACTCTCTCTCTGTCTCTGTCCCCCCCCCCCAAAAAAAAAGTGCTGGAAAGGTGAAACTAAATCACTATATCACCTCAGTTCGGGGAAGACTAATACAAAAGCAGCTTGGAGCATAGGTCTAAGCCTTGGGCCTTCCCAGGGGACAGATGAGAGTTGACTGTGCCACCAGAATTGGGGACACACCTTGTGACCCCAGTGTGGTTTCCACACACTCCCCTACAAACAGGGCTAGGCTATATGCACAAGTGCATCTTGGGAGGTGAACCTGGCTTTTGGTCTAACAACTCTAGAAGGGTCCACAAATACTTCCCTTTCCTCCCCCCTCATACCCACACGCCTAGCCACTCTGAAGTCACCCTCGGGCTGGGTCTCGGGGGCCTGGTTCAGACTGCTTGGGAGGAACCCTCTACCCTTGCCAAGGAAGGGAAACTGAGGCCCATGGCTAACTTGTCCCCATTGGCACTTCTTTGCAGCTGCTGGGATGGAGGCAGCCTGGACTTCCGGCCGGGCTCCCCACCACCCCATCTCCTGGGCCACTTCCCTGGCCTCCCTGATGGCCGGGGGCCCTGGGAGCACCCCCTGGTTCAGGAAGCTGGGGAGGGCATCCCATCTGAGCAGAGGTTCGAGGACTCGGTCATTGTGAAAACTGTCAAGCCCCACACTGAGCTCAAGGGCTCTAGAAGGTTCTTGTACCATCAGGGTGAAACCAAACTCTTGGAGAATTCCCCCCAGGGCTACCCCAGGTTCAACTGGCTCCAAGATGCAGATGAGCAGTCCCCACCCCAGGATGCAGGGCTACCCCTGGACCTGCCACCCCCACCGCCACCTCTCACTTCCTTCAGGACAGTGCTGGTGCCTGTAGAAGACACCACGAAGACCTTGGCGGTAGTGGGCACTAGAAAGCACTTGACAGACCTAGAGAGTCTGGCCCAGCCAACTGTGGAGTGGTGCCTGTCTAGGTCAGCCATGGAAGTGGCCACTCAGACCTGGACAGTGAACTCGGAAGCATCTGTGGAGCGACTGCAGCCGCTGCTGCCCCCGGTTAGGACTGGTCCCTACCTGTGTGAGCTGCTGCAGGAGGTGGCTGAGGGGGTGGCCAGCCCAGATGAGGATGAGGATGATGACCCAGCTGTGTTCCCATGCGTGGAGTGCAGCATCTATTTCAGGCAGAAGGAACACCTTCTGGAGCACATGAACCAGCACCGCCAAGTCCCAGGCCAGGAGCCTCCAGCTAACTTGGCCCCACTGACCTGCAGTGAGTGTGGCTGGGCCTTTGCTGACCCCCGGGCCCTGGAGCAGCATCGGCAGCTGCACCAGGCCTCTAGGGAGAAGATCCTCGAAGAAATCCAGAAGCTGAAGCGGATTCCAAGTGATGAGGGCCGGGAGGCACGGCTCCAGTGCCCCAAGTGCGTCTTTGGCACCAGTTCCTCCAAAGCCTTTGTGCAGCATGCCAAACTGCATGTGCACGAGTTACCGGGCCAGGCTGCCAAAGAGCCCTTTGGGGGTGGCAGCCCAAGTCCTGATGCCACTGCCCTCAGCTATCAGCCCTATGGAGCCTCCTCGGGCCTCAATGCTTGCATTTTCTGTGGCTTCCCAGCACCCAGCAAGAGCCTGCTCAGGGAACATGTGAGGCTTGTGCACGCCCATACCCATTGGGAGGAGGATGGCGAGGCTTTTGAGGAGGATCCTGCCAGCCAGCCTGGCACCAGCCAGGATGTGTACGCCCACTTCCCTGAAACTGCTGAGGACTACTTTGGCAACACTGAGCCGCTCTTGGCCCCCACATGGCGGAAGAACCCTGCTGGATACGACCCCAGCCTGGCCTTTGGCCCAGGCTGTCAGCAACTGGGCACAAGGGATTTCCCACTATCAAAGCCACTACCGCAGAGCGTGGCCCAGAGGCCCCTGGGAAGACCAGCCTTTCCCTCACCACTAGCATCCACCCTCTATTCCTTGCAGCCCAGTAGAAGCAAAAATGCTGTCCATCTTCAAGGTCTCCCAGCCCAACTGGGGGACCAGAGGCATCCTTGGAATGAAGAGGAAGAGGAAAACATACAACTGGCCTCAGAAATGGACTTTTTTCCTGAAAATGGGGGCTTACCACCCCTTGCCATCCCTGGCTTCATCCCAGAGCCAGCCCTGGAGCTGAAGCGAACTTTCCGAGAAGCCCTGCAGGCAGCCAAGGCCTCACCTGCACAACAGCAGCAGCTCCTCAGTATGGTGCCAGTTGTGCTGGTGCTAAGGTCCCAGATCGTGGCTGCAGCAACCAGGGGGCCCCGGAAGCTGCAGCCCCAGGAGCTGGGTCTGGGAGGCACCCACCCCCTGGACTTCCTGCTCCTGGATGCACCACTGGGCAGCCCACTGGGGCTGGACGAAATCCTGGATGGGGACCCAGCAGTGGTGCTGAAGCACGAGGAGCGGAAGTGTCCCTACTGCCCTGATCGCTTCCACAATGGCATTGGCCTGGCCAACCACGTACGGGGCCACCTAAACCGTGTGGGCGTCAGCTACAATGTGCGGCATTTCATTTCCGCTGAGGAGGTGAAGGCCATTGAACGCAGGTTCTCCTTCCAGAAAAAGAAGAAAAAAGGTAGGGGGGCTTCAGTCTAGCACCCACCTCCCTCCAAGGCCCCTGAGACACACAGCTGGGCAGCTGAGTCTGAACCAACCAACCCTCACTCTAAATCCTCCCATAGTGCCAAGCTGGGTGAAGTTGGGAAGAAGTTCCTCCCCTCTGGGAAGAACTGGGAGCCGCAGCAAAGGCAAGCACCTCGGTGGAGGTGTGGGGATACCCCCATGCCCCTGCCCTTCCAGCAGCTGGAGGAAGGAATATAGGCAGAGGAGTCAGCACCAGGCAGGGGATTTCATTGGTTTCTTCATCTGACAAATATTTACTGAGCGAGATCCCCACTGTTCTGGGCTTTGGGGCCACAGAAGTGAATGGAACAGCAGTCTCTGCTCTTCTGGAGTTCGTGGCCCAGCAGTGGTGGGACCCTGGTGGCTTCAAAATCCCTGGGGCTGTCTGTGAGGTATGCAGAGTCCTGGACACCAAAGTTCTGATTCCAGAGGTCTTTCTCCAACACGAGTTCCCCGGGTGGTTCTGATGCTGACAGGCATGGAAAGCACTTTGGGAGGTGCTGGTATGGTGTTTGAGAGTGTGTGTGTGCATGTGCACTGGGGGTAGGGACATGGGTGGACAGCCACAAAACCAGGTGGTTCTGATGTTGACTGACCAAGGCTGTGGTGGGGGAAGTTCTGGAAACATGAGCCCTAGACATAAGAAGGGTCTTAATTGATCATTCACCCAAATGATTGCAAGTCCACAATTGGAGAAGTGTTTGAGGGTGGGGTCCCTGATGCTATGAGCTGTTGAGGGGGGAACCTGGGAGATCAGGAGAGAAGGCTTCTTGGAGTGTGTGTGGAGGACACTCAGGAACTGATATAGGCAGGAGCCTGATGGGCAAAGGGGAAGGGAGGCATCCAGGTGAGGAACAGCACCAAGTGTGTGATCCTTGGAGAATGAGCAGCCCTGGGAGAGGGAAGGGCTGGGACTGTAGAGTCACTTCCTCTTTCCCTCCCAGGCAGTCCATGTTCTCTTTCTCCACAGTGGCTAACTTCGACCCTGGCACCTTCAGCCTGATGCGCTGTGACTTCTGCGGGGCTGGCTTCGACACAAGGGCTGGCCTTTCCAGCCATGCCCGGGCCCACCTGCGTGACTTTGGCATCACTAACTGGGAGCTCACCGTCTCACCCATCAACATCCTACAGGAGCTGCTGGCTACCTCGGCTGCTGAGAAGCCCCTCAGTCCCCTTGGCCGTGAGCCTGGGGGAATGCCTGGTGTCTATCTGACCTCCCGCAGGCCCCGCTTACCTCTCACAGTGCCCTTCCCACCCACCTGGGCTGAGGACCCTGGGCCAGTCTACGGAGATGGTAAGGGGAGAGAAGGTGGGCAGGTGTGGAGCCCTGACCCTTTCCAGGAGCCTGGAGGGATAGAGGGATGGGAGGGGGGCAACCACTCCCCTTTCCTGAAAGAGTTTTAAGTTACTCTACAAAAAATGTTGACAACTGTCCTCACAACCACTCTGCCACTTACAGGTCACTTTTGTTTTACTGTGACTGGCCCAGGGCTCCTCCTTGATCCAGTTCCACCCTGCCTTACCTATGATTTTAACATATGCTTACTGAGCTCTTACTAGGAGCCAGATACTGTTCTAAGCACTTTACAAACATGAACTCATGTACATCCTCATGACAACCCTATAAGGGTGGTACAATGAGCCCCACTTTACAGATGAGGAAACTGAGGCACAGAGAGGTTAATTAACTTGTCTAAGGTCACACAGCTAGAAGTGGTAGATCTGGGATTTGAAACTTCAGGCAGGTCAGGCTTCAGATCCTTGCTCTTAATGACCTCTTCTATCTAGAATGGTGCCTGCCGTTTGGTAGAACTTTCGGAGATGATGGAAATCTGTGCTTGTAATATAAGGCCACCACTGGTCATATATGGCTGTTGAACACTTGAAAGATACAGGGTTAGTCGGATCCTATTGGACAGTGTAGATCTAGAATCTACACTCTACATTTTCAATGGTGCCTAATTTGTCCAGCAGCAGTGATAATCGCTCCCATAATTGAGTACTAAGGTTTCATCACACATATGCCACAAAGCAATTCCATGTGGCTAAGGGTTGTTATGTTCCTGTTTTATGGATAAGGAAACTAGGTCATCTGCTTTGCCATAGCCACAAAGCAGTAGAGCTAGACTTCTGAACAGCATATTTGGTGGTCTCTCTAGTGAGATGGCTTGGGAAATGCAGAAGTAATATTTTGAAGAGGACTCAGGCTGGGCACCATAGAGGGACCTGGCTTTACAAAGCCTGACTTTTTGGAAGCCTTTACTGAACCTTGAGACAGAGAACTTGGCAGTGAGGAGTAAGTGGGCTTTGGGGAATGGAGAAGATACCTGAATATGGTGGGGGTTGGTGTTTGTCCTGGACTGCTTCAGGCTGAGGCTTCCTTCTTTGTTTCTCTTATCTGGAGTTTCCAGGGACCTACCTTGTACTCTGGGATAGGTTGGTCCCATGTGCAAGCCCCCTTACCAGTGAAGGGCATTTGAGGATCTGCAAAAGGGTGGGGAGGGCTATAAGGTTACTGAGGCACAGAGAGAGTATAGTAGTGGGTTGAGATCACATTTTGGGGAAAGGCAGAGTGGGGACGTGACCTCAGGCTTCTTGCCTCTGCTGGAGACTGCCCCCTGGGCATTCAGCTCACATACCTGGCTAGGTTTGTGGTGTCTCAGAATTGGATTGGAGGTACAGCTTGCAGGTCAGAGGCCTGAATGCCAGGTTCACATCCCTTACCAGCCAGGAGCTCTGGCGAAACTGTTTCTACCACAAGACCAATGTGTCAGCTTCCTAGTTAGTGCTAGGGGGCTGGCCAACTATTACAGTATGAGGAAGCAGTCCAGCACTGCTCTGGCTTTGTCCTTGAGAAGGGGAGCTATGATCAGTCTTTCAGTAGGGTGAGGGGCAGCTCAGGGGCGGTGGGCGGTTGAGAGATGGTTAAGATCCTTGAGGAAGGATGGCCAAGATTATGGCTAGGTCTGGGCATTGTCCCTGCAAAGCTGTCCTAAGAAGCCTCTCCCACCCTTCACTATATGGGTCGTAAGGAGCGGGTGCCAACTTGGGGGCGGGGCAACGGTCAGATTCTGGCCCCACCCACCTGTCAAGTAACAGCTGAGGGCAAATCAGATTAGTGTTAGAGAGAAGCGAGTTGTGTTTAAAATGTGCCGGCCGTGTGGGGAGTTCTGTAGAACTGCGGGTCAGCGCGGTCAGAATGATGTTGGGAGGATCCTCGAGGTTGGGAATCGGGGATCCTCCAGGATCCTAGACCCGGATGGGAGGCTTCCAGGGAAGGGAATGGTGTAGGGTTCCAGGTCCTAGTTCCGCTCGTCGGGACTCTGGCAACCTGGCGGCTATTAAGGCGGATGCGTGTGGAGGGAGGATTTCCATCCTAGCCCTAAAGCTGTCCGGGCTGGCACTGTCGTTGGCCGCCGCTGGGAGCACAACTTGCGTGCATCCGCGAGCCGCGGCGCTCGGTGTTTGGCTGGTCGCCCTGGGCGCGCACCAAGGGGCGGGACGGAGCGGAGCGGGTTTGGCGGCGGTACTCGGCGCTCGGCTGCTCCCGCCTGGGGCGGCCGCTCCGCGTGTGCCGGAGCCAAGATGGCCGCCTCCACCGCCCAGTGCCGAGTGACAAAAGCGGAGAGCAAGGCGGCGGCGGGGCCGCGCGCGGGGGGTGTCCGGGAGCGCGCGCCCGCGGGGGCGCCGCCGCCCAGCCCCCCGAGTCCAGGCCCCGCGGTCCTCCCCGCGCCGCTGCCGCCGACCCCACCCCCGCCGCCGCCTCCGCCTCCGCCGCCGCCTCGGGACGGGCCCAAGGCCGAGTCAGAGCCAGGGCCAGGGCCCGCGCCCGCGCCGGGTAAGAACCCGAGCCGGGGAGGGTTAGGGGAGGGCAAAGTCGGCGTCCTGCCCGCCCCCTGCTACCCCCGACACCCACCGTCCAGTCTCTGGGACTGCCCCTCCCCCCCAGGCCCTCCAGTAGCGCGGGTCCCGGCCCTCGTGTCGCTGCTCGCAGGGTCCCGGGCTTCAGAAATACTCCACCGGCACTCTCTGGGACCCTTGCCCCATCTGACAGATACCCTTTGCTCCACTTGGAGCCCCGGGAGCGTCCTTCACCAGAGTTACGGTCTCCCCGGCGCGGAAACCCACTCCAAGGTCCGTGTCCCACCTGACAGACGTGCCCACTTCACTTCACTTCACTTCACTGGGAGACTTTGACAAAGTCCTCGGTGTCCCGGCCCCACTGGCCCCCTCTTCCTGACTTCTCGCTTCCGAAGGACTCTAACTGAGCAGGGGACACGCCGGCACCCCATCATAGACTGAGTGCCTCCAGGGCTCCATTTGACACACCGTCCTTAATCCTCAGAGCCCTGTCCATCCATGCTCTAAGCACTAATCCTAGGGCTCAACAGGCCTCTCAGGCCTCTTTCTCTGAAAAAAATAGACCATGAACATGCACCTTTGACTCCCTGCCTTCATGCACACCCAATCCAAGGAAACCTAACTGGCCTGATAGATGATGCTTCACAAACTTTATACTAAGTTCTGCGAGTCCCACCCCTTCTGTCTCCAGACATAAATATACCCGTTCTCACCTTACCGCACTTAGAGCTCAGCTTGTGATTAGCCCAGCCGGAGGTCCCTCAGTTGCCTCTGCAGCCCCAGCCGCAGCTGTCTTCTCTACTTGGAGATTGCCCACAAGTACCTTTGAGCCTCCTCTCTGTCCTTGGCTCCTCGCCTAGCATTGCCTCTCTGGCCTTTGACCCTGGCCTTCTCTTAACCAAATTCTTCTGACCATCACCCCCCATTTCCCTCCAAGACTGAAAGATGTTCCCCACCACAGTTCTGTCCAAAGAAAGATTTTCTCTGAGATCTTCTAGGATGGGAGTCTTATCTCAGACTAACACTGCATTCCTGACTTGTCTGTGTTCAGAGTCTGGGGTGGAAGCTGTTCCCAGTCTCTGCTATCAGTGGGCAGCCTTTACATCCCTATGTCATACTGGTTCTGGAGGTTATGGATGGAGCCTCAACTTCCGTAGGGTAAGCTGCCTCCAAGAGTGAGAGCAGGAGCCAAGGATGAGGAAGAAAGTTCCTCCCACCACCATGTTCCTGCCGTCAGTCCTTATGGGGGTAGACAGCCCAGGCAACACTTGTCTTCCCAACCTCACAGGCCTGGGTTCTGAGGAAAACACCATGGTGGCTATGGACTTGGGCTCCCCACCGCTCCCCAAGAAGAGCTTGTCTGTTCCTGGGCCCCTGGAGCAGGTGGCCAGTCGGCTGAGCAGCAAAGTAGCTGCAGAGGTTCCTCATGGCAGCAAGCAAGAGCTGCCGGACCTCAAGGGTGAGTGGCCCAGGTGGCAGGGTGGGGGTGCTGGCCAGGCTGGTCACACTCACAGGTAGCTCTTGGGCCTGGGGGTTAATGTGGGGCCCCTGGTTGGCCACAGATTTCTCTCTGGTACCCCAAAGTACCAAGGAAACATCACCAGCTGTCTTTACTGAGTTGCTGCTGCCTGGCCTTGAGCTTCACCCTCACTGGGCAAGGGTGGGGCATCTGGAAAAGCAATGGGCACGGTTGTCAAGATCTCATACTCAGACCCAGTTCATTAACTGACTGACCCTTGTTAGCTATGTGATCATCCTCATGAAACTGCCTTATCTTTGTGTTGATTCTCAGGTCATTATTGAGTAGTGACGTACTGTCCTGGACCTCTGTGTGAGAGATGAAAAATAGACCTGGTCCTTATCATGAAGTTGGGAAGTGGGGAGGCAAAGAAGCAGACAAGCAGGGCCAAGAACTCTCTGCAGAAGAGTGTGCAGGGAACCACAGGGACTGTGGCTGGGGCTTCCAACCCAGGGTTTGGGGCATGAGTTGAGTGGGATAGGGTGACCAGGGCTTAGCTGTGTTAAGTGCATGTCTGGCAGGTTGTGTGAATACCTGTTGCCAGGACATAGGTACATTGGAGATCTGAAAGGCATTTTACCAGCCGAACCACAGTAGGACTCTTCCTCCTGCTGTGTGTGCTTGGGTACAACTCGTCCATCCTCTGAGACTCAGTTTCCTTATTTGCAAACTGGACAGGCCAATTTCTGCCTCATTGAGGTCATTTTAAGGATCCTGGGCGCTTGACTGAAGCAAAACCCTTATAAGGAGCCTGTGTGAATGGGGCCCCAGGGGAAGAGAAATGGGAGAGAAGGCCCTATGGGGCTTCACAGCTGGCTCTCCTGGCCTCTCTCTTACCCTCCAGCCCAGAGCCTGACCACCTGCGAGGTCTGCGGTGCCTGCTTTGAGACACGCAAGGGTCTGTCCAGTCACGCGCGCTCCCACCTGCGGCAGCTGGGTGTGGCCGAGTCCGAGAGCAGCGGTGCCCCCATCGACCTCCTCTACGAGCTCGTGAAGCAGAAGGGCCTGCCCGACACACCCCTCGGGTTGCCCCCAGGCCTGACTAAGAAGTCCAGCTCACCAAAGGAGGTGGTCGCTGGGGCCCCCCGACAGAGCCTGCTTACCCTGGCCAAGCCCCTGGACGCCCCTGCTGTCAACAAGGCCATCAAGTCGCCTCCTGGCTTCTCAGCCAAGGGCTTGGCTCACCCGCCCAGCTCCCCACTCCTCAAGAAGGCACCACTGACCCTGGCAGGCTCCCCTATCCCCAAGAATCCTGAGGACAAGAGCCCCCAGCTGTCCCTGAGCCCCCGGTCGGCCTCCCCAAAGGCACAGTGGCCTCAGTCTGAGGATGAGGGGCCCCTGAACCTCAGTGAGTGTGGGTCCTGGGAGCCGAGGGAGGTGCCAGCACTGGGAGGGTGCGGGCCTCAGGTTGGGCCATAGAGTCCCGGGTGGGGGAAATGGAGACCACAGCTCTTGTATCTTGGGTCAGAGTATTTATTGGTCATGGTGCTGTGTCTCCTGTTGTGCTGGCCAAGCTACATATTATCATCTGTCTCCCACTGTACTTTGTTATTTTTCCCCTAGAGGCTTGGCTGTGGTTGCTAAGCCAGCTAGGGTCACCCTTGCCACTTAGGAGCAACTTTTGGCCATATATGGGCCTGAGGGTTGGGGCAGTGAAGGGAACAAGGGTTCTTGTGGAGCATCTTGGGTCCTGCAGGTAGACAAGTGGTCCACCTGACAGGAGGTCCTGTGATTGGCCCTGTCTTCACATGCTCAGCCATCAGTCCTATGCCGAGGCACCACTGACTGTGCCAGGTTCAGTCTGCCTGTGGTCCTAGCTAAGTAGGCTGTGGGAAAAAAACCTCCTCAGACACAGCAGGATTCACTGGGGTGGCCCTAAGGAAGTCAGGCCTTCCCACACATTGGTAGCCCCTAGAGCCTGGTGATGAGCCCAGAGTCTTGGCCCCCTGCTCAATTGGACACCACAGTTGGCACCTCAGGTTCCAGTGAAGCTGCTTCCATGGTCTACTGTGCTTCCAGAAACAGGCCATAAGCTGGTGTGCCCTTGGCTGCACGATGCTGGGCAGCCAGGCAGGGCCCTGCTTTGTACCTACCGCCCACCCTGCACAGCTCCGATAGCTGGGGTTCCAGGGAAGAAGGCCTGGGAGCATCAGATTAGACCACTGGAATTGGGCTACTGCTTCTACCCCACATCTTTTGAGCTCTCTACACTCACTTTGATGTTAAAAGACAAGAAGGAAGCAGGACTTCCCAATTCCCAGAACCTCTTAAAATCAATCTGCGGCATAAGTCTTGGACCCTGGATGGCCTGAGCAGCTGAGAATCACACCAGGCCCTCCTGCCTCAGTTCCCCAGGGCCAGCCAAGGTGGCGGCCGTGAACCCCCACCCTGTGTTTTGTCTCCGCAGCTTTAGATAGTGACGGGGGCAGAGAGCTGGACTGCCAGCTGTGCGGTGCCTGGTTTGAGACCCGCAAGGGCCTGTCCAGCCACGCCCGTGCCCACCTGCGCCACCTGGGCGTCAGCGACCCGGACGCCAAGGGATCCCCCATAGACGTGCTCCACGGGCTCATCAGGAGGGTCGGAGTCCAGAATCGCCTCCCACCCGGGCGCGGCGTGCTGGCCCAGCTCGGGCGGCCTCCACCCGCCTCTGCGGCCCTCTCTTTGCTCCCCCCCCCACCGCCGGCCAAGAAAGCCAAGTTGAAGGCTGCGGGTATGGCCAACCCCTGGGGGAAGCAGGACCTCTCGGCCGCCGCAGCTGCCGGCATTTTCTGGGCCTCTGATGTGGAGCCGTCTCCTCTCAACCTCTGTAGGTTCTCGCTTCAGCTGCCCCCTCCTCCCTGCGGGCCCTGGAGCCCCTCCCGGGGGGGGGTCGCAGCCCTCTCCCCACTCTCTCCCTGCTGGGGCAGGGAGTAGACAGGGGCCCTTGGCAGTGGGCTGGTTCAGCCCAGAGATCTTGTTGGCAGTTGGCTATTATGCCCTCCCTCTTGGCCTTTGACCTCCATGACTGTGACCTTCCTTGAGAATGAAGGCCAAGGGTGGGGTGTTGCCTGTTGGTGTGGAAGGTGCCCATGGTTGTCCCTGGTCTGGAAGGCACATGGCAATTAGGCTGCCACTTTTTGTCCTCCTGCCCCACTCCTTGTCAGTACCCGCAGAGCTGTGGAATCTTGGTTCCGTCCTCCGCCAGGACCGAGGGCCCATGGCTCTCTGGAGCTTACCCTCACTCCTGCCGGCTGTCTGACCCCTACCCTGATCCTCAGCTTCCTGGTCTGCACTTGCCCTCTACCACCACCCCAGCCTGTGGGCGTGCGGCTGCCCACACCCAGCTGACCAGGAGACCCACAGGAGACAATGCTGATGGTGCCCATGTTGCTAACTGCCCCTCTCTCCTGCTGCAGCCTCAGGCCCGGAACCAGCTCGCGACATCCGCTGCGAGTTCTGCGGTGAGTTCTTTGAAAACCGAAAGGGTCTTTCCAGCCATGCACGCTCGCACCTGCGGCAGATGGGCGTAACTGAATGGTATGTCAACGGCTCGCCCATCGACACACTACGTGAGATCCTCAAGAGACGGACCCAGTCTCGGCCTGGCGGACCACCCAATCCACTGGGACCCAGCACAAAAGCCCTGGCCAAGGTAGTGGGCAGTGGAGGTCCTGGCAGCTCGCTGGAAACTCGCAGCCCTGCAGAACTTCACCTCTCGCCCCTGGCCAAAAAGTTGCCGCCACCACCAGGCAGCCCCCTGGGCCACTCACCAACTGCCTCTCCTCCTCCCACGGCCCGAAAGATGTTCTCGGGCCTGGCTGCACCTTCCCTGACCAAGAAGCTGAAACCTGAACAAATGCGTGTGGAGATCAAGCGTGAGATGCTGCCGGGGGCCCTTCATGGGGAGTCACACACTGAGGGTCCCTGGGCAGCACCACGGGAAGACCTGGCCCCTCTGAACCTGTGTAAGTGTGACCCTGGGGCAAGCCAGGGAGCACAGGTCGGGTGGGAGCATTTCCTTATCTCTTCCCCGCAGGGTACCCAGAGGGCCAGGGTTGAAATGGAAGAGAGGATGCACAGGTCCAGAGGATAAGGGGCTAGCCGTATAGTCCTGCTAAGCTCACCCCCATCTTACCTGCTTCTTGATTCTCCTTCATTGATACATTCAGTGGCAGCAAAAAGATTCTATTTCTTATGTCATCTTCAATCAGTTGCTTGTGGCTACCAACCAGATTCTGAAGGAGAAAGATTGCAGGGCTCAATTAGTAATGTCTGCCATGGGCAGAGTATAACCCACCATAAGTCAGCATCTAAACTGTGTTTCTGACATTTGTGGTCACTAAGTGCTTGACATTTGGAGTTAGGGTCAAGTTAGGATCTCAGTTGCCCCACTGGCTAGCAATATATGACCTGTAAGTTTCCTCTTTTTAGAAGATAGAGATTAGCACGGTCCCTACTCATATGGTTTCTGAAGTGGTGTGAAGTGCTTATACGGTACCAGCTTTAAAAAAGCTATGTGTGCCTGACCAGGCAGTGGTGTAGTGGATAGAGCGTTGGATTGAGACACAGAGGACCCAAGTTTAAAACCCCGAGGTCTTCGGCTTGAGTGCAGGCTCATCTGCCTTTAGTGTGGGCTTACCAGCTTGAGCGGGGGTTGCAGGCTTGAGAGGGGGATCGCAGACATGACCCCATGGTCACTGGCTTAAGCCAAGGTCGCTGGTTTGAGCAAGGGGTCACTGGTTCGGCTGTAGCACCCTCCCCCCCCCCCCCCGTCATGGCACATACGAGAAAGCAATCAACGAACAATTAGGGTGCTGCGACAAAATTGATGCTTCTCATCTGTCTCCCTTCCTGCCAGTCCTTCGTTCATTTCTCTGACTCTCTGTCTTTGTCAAAAAAAAAAAAGCTATGTGTAAGCAGTAGTTTTAATGTCCCTGTTACTGATTTCCTTCTTGCACTACCAGGTTGGCTGAATTCTTACTGCATGCCTAGCAGTTAAGGATGGCCTAGCCCTAGGCTTTAGTGTTTATGTGATTTTATGCTGCTTGATGCCACGTGCTCTGAACTGCTCCTGCTTTAGGCCATCCCAGTAACATGGGGAGGTGGAACTTTTCATCTCCTTGCAGAGGGGAAAACTGAGGCTCAAAGGGGAAGTGGCTTACCTAGCGTCACATGGAGTCACGGCCACCCTGGCATCTGAGCCCGGGATCAAGGGAATGCTTGCTCCTTAATACGTTACCATGTCACAGGGAGTCATCTGGAAGCCAGCTAGACTTTGAGGTGACAGAATAAAAGCCCTTGGAGGCAGACAAGGGAGTAGGTCATTTGGCTCTGGGGCTGTACAAACAGGTCAGCAGGGTAGTTAACATTGGCCTTGAGTTTGGAGGCTTTCTGCCAGTAGCCAATTTCTTCTTCCACTCTTTCCTGACCCTGTGTAGCATCGCGGGCAGAGCCAGTGCGTGACATCCGTTGTGAGTTCTGTGGTGAGTTCTTTGAGAACCGCAAGGGCTTGTCCAGCCACGCACGCTCACACCTGCGACAGATGGGTGTGACTGAGTGGTCTGTCAATGGTTCACCCATCGACACACTTCGAGAAATCCTTAAGAAGAAGTCCAAGCCATGCCTCATCAAGAAGGAGCCCCCAGCTGGAGACCTCGCCCCTGCCTTGGCTGAAGATGGGCCCCCCACAGCAGCTCCTGGGCCCGTGCAGCCCCTCCTGCCGCTGGTGCCCATGGCTGGCCGGCCAGGCAAACCAGGAGCTGGGCTGGCCCAGATACCTCGCGAGCTCAGTCTGGCACCCATCACCAGTGCCAAGCCCTCAGCCACCACCTACCTGGGCTCAGTGGCAGCCAAGCGGCCCTTGCAGGAGGACCGCCTCCTCCCTGCAGAGGTCAAGGCCAAGACCTACATCCAGACTGAACTGCCCTTCAAGGCAAAGACCCTCCATGAGAAGACCTCCCACTCCTGTAAGCAGTGGGTGGAAGGGTCTCGGGAGGGCATATGCCGGGGCCTGCAGGGCTGGGCACTGCTGAACGCATGCCTACCCCCAGCAGGGGTCGAGGCCCCAGTGGGAGGCGGGGACTGGCTCCTGATCTGGGCAGCAACTTCTGGGTACCCTGCTCCCTTGGGACTGGAGCTCAGCAGCGCCCCCTCTGCCTGCAGCCACCGAGGCCTGCTGTGAGCTGTGTGGTCTTTACTTCGAAAACCGCAAGGCCCTGGCCAGCCATGCTCGGGCACACCTGCGGCAGTTCGGCGTGACTGAGTGGTGTGTGAATGGTTCGCCCATTGAGACGCTGAGCGAGTGGATCAAGCATCGGCCCCAGAAGGTGGGCGCCTACCGCAGCTACATCCAGGGTGGCCGCCCCTTCACCAAGAAGTTCCGCAGTGCTGGCCATGGCCGTGAAAGCGACAAGCGGCCACCCCTGGGGCTGGCACCTGGGGGCCTGTCCATGGTGGGCCGCAGTGCTGGGGGTGAGCCAGGGCCAGAGGTTGGCCGGGCAGCTGACAGTGGTGAGCGGCCTTTGGCAGCCAGCCCCCCAGGCATTGTGAAAGCTGAGGAGCACCAGCGGCAGAACATCAACAGTGAGTGTTGGGGGCAGGGGGTCATGAGGGCGATGGACACAAGGGGTCCACCCGCTGCCCCCCCCTGGGTTTTCTGATGTGCATCTGCCCTGGAGTCACTTCCTCAATTGCTAACCTGTATTCACTTATCTATCCACCATCCCACCTGTCACCCAGGCCAGTGGCATCCAGGCACCAGCTGGCCCATCTTACAAATCTCCACAGTAGACTCCCATCATTTGCTGAAGGCAGGAACTTCCCCAGGGACCTTGCCCTCCAGCTTATCTCCCACCCCTCTCCCCTCCCCACACCATAGAATTTGAGCGTCGACAAGCCCGTCCTGCAGATACATCTTCATCCAGGGGGGATGAGGAGGCCAATGACCTGCAGCAGAAGCTGGAGGAGGTGCGGCAACCCCCACCCCGGGTCCGGCCAGTCCCCTCCCTGGTGCCCCGTCCCCCCCAGACATCACTGGTTAAGTTCGTCGGCAACATCTATACCCTCAAGTGCAGGTATGAGGCCCCTGGGAGAGGGAGGGAAAGGAGGCGGCTACCTGCTTGGGGCTTGGTCACGCAGAGCCTCTGAACAGGACGGGCTGCTTGGGGTCGGGAGAGGGAGCAATGCACTGGGATGGGATGGGCCTAGGCTAAAGGCCTCTCACAGACAAAGGTGCCTCAGAGCATTCAGCTGGGACCGTGAGCTTTGTAGCCAGTGACGTTTTACACTTAGCAGCACGCTCAGCACTTGTACCTTGGGCAAAGACTTTCTGCTCTGTGCTTCAATATTCCCACCTCTACAGTAGAGTTGATAGGCTTACCTACTTTGTTATGAAGACTAAGAGTTAAATGTTTATAAAGCTCTCAGACTGTGCCTGGAATACAGTAAACTCTCTCAACAAGTATCTGCCTGATTAAGAAAAAAATAGGTCTTAGTTCATTCTTACCAAAGTCTAGGTGAATGTCAGAAACTGGTAGTCTGGGATGTGAGAAGGCCACCTCAGGCCAAGTCAGAAGTAGGATTCTCTTCAGCCACAAGCTTGGGTTTGGGACTCCTATGCTGTGAGACCTCCCTTAGGGCCATGAGGGCTGGGAGCTGCTGGAGAGTTGGGTGCATGACTAGGGTAGGTGCTTGTTAGGGCCTGACCCTCCTTTCCCCAGCTTCATCTTTCTGTCCTAGAGCCTAGAGGGGCAGGATCTGCTTCTCTGCTCTCTCCAACCAAAGCACATGCTTACAGTCAGATGGTGGAGGTGCTTGGAAAGCCAGATGGCCCATACCCATACTTGAGACAGCACACAGCTTTGAGCATAGAGATGGGAACTCCAGGGGACCCTGCCAATACCCCATGATGGGTAGAGATAGTTGTCCATTGGAGAACATCTGGCTTCTGGGGTCCCTCCCCTCAAGTCCTGGGCTTGCTCTGTCCACACTGAGCAGCAGCAGATTTGCTGGACACTTAGGGTGTAGCCAGGACACTGGCCACTCCTCCCTCTCTCTGTCCTCCACACAGGTTCTGTGAGGTGGAATTCCAGGGACCTCTCTCCATCCAGGAAGAGTGGGTGCGGCACTTACAGCGTCATATCCTGGAGATGAATTTCTCCAAAGCAGACCCCCCACCTGAGGAGCCCCCGGCTGCATCAGCACAGACAGTGGCGGCAGAGGCACCTTAACACAAAAGCATTCCAGATTTCTCTCGTGCCACGACCTCTGTCTCCTCCCTCTCCTCCTCTCTTTTCTGTTCCCAAAGGAGCAAGCCAAAACCTCAGACCGGCACCCTTGGAGGCCGGGCACACTACAGCTGGGGCGCCCCCCATTGCCCCAGCTCAAAGACTCTGGGGTCAAACCCAGGGTGTCTTCCTTCAGGCCACACCCACCCGATCCAGCCAGGGCAGGGGCCAGGTCCCTGGTGGCAGGTGATCTGGTCAGGGAGGAAGGCCAGCGCTCTTCAATGTCTCGCAGCCAGGCGGGGCTCTGTTTGCTATCTGTGGCCATTTGCAAAGACCCCAAAGAACCCCTTGTCCTGGTTCCCTCTTGCCCCATGAATATCCTCTCACACTCACACAAACGCAGACACACACACACATACACGCACACACATGCACACACACACCTCGTGAGACCTGGGATCTGCCCCAGCCCCCCAGTTCCCGAGTCAAATGACCACATCATGCCACGGTGCTTGCTCAGGGGGGACATGCTCCCTCTGCGAGCCCACAGGGCCTGGGAGCCCCCACTGAGCCCACAATGCCACGGACATCCTTGTTGGCTGCCCCCCCCTCCCAGAGGGGCCTTCCCAGATGGGGAGAGCTCAGAGCTGACAGCTGCCTCCTGCCATGTCCAGGCCCCCCCAGAGCTTGGGGGGCTCCGGGCCCTGGAGGGGTTGGGGTGGGACTCTCCTTCTCCACCCCAATCCTCCCTCTTTTCACTGTTACTTTCTATGTATAGCTCCCTAGACCTTTCACTTTTTAAAAAATGCGTTTTGTGTAGAGAATAAGGAACGTGGATCCTTTTATTTTGCAATCCTGGGCTGGCTAGAAACCGGGAGCTTATCGATCTTTTAACTTTTTTCAGTGGCCACATTTTGGTTATTGATGTACCTAGAAGTATGTAAATTAGATTAAATTTCTCTTCTGGAAACACCCCAGGGCAGGCAGCCAGCGTGTGTTTTTCTGTCGAGTGGACAGGCTGGCATCGGCTGGCACCTGGGGCTGGGATCAAGCTGCCTCTACCCAGAGCCTTTGGAGGCCTTGGGTTTTCCCATTGGCCACCAGGCCAACCAGGCCCAGCTGGGGATGAGCTCAAGTTTCCAGCTTGTTGGCTCATATGGCATGGCTGGTAGAGCTCTGGCCAGCTGGTAAAGCAGCTCCTATGTGCAGAGGAGAGGAAACAGCTCTGGGCAGCTGTTCCAGGAAAGGAGCCAGGATGGAGAAGTGGTTGAGGTCCAAGGGCTCTTGGAGGCAGGAGCTGGCCAGCGAGGGTGTGAGGGACACGGGGAAGGAAGAGTGCATCGCTGCCAGGAGCCTTGAGAGAGAACTGGCCTGCCCTCATGATGTGGGACCTGTCAGGAGACACATGCACCCTGAACTCCAGTAACAAGGAGAAGGGAGCTGTTGCATTCTCTTCAATGTTATTTATTTTCTCGTTCTTCAAATGTTTATTGAACATTTCTGAGATTTTTAAGAGATTCTGTTGGCTGCTCCTCATTTATATTGCATATGGTTTTTCAACATCATTATCACTTAAACAGCCAAGGGCTGGAAAGTGGGAATGACTTCACAGCGTGTGAAAAGAAGAGGCCTCCTCAACCCCCAACCCTTTTACCCCAGCCCCAACCATATACCTGGCTGGGAAGGAGGGGCTTAGAAGATAGGACAACATGCCCACCACAGGAGAGGTCTCAGCCTGCACGCTTGACTTGGCTTTCCTGCTCGTGGGAAGTCAGGACACATCTTGCCCAGTAGAGAAAGGCTTACCACTGCTGTTCATCTGTGTCTGACACTTTGTTTATTTATTTATTTATTTATTTTGTATTTTTCTGAAGTTGGAAACGGAGAGGGAGTCAGACTCCCGCATGCGCCCAACCGGGATCCACCCGGCATGCCCACCAGGGGGCGTTGCT
Source organism: Saccopteryx leptura (assembly GCF_036850995.1). Classification (NCBI taxonomy): domain Eukaryota; kingdom Metazoa; phylum Chordata; class Mammalia; order Chiroptera; family Emballonuridae; genus Saccopteryx; species Saccopteryx leptura. The sequence continues at coordinate 257,765,508 of NC_089503.1, read as the reverse complement.
CTGTTGCAACCAGAGCCATTCTAGCGCCTGAGGCAGAGGCCATAGAGCCATCCTCAGTGCCCTGGCCAACTTTGCTCCAATGGAGCCCTGGCTGCGGGAGGAGGAAAGAGAGAGAGAGAGAGAGAGGGAGGAGAGGGGGAGGGGTGGAGAAGCAGATGGGCGCTTCTCCTGTGTGCCCTGGCCAGGAATCGAACCTGGACTCCTGCACACCAGGCCAACGCTCTACCACTGAGCCAACCGGCCAGGGCTTGTGTCTGAGACATTGAAAGCAGGAAGGTATCTTATCTCTTGGATGAGAATGGACCTAAAGGCACTTTACAAATTAGTTTAAAAAGTATAGAAGTGATGTAAGCTAGATATTTAAAAAGTTCAAATGATGCAAGACCTTAAAAAGTAACATGGGGCCCTGGCCGGTTGGCTCAGTGGTAGAGTGTCGGCCTGGCGTGCGGGAGTCCCGGGTTCAATTCCCGGCCAGGGCACACAGGAGAAGCGCCCATCTGCTTCTCCACCCTTCCCCCTCTCCTTCCTCTCTGTCTCTCTCTTCCCCTCCCGCAACCGAGTCTCCATTGGAACAAAGTTTGCCCGGGCTCTGAGTATGGCTCTGTGGCCTCTGCCTCAGGCGCTAGAATGGCTCTGATTGCGGCAGAGCGATGCCCCAGAGGGGCAGAGCATCACCCCCTGGTGGGCATGCGGGTGGATCCAGGTCGAGCGCATGCGGGAGTCTTGTCTGACTGCATCCCCATTTCCAACTTCAGAAAAATACAAAAAAAAAAAAAAGTAACATGGGAAGCCCTTTCTTACCCACAATTGTGTAGTGATAGCTGTGTGTATTCTTGAAAGGGTCAGAGACAGTTCTTTGCACAGATGGGTCTCCCTAAAACTGAGCACACCCCTTAAGTCATTCTGACTCTCTTCTGAGGCAGAGGGATGAATGTGAACAAAATCGTTAAATGAGGGTAAAATGATGGCTGTGGTGTGTGCTATGAAAGAAGCTTCCCAGGAGATGTCCAGAGGACTTTGGAGGATGGGCAGGCAGGCAGGTATCCCTGATGGTGACACAAATGAGCCCCCAAACTGGAATCACATTAATTAGTTTTATGCGCCTCACATATGGAGTTTCTCAATGCATCATAAGCCTTGTCCCATGTGGCAGCAACTTCTGCAGAAGCCCCATTTGTAGGGGGAGGAATTGTTTTACTAAGATTTTTATCCTGGAGAATTCCAACCCTACAAAAGAACCCTCTCATTCACGTACTATTTCTTTACTCATGACCAATCTCTTCAGCTGTAAGCTCTCCACTCACACATTCCTCGACATCTGAATTATGCCAGAAAAAAAGTTCACAAACATATGTTAAGTACCATTTTCTGTGTCTACAGCTCTGTCAAGTAATGTCACAGAAGTTATGAGATGTCTTGGACACTGGATTGCACACATCCAGTGAGGGTGCTGAGGACAGGACTGGAACCTAGTTGGGCCACTGCAGGATCCCTAAAGTCCAGAACGACAAAGAAGGTTCTAGAGGGGTCTTCCAGCTTTAACTCTTAAACGTCAAAGACTTTGAGCAAGTCCTGAATTCCAAGTCTCAGTTTTTATATCTTTTAAATGAAAATGTAAAAACAAGGCCCACGCAAGTATGAAGGAGTATTTGAGATTATTAAACAATACACATTACACATACAATTTAAACATGCTATATAAGTGTTATGTAACTACTAATAGCAAAATGTAACATTTATATAGTACATCCAGCACTGGACTGATTGCTTTACAGTACATATATTAGCTCATAAGTTTGAACCTGTGCCCGGCATCTTGTTTGGTGCTCAGTTGAAATTTTCATTCGAACATGGGTTTATCGCTCTCGTTTTGGAGCTGAAGGCTAGAGACATTAGAAACAGCCTAGCCTGACCTATGGTGGTGCAGTGGATAAAGCATCGACCTGGAAATGCTGGGGTCGCCGGTTCGAAACCCTGGGCTTGCCTGGTCAAGGCACATATGGGAGTTGATGCTTCCAGCTCCTCCCCCCTGTCTCTCTCTCCTCTCTGTCTCTCTCTGTCTCTTTCTCTCTCCTCTCTAAAATGAATAAATAAAAAGAAAAAAAATTAAAAAAAAAAAAAAGAAAAAGAAACAGCCCAGGTTGGCATAACACTCCGGAATTGGAGCAGTGCCCTGTGCTGTAGACCTGGCTCCCTCTGGCGGACCTCTCTTGAGCCTCAGGTCTTTCCGTAATGCATAGCTCCGCCCCCTCTGAACTCGACAGGATTCCAGCTGCAGACCGGCTTACCTTAGCCAATCACCATGGGCTTGAGATAACGGGAGACGGAAATAGGCTGGGTTTCTTATATGATTGGCAACACCCTTAGCGATTGGTATGAGGATGCTGTAAAATAGACGTGAACCTAGAGCCGTGCGTGAGCCAATGCAGGTCGGCAGGCGGGGCTAGGTTGTGTGTAGAAAGGGCCCGGGGGATTGTCCCGGCTATCTCGACGGCCGACGTGTGGCGCATTTGCTGTGGTTATAGCGCTGGCTGCTATCATGAGCTATACAGGTGAGACGGTCACGGCTAGCGGTCGGGCTCCAGGTGGGGAGGGACAGGGACGTGCCAAGACCGCGCCGGGGTCAGCTGCTCCTACCCCGGCGCCTACAGTCCTCTTAGTGGTCACAAAATGGCGCCGCGGGCCGGTTGCTTCACGTTCGTGACCCTCAAGACTCGGCTCCCTAGTTCTCTGTGCTTGCACCTCCGCGCCCCGGCCCGGCTTCTTCGGACCTCGCAGTCCCTGGTCGCCCTTTGCCATTGCTGCATTCTCCCCCACGCAGTGTCCCTGCAGGATGCCGCGGGCCCCCCGGATTTGGCGAGGCACCAGGCCCTGGGCGGGAAGTATATATTTAGAAGGTTTGGACGGAGCAGGTACAATGCTGGGCTGAGCCTGAACCTTGAGAGGAATGGTTGGTTTCCGCTGTAATTCATTCACCGTTTGTCAGAGTCATCGTGTCAGATACTGAGTGGGCACTGGAATATGGCAAGAGTTCCTCAACCTGTTCATAGGCCAGGCTGGGGCAAGCAAACAGATGAATATGGGATATATGCTGGGTTGGTCATTACCCGAGGGAGACCTCTAAAGAGGTGACATTCAAGTGGAGACCGGATTAGAGTAAGGGAGTTGAGAATATTTGGCTCAGGGAACCCTTGACATAAAGATCCAGGGGCAGGAGCTGTCTGGCTCCTTAGAGAATCTGCCACATAGGCCAGTCGGACTTGAGGAAAGTGGAGGGTGGATGATGAAATCAGAAAGGGGAACCTGGGAGATGCTTGGGTGATTGTAAATCATCCCTGGATGAACTGGACTGCTAGGCTTTTCTTGGTAGCAGCCATTAAGGCTGCTTACCGGGAGCCATAGACTGGGCGTTCCCTTTTGAGGGAGGTGTTAGGCTGAGTGTATATGGTTGCCTGGCAACCGGCATTTTACTCTGGAATATTAGAGACTGAGAATGGAACCTGAGCCTCTGGGGCTCCTCTGTAAGTTGCTTTATGTTGGCCTGGCAAAAATGTAGTGCCAAGCTTCCCTCCTCTGGCTCCCGGGTCAGGAGCTTGGCAAGAACTCCAGGCAGTGGTCCCTTAGCCCAGTGGTTCTCAGCCAGGGGCAATTCGACCACCCCAAGGGACATATGACAATTTTTGGAGGCATTTTTTTTATCTTTTTGTTTGTTTGTTTGTTTTTCTGAAGTTGGAAACGAGGCAGTCAGACAGACTCCCGCATGCGCCCGACTGGGATCCACCCGGCACGCCCACCAGGGGGCGACGCTCTGCCCATCTGGGGCGTCACTCTGTTGCAACCAGAGCCATTCTAGCCCCTGAGACAGAGGCCACAGAGCCATCCTCAGCGCCTGGGCCAACTTTGCTCCAATGGAGCCTTGGCTGCGGGAGGGGAAGAGAAAGACAGAGAGGAAGGAGAGGGGGAGGGGTGCAGAAGCAGATGGGCGCTTCTCCTGTGTGCCCTGGCCGGGAATCAAACCTGGGACTCCTGTGCACCAGGCCGACGCTCGAGGCATTTTTGATTGTCCTGTCTGAGGGAGTGGGTAGAGACCAGGAATGCTGCTAAATATCTTACAGTGTAGAAACTGGGTCCCCACCATAAGAATTAGTAATGCTAGGGTTTAGCATCCCTGCATTAGCATTTCGGAAGCTTTCCTTATTCAAGAGTAAAGCCAGTAGGGTTGTTACTGACATATCTGTAATTGAAATGTAATTTTTTTCACCAGTTCTTGACTGGAAGACAGTTCTGTGGTGATTAGGGGCAAGACTGATGAAGAAACCAGAACATGAGTGGTTAGGTGCTGTAGGGTAACTTTAAAACGGAGCATTTATGGCCCTGGCTAGTTGGTTCAGTGGATAGAGCGTCAGCCCGGCATGCAGACTTCCTGGGTTTGATCCCCAGTCAGGGCACACATGAGAAGCAACCATCTGCTTCTCTTCCCCTCCCTCTCCCTCTTCTTTCTCTCTTCCTCTCTCACAGCCAGTGACGGTTGGTCTGAGCATTGGCATCAGGTGCTGAGGATAGCTTGGTTGATTTGAGCATTGGCCCCAGTTGGGGGTTGCCCAATGTATCCCTGTAGGGGCACATGTCAGAGTCTATCTCCACTTCTCTCATTAAAAAAGGGGGGGGGGGGGCCTGGCCGGTTGGCTCAGTGGTAGAGCGTCGGCCTGGCGTGCAGAAGTCCGGGTTCGATTCCCGGCCAGGGCACACAGGAGAAGCGCCCATCTGCTTCTCCACCCCTCCCCCTCTCCTTCCTCTCTGTCTCTCTCTTCCCCTCCCACAGCCGAGGCTCCACTGGAGCAAAGATGGCCCGGGCGCTGGGGATGGCTCCTCGGCCTCTGCCCCAGTTGCTAGAGTGGCTCTGGTCGCAACAGAGCAACGCCCCGGAGGGGCAGAGCATCGCCCCCTGGTGGGCAGAGCGTAGCCCCCTGGTGGGCGTGCCGGGTGGATCCCGGTCGCGCGAATGCGGGAGTCTGTCTGTCTCTCCCCGTTTCCGGCTTCAGAAAAATACAGAAAAAAAAAAGGGAGGCCTGACCAGGCGGTGGCGCAGTGGATAGAGCGCTGGACTGGGATGCGGAGGACCCAGGTTTGAGACCCCAAGGTCACCAGCTTGAGTGTGGGCTCATATGGTTTGAGCAAAGGCTCACCAGCTTGTACCCAGGGTCGCTGGCTTGAGCAAGGGGTTACTGGGTCTGCTGAAGGCCCACGGTCAAGGCACATGTGAGAGAGCAATTAATGAACAACTAAGATGTCGCTGCACGCAATGAAAAACTGATGATTGATGCTTCTCATCTCTCCGTTCCTGTCTATCTGCCCCTATCTATCCCTCTCTTTGACTCTCTCTCTGTGTCTCTGAAAAAAAAAGGGAACATTTATATTTATAGATAAGGAAACTGAGTTAGATAGATCACTAATGACCAAGACTGAATTTCAAGTCCAGATCTTGTAGGTTTGAGTGGGTATAGAGTTAGCAAAGTTAATGAGGTAATGATTAGTATTTTCTTGATCTTGATCAGCCAAAAACCACAGAAACTTTATGTCTTTCCCTTTTAAAAAGAAGACCACTAAAGTGAAAAGTATTTTAACCGTATCTCAGACAACTATGTTGCCTTTAAGGAGAAGTACTGGAGGCCTTGAAGCGAATGCTACCAGTATTATTACTTATAGAATGTGATTCAAATAACTTTTTTGATTAGATAATTTACCTTTATGATAACTTGTCCGGTATTGGGAAAACAGCTGTGTTAGGCTTGCTGGCTTACACTTTGCATGAATAGTATGTTTAGCCTATGTAAGGTTACGGATGCTTTCCCTTAGGGCGGATTGCTTTGTCTGCCACTATGAGGGGCCGTTTTGCTTTCAGGAGAAGCTGTTTTCCTCTGCCTGTTTGCTTGTCTGCAGTTGTGAGAATCTATTAAACGGGAATGGCCCACTGCTTACCGGCTCCACAGTTCCTCTACCATATGCCCAAATCCAGTGTGAACCTGCCTGGCCTTGGCCACTGGCATTACATTCCAGCTTTTGAACTTAGTTTATGTGTACTTGGGAAAGGAGTCTCCATCTCTGGCACTGAGGGGAAAGATGAGAGCAATGGAGACACAGAACAGAAAAGTCCGAAACCAGGCCTTCAGACAAATATCTTAAACGCTACCAGTGTTTTTATTTTTTTATTATTTTTTTAAATTTTTTTATTTATTCATTTTAGAGAGGAGAGGGAGCGACAGAGAGAGAGAGAGAGGAGAGAGACAGAGAGAGAGAAGTAGGGGAGGAGCTGGAAGCATCAACTCCCATATGTGCCTTGACCAGGCAAGCCCAGGGTTTCGAACCAGCGACCTCAGCATTTCCAGGTCGACGCTTTATCTACTGCGCCACCACAGATCAGGCGCTACCAGTGTTTTTATAGGAACATTATTATCTCACAGTTACTGTGTGTTAGGAACACACAAGTAGTTTAGCTGGATGGTTCTGTCTTGGGATCACTCATGAGGTTACATTTTGGGTGTTAGCCTGGGCTGTAGTCATCTGAAGGCTTGACTGGTGCTGGAGGATGCATGCACATCCAAGGTGACTTAAATTCATATGGCTGATAGGTTGATGCTGGCTGTTGGTTCCTCACCATGTGGACCTCTCCACAGTCCTACTTTACAACACCGTGGCTAGTTTTCCCCAGAGTAAATGATCTAAGAGAGAACAAGACGGAAGCCTCGATATACTCAAGTCACTTTTGCAATATCTTATTGATTGTACTGGCTATCTCTATCAATTTGGGAAGGGACAACATAATGGCAGAAGACAAAAATATTGGAGGCTGTCTTTTTTTTTTTTTTAGATTTTATTTATTCATTTTTAGGGAGAGAGGAGAGAGAGAATGAGAAAGAGAAGAGGGGAGGAGCAGGAAGAATCAACTCCCTTATGTGCCTTGACCAGGCTAGCGCGGGGTTTTGAACCAGCGAACTCAGCGTTCCAGGTCAAGGCTTTATCCACTGCACCACCACAGGTCAGGCTGGAGGCTGTCTTGAAGGCTGATTATCCCCTTTCATAAAAAAAAAGGAAAAAAATAAAACAGAAGCTTTCTTTTTTTAAGTTGATTTTAGAGAGAGACAGGAACATTGATCTATTCCTGTTTGCGCCATGGCCGGAGAAAACTAAGAAGCTTTGTATAGTTTTTGTGTACAAAAGATGTCAGGGAGGCTGGCCAAGAGGAGGGGGCTATGGTGCATCGTTACATAAATCCATGGTCTGACCCTTACTTAGCTTTATAGGACTAAAAACTTGCTTATCATTATTATTTTTTTACTCAGAGCTGTTCGGGCTGGTATATGAAACCAAGAAGAGAATGATTGATGAACCCTACAAGAAAGAATTTACTCACAATTAGAGCGTAACTGGCTAATGAAGGTCGTGCCCTGGAGACAGTACTGTGGAACAGAATGCTAATATGGGGAGGACAGAACTAGAGCAGAGGTTTCCATTGAGCTCTTAAAGTTAGATAGTTGTCTTTCTTTTTTCCCAGGAAAGAAAGAACCAGGGCCCCTTTATCCTGAACAGACAGTTTTTGCTTTGCCCCTTTCATACTATGTTCCAGTATGTATTACTGTGGTAAGTTCCAGTTGCAGCTGCATGTTACCTAAAGTCTGGTGCCATTTTGCTGGTGACCCAATTGCTGAACAAACAGGTTCCCAGAAGCTATTTTAGCAAACAATTTAGAAAGCAGGTGTTGGGTGCTTTTATACACGATGAGGCTTCTCCACAGGTGAACCTTATGAAGAATGCTTTCAGTGTTTCTTGATCTGTTTGATTAATGCTTAGAATTTAGGAAGCTAGTGGGTCCCAGGAAGGAACCACTTGAATATGCCCTCTTTAATCAGGAAGGCTTAAAAAGGTTGGATTTGGGCCCTGGCCGGTTGGCTCAGTGGTAGAGCGTCGGCCTGGAGTGCGGAAGTCCTGGTTCGATTCCCGGCCAGGGCACACAGGAGAAGCGCCCATCTGCTTTTCCACCCCTCCCCCTCTCCTTCCTCTCTGTCTCTCTCTTCCCCTCCTGCAGCGAGGCTCCATTGGAGCAAAGATGGCCCGGGCGCTGGGGATAGCTCCTTGGCCTCTGCCCTAGGCGCTGGAGTGGCTCTGGTCGCAACAAAGCGACGCCCTGGAGGGGCAGAGCATCGCCCCCTGGTGGGCGTGCCGGGTGGATCCCGGTCGGGCGCATGCGGGAGTCTGTCTGACTGTCTCTCCCTGTTTCTAGCTTCAGAAAAATACAAAAAAAAAAAAAGGTTGGGTTTGTATACTTTTTGGCTTTCTCCTTCCCCAGTACCTCTTCTCAGTTCCCTCCTCTGGAAATTAAAGATGAAGTGTGGGTCCACTGATCCTTGTTTGAAACCCTTGGCACTGGGTGTTTTTGGAGTTCTAACTCGAGAGGACATTCCACAGCACCTAAACCGGGATGCGGGCTAGCACTCAATAATTAAAACACATTATTTCTGTACCAAGTAGGCTAAAGAAAGACCTCAATTGTCCTCACAGGTCATTTTTGTCCCAAAATGAATGTTGTACCACATTTGAGGAAAACACTTGGTTTGCATACCTTTTGGACTGTGGGATTGCCGGGTAATGGGAACTTGGCCCTGTCCCTGTTTTTGGCTGTGGTGAGGATACAGTGAAATAATGCAGATAAAGCTCTTAGCATCCTGTGGGGGAACACTTGCTCAGTGTTGGCTGCTGTGCTGTGGTCTTTATTGCTGTAGTCCTTTTCTTTTCTTTTTCTTTTTTAGATGAAAAGCATCAATTCGTACTTGATCCTTTTTAGTTGTTCATTGATTGCTTCTCGTACATGCTTTGATGGGGGGCAGGGGGGTGCTGCAGCCAAGCTGGTGAGCCCTCTCTCAAGCTGGCAGCCTTGGAGCTTCAAACCTGGGGCCTCAGCGTCCCAGGTAAATGCTCTATCCACTGCGCCACCACCAGTCAGGCTTTATTGCTGTGTTCTTGAGAGATGAACTAGAGAGACTGTCAACAATAATATGAATACTCACCCCAGGAAAGGCACTTGATGTATGTTTGTTTGTTTGTTTGTTTGTTTGTTTTAGCAAGAGAAAAATGGAGAGAGAGAGGAACATCGATCTGTTCCTGTATGTGCCCTGACCAGGGATCGAACCCACAAGCTCTGTGCTTTGGGATGATGTTCTAACCAGCTGAGCCATCTGGCTAGGGCTGATGTATGCTTTTGTTGTAAATAACTTATTGGAGGTGCTGGCTTTTATATTTAGGTCATTAGTTGGCTCTGATGGGAATAGGCAAATATTGCTTCTTTTATTTTTTTAATGATTTTAAAGAGAGAGGAAGAGACAGAGTATATGTGTAACATTTCTTGTTCCACTTTTTTTTTTTTTTTTTTCAGAGAGAGTGACAGACAGGGACAAACAGACAGGAACGGAGAGAGATGAGAAGCATTAATCATTAGTTTTTCGTTGCGCGTTGCAACACCTTAGTTGTTCATTGATTGCTTTCTCATATGTGCCTTGACCCCGGGCCTTCAGCAGACCGAATAAACCCTTGCTGGAGCCAGTGACCTTGGGTTCAAGCTGGTGGGCTTTTGCTCAAACCAGATGAGCCCGCGCTCAAGCTGGCGACCTCAGGGTCTTGAACCTGGGTCCTCTGCATCCCAGTCCGACGCTCTATTCACTGCGCCACCGCCTGGTCAGGCTCTTGTTCCACTTATTTATGCATTTATTGGTTGATTCTTGTGTGTGCCCTGACCGGGGATTGAACCTTAGTGTATTGGGATGATGCTCTAAACCAACTGAGTTACCCGACCAGGGCAAAATATTTCTCCTTATGGTATCTGTCATAATTTCAGTGCTATGGGTAAATCATCAAAAAAATGTTTTTAATGTGCTTTTAAAGGTAGTGTTAGGATTCATCATAGTCTATTGTAATAAGCATTAAGAGCAGTAGTTCCTGGTAGAGGTTCAAGTTTACTAATTCATTTTAAGTTGAAGAATAGTTTGTGTTGAGAAAATAGGAAATAATATATATGTGTGTAACGTTTATTTCATGTAACCATACCAACCCAAGTAATTACAGTTGAGAGATAATGGTAACACATATACATTCTTATGGGAAAACTAAAAATACAATAAAGTTTTGGTTCCAGATTTGGGGGAAGGAGAGAGGTATTATTTGTCTTGCCATTGTTCAAAAATCACCCCTGTCTTTGTTTGAATTGAAAGTGGCTCACCGCCAGTAATCAGTGGTTTGATATAAGAATTTTCCTCATTTAACTGAATGATAATTTGGGTATTCATTTATCAAAATGGGTTACTATTTTAAAGTATTTGAAAATTTTTATCCAGTTCTTCTGGTGTAGCAACTTAAACATAACCTGCCTTTCCAATGGTTAATATAATATGTTCTGGAGGTGTAATTAAAGTGTTCAGAGGCCATAGTTTTTGGTGGCTTTCCATTGAGGGGAGGGCCTGCTAGTCTGTACTAAAAGGTAGTCTTAGGTAATTTTTAGATGGCTTGTTTGGAGAAATTAACCACACTGTGTATATGTTTAGGCTTTGTCCAGGGATCTGAAACCACTTTACAGTCAACGTACTCAGACTCAAGTGCTCAGCCCACCTGTGATTATGGTAAGTGCGGACCACTGGGAACCAGAGGGTGAGTGCTCTGCCTTCTCTTGTGCCAGAGAAGTCTGGTGTCTTGTTAGTTGCCTTTTTTTCTTTTTACAGAGACAGAGAGAGGGATAGACAGGGACAGACAGACAGGAACAGAGAGATGAGAAGCATCAATCATTAGTTTTTCGTTGCGCATTGCGACACCTTAGTTGTTCATTGATTGCTTTCTCATGTGCCTTGACCGCGGGCCTTAAGCAGACTGAGTAACCCCTTGCTCGAGCCAGCGACCTTGGGTCCAAGCTGGTGAGCCTTGCTCAAACCAGATGAGCCCGCACTCAAGCTGGTGACCTCAGGGTCTCAAACCTGGATCCTCCGCATCCCAGTCCGACGCTCTATCCACTGTGCCACCGCCTGGTCAGGCTGTTAGTTGCCTTTTGGCCTTGCTGTCACCCTGTCTTGCTTTTATAAATCTAAATTTGTATAAAATGGTTGGTGGGCTGTTATAGTAGCTGGTGTTCCCAATTCAGAGGCAATTATGGAAGATGTTTGTGATATTGAACAAACTGAAGATACTGGAGCTGGGAATGATTTATTCCTTTGACTCTTTAACATTCTGTTAGAAGTCTGTGACAGATCTGACTTTAGAAAATCTTGAAAATCTGGGAAGGAGACTTGCCAATTAAAGTAAAAAAAAATTGGTATTAGCAGAAAACAAGCCATTAACTTAGCCCCAGGATAGTGCATGAAACCACCATGCCAGAGAGGCTGCCTCTCTAAAGTTCCTGGTAGAGGTATTAGAGATGTCAGGCCGTCTCAAGCCAGGCATTTCCTCACACGTAGGATTGAGGGAAAGTCTCTGATTTCTCAAGTGTAGATAGACACACTAAATCTAATTCAGAAGTAACCACCCAATGGGGCCCACAGATATTGTCAGTATACCCTGGCAGCAGTAACTGCTGATAAAGCTGGGCCTTCCATGGTCTGTTTTACCCTAGGTGTCTGTTGACAAGGAGCCCTCTTTGGAATTAATAAGGATAATATCTTGGTTGCTGAGATAAGTAGTTTGTTTTACTACCAAGGCCTGGGTAAAGACAGCCTGCATGGTGACATTCCCTCAGGAGTCACTGAGTAAATGAACATATAAGTAAGCTACTTGAAGTATTAGCAACTAGTCCCTGCAGGAGAGGGAGACTTAAAATGTTTTGAAATTGAGTAAGAAGTTATCAGGTATTTTCATAAAATGAGGAGAAACATGGTTTGCCTGGCTTACCTCTCCTGCCCTTCTTGCCTCACCCCTTTTAATCAAACAGTACCAAATTACACAACATTTTTAAATTTTTTCCCCTCTGGTTTACATATTCTGGGTAGAAGCAATTTTTTTTATTTATTTATTTTACAGGTACAGAGAGAAATTCTGAGAGAGGGATAGATAGAGACAGATAGACAGGAACGGAGAGATATGAGAAGCATCAATCATCAGTTTTTTGTTGCAACACCTTAAGTTGTTCATTGATTGCTTTCTCATATATGCCTTGACCACGGGCCTTCAGCCAGCGACCTTGGGTCCAAGCTGGTGAGCTTTGCTCAAACCAGATGAGCCTGTGCTCAAGCTGGCAACCTCAGGGTCTCGAACCTGGGTCCTCGGCCATCCCAGTCTGAAGCTCTATCCACTGTGCCACCGCCTGGTCAGGCTGGGTAGAAGCAATTTATCAAATGTGCCATTTACAAATATTCTATACTGTGGCTTGTCTCTCTTTTCTCTTGTCAGTGTCTTTTGAAGAAAACAAGTTCTTCATTTTGATGAAGTCCAGTTTATCGGTTTTTAATAGATTGTGATTTGGAGGTTGTATCTAAGAACTTTATGTCTAACCTGCAGTCACAAAGATTTTCTTTTAAGTTTTCTTTTCAGTGCTTCGTAGTTTTATGCTTTATATTTATTTTGTGATCCGTTTTGAGTTAATATTTCTACAAGGTGTGCAGGATAGATCAAGAGTCTTTTTTTACCATTGTTGAAAATGAATTGAACGTATATGTGTGGATCTGTAACTGGACTGGATCTATTTCATTGACCTGTGTGTCTAAATTTCTTCCAGTCCCACACTGTCTTGATTAACGTATGGTAAGTCTTGAAATCAGTTAATGTGAGTCCTCCAGGTTTGTTTTTCCAGAATTGTTCTAGTATTTTTGCTTTTGCTTATAAATTTTAGAATCATTTTATCCATTTCTATAAAAATTTCTTATGAGATTTTGAGTGGGATAGCCTTGAATCTGTAGATTAGTTTGGGAGAGCCAACATGTTAACAGTATTCAGTCTTCTAATCCATAGTACTCCATTTATTTAGGTCTTAGACTGCTTTCATTAGTGTTTTGTAGTTTCCAACACACAGATCTTTCATGTACTTTGTTATAACAAATATTTACACTTAAGTGGAGTTTTTATTGGTTTGTTTGTTTTTAGTGAGAGGCAGTGAGAGGGACAGACAGGAAGAGAAAGATATGAAGCATCAGTTCTTTGTTGAGGCACCTTAGTTGTTCATTGATTGCTTTCCCATATGTGCCTTGATGGGTGGTCTGCAGCTGAGCCAGTGACCTTTGGACTCAAGCTGGTGACGTTGGGGTTTTGAACCTGGGTCCTCTGTGTCCTAGGCTGATGTTCTATCCACTGTACCACCACCTAGTCAGGCTAAGTGTTTCTTTTCTTAGTGCTAAGGTAAATAATCATTTTAAAATGTTCAGTTTTCCACTGTTCATTGCGACTATGTAGAAATTGGGTTGATCTTAATATATTAACTTTGTAGGAAACCTTGCTAAACTCACTTATTCTAGTAACTCTTGTAGATTGCTTTAGATTTTTATTTATTTATTTTTACTGTAGACAGTCATGTTATGAAAGTATAGAGATGGTTTTATTTTTTCTTCTGGCTTAAATTGCAACAACAATATAATATCATTTAAGTAACATTTTGAAAAATAGCCAAAATCCCACCATTTTAATATGTAACTTTTGTCAGCATACTTATTTTAGGTATGAATAATTTACAGGTGGATAGAATTGTGTATCCTGCTTTGTTTTTCTTCCTGTAGCACATTTCCTTGTGCTACATAAAGTGTTCTTTTTTGATGCCTACATGAGATAGTTCACTTAGTATTTATTTTTGCTCTGTAAGTATTGCTTACTATGACCATCTCCTTTTCTTTCCTCTCTTACTCTTTCTCTTTTTTAAAATGTGTCCTTAAAATTCCTTTTGTTATCAGTGGTCTTCCTTTTTGGGGATGGAATTGAGTTTGGATATTCTTTTGGAAGGGGCAGGTCTTGCGGGGGTCAGGGGTTGTCTCCAAATGCCATAGTGTAGACAAAGGCTTCTCTCTGAGGGGACCCAGCTGGGGAACCCAGCAGGAAGCCTGGATTGCTCTAGGCATAGCACATAGCACATAGAGAGTGCTTGCCCAGCCCCATCATAGCAGCCAGCAGCATGTGCTTGTGTTCACAGAGTCAGTGCCCACTTCTGCTTCTTCACTGTTCTGATGGGTCCTCAGCAGCTGAACCCCAGGGGACCATAGTCTGCTCTCACAAGCAGAGCCCTGATGAGTCTGCCTTGACTCCCAGTCCTGTCTCCTTTTGAATAGGTAGTGTCCACTGACCCTGATGCAAACAGCCACATGGCCAGGCTCTTGTAGCTGCCGGGGCTAAGTCCTTGTGTGGCTCTGTCTGCCTGTCATCCATTATGTGATTCCCCACTCCTGGCTGTCCATTGCTACTCGCTGGTCAGTAGTATCTCTCTCCTTTAACATGCAGTGCTCTGGGCCTGAGCAGTGCCCAGATCTGTCCGTCTCTGCTCTGTGTGCCCAGGGTGATAGTTGTTGAATAAATCAACGAATGAGAACCTTCTGCTTTGGTTTTCCCAAAGAAGATTTTTACTTTGTGAGCTCTTTTGTTCACACATTCATTAAATGTAGTGGTCATCTAAAGTCTTTTGCTGGTTTTTGACGCCTCTTCATTCTGTTTTTGCACTGGATTGAGGAAGACTTCAATCTGTCTTGTGTTCTCTCTGGTTCATCGTGTTAGTGTGTGTTCTTGCTGTGTTATGGCTGGATTCTGCTGCTCATTGTGTTGCTGTCTCACTGAACTTTATTCCTGCGCTGGAATGAGCATGGCCTGTTTGCAGGGCAGAGAAAACTGGGAGTATGAGATGACTGCTCTCACCAGGGGCACTGGGTAGGTTATCATATGTTCTTGGCCTCCGCTGGGGAGGAAGCACATCTGCTTGACTCAGTTCCCACTTGGCTTCGTGCTTTCTCAGTTCTAATTAGCTTTGTGTTCCTGAAGAAATTATTTTTTCTCATGTGCTATGATAAACTCCAGAGCATATTTAGTTTATAATCCAGATTGAAGTTGTGTCTTGCCCTTCCCTCTTCTGATGTGTTCTGACACAGCATACTCCCACAATTCAAGGGCTTGGTAGCTCTGCCTGTGAAGGCAGACATTTAAGGAACTACAGTGGTTTGTTTCTCTATTCCAGATTGCTTTGTTAAACAGTTTGACTGACGTGACTTCAAAGTGGATATGGACTTGGTCCTGAGCTTCTTGTACAGAAGAGTCTGTGTAAAGCACTGGGAATCACTCTCCTTTGCCTCTGATTGGTGCTTTGCCAGCAGTAGGGCCAATCTTCTCATTTTGGCTCGTTAAGGGAGTATAGGAGCCAGATTCTTTAGCTAAGGGTGTTTTAAAGGGGAGTCTCCTTGAATAGCAGATGGTCAGAGCCACAGAAGGTCGAGCATCAGGGCAGCGAGTGGCCTGGATCATTTATGTGGTGCTGTTAAGCTCCAGGCTTCTTAATTAAGGTCAGGCTCAGTCTCCTGCAACCAGTCAGATACTGGAAGTCATTGTCTTCATTTGTTTCTGAATTAAGCTCTCGCTATATTGTAAGATGTAATTACCCTTTTACTTTTTTTAGGATATGGAACTTGGAACTCTGGGACAAACAGAGGCGAGTATCATTTCCATGATCGCTCTCCTCTACCTTGGGATTGAACTGGTTGTGTGTTTCTGCCACTGCCCAGCTTGGCCGGGTGGGATGGGTGCCTGTGGGGTTCTGAGCCAGCTACTTCTTCACAGTAGGAATCTTTGGGTGGTTAGGGTCCCCAGATTGTTCTGTAACAGAAAATGTCCTTGTCTCTGTGTTTGTCTATCTCTTGCTGCCTCTCTTTTCCCTGCCGTTGCCATCTTTGTCTCTCTGTTTCCCTTGTTGCAGGCTACGAGAACTATGGCTATGGCTATGGCTATGGCCAGGATAACAACACCAACTATGGGTATGGTATAGCCACTTCAAACTCCTGGGAAATACCTAGCTCTGACACAAACGCAAACCCTCATGCTGTGGGTAGCTCCAGTGCCGATTCCGTTTTGTCCAGAATTAACCAGCGCCTAGATATGGTGTCGCACTTGGAGACAGACATGATCCAAGGAGGCGTGTATGGCTCAGGTGGAGAAAGGTGAGTGGGTACCTATTTAGGGACTGAGGCTCTGCAGGGGTGCCTCTCGCCTGCTGCCCGCTGGCTTCTCCCTCTCTGTACCACCTCCATGTCTGCTTCTTCCCTCCTTGCTCTGTTGCTGGGGTTCTCAGAGACTGCTGGGTTCCAGTGCACTGTCCTTCCCTCTGGAGACAGCCATTTGGAGTAGGTGCGAGACTCTGCATCCTTCCTGCTGTCAGGGCAGTACAGATGGGGTTGGGTGTGAAGTGTGAGATGGCCTTTGGGGCTGACCACAGTGG